>NW_017732199.1:607353-610826 GCF_001890085.2 Hipposideros armiger
TGAATGAATAAATAAAAAAAAACTGCACTCCCCAAACAAACAAATATCTATCTATATACTGTCTACAAGAGACTCACTTTAAAAGTAAGGACACACACCTGAAGGTGAAGGGATAGAAACATATTTTCCATTTAAATGGAAACCAAAAGAAAGATGGGGTGGCTATCTTTATATCATATAAAATAGACTTTAAAACAAAGACTGTAATCAGAGACAAAGAAGGGCATTGCATAGTGATAAAGGAGTCAATCCAACAAGAGGATATAACAATTATAAATATTTATGCAGCCAACATAGGAGCACCTAAATATATAAAACAAATATTAGCAGAACTAGGGGAGAACTAGACAGCATACAATAATAGTAGGGGACTTTAATACCCCACTTACATCAATGAATAGATTATCCAGACATAAAATCAATAAGGAAACATTGGCTTTAAATAATACTTTAGACCAGATAAACTTAACAGATATATACAAAACATTCAATTCAAAAGTGACAAAATACACATTCTTCTCAAGTTCACACAGAACATTCTCTAAGATAGATCCTATGTTAGGTCAAGAAACAAATCTGAATAAATTTAAGAAGCTTAAATTATATCAAACATTTTCTCCACAATTGCATGAAACTAGAAATCAGTTACAAGAAAACTCAAAAATTCACAAATAGGTACAGATTGAATATGCTACTGAACAACCAATGGGTCAAAGAAGATATCAAAAAAAAAATACCTCGAGACAATGAAAATGGAAATACAACTACCAAAGCATATTGAGGAACAAAAGTAGTTTTAAGGGGGAAATTTATAGTGAAAATGCCTACATCAGGAAACAAGGAAAACCTCAAATATATTATCAAATTTACTCCTCAAGAAACTAGAAAATATTAAATAAAGCCAAAAGTTAGTAGGACAGAAATAACAAAGAACAGAGGGGAAATAGACACCAAAAAGACAATAGGAAAGATCAATAAAAACAAGAGTTGGTTCTTTGAAAAGTTAAACAAAATTGGTAAATCATTAGATAAATTTACCAAGGAAAAAAAAAAGATGACACAAATCAACAAAATAAGCAAAGGAAGAAAAAAATAGACATTACAATGGATACCACAGCATTCCAAAGGATCTAAAGAGACTACTATAAACAATTTTATGCCATCAAATTGGACAACCTTAAAAAAAGCAAATTTCTAGAACATACAACCTACCAAGAATCATGATGAAATAGAAAATCTGAACAGACTGATTGCTAGTAAGGAGATTAAATCAGTAACCAAAAACTTCTCAACAAATAAAAGTCAGGACCAGAGGGCTTCACTGGTAAATTCTACCAAACATTTAAGGAAGAATTAATATGAATCCTTCTCAAACTTATGCAAATTTTGAAGAGGAGGGAAGACTTCCAAATGTATTTTAGGAGGCCAGCATTACCCTGATACCAAAAACAGACAAAGACACCACGAGAAAAGAAAGTTAGAGGCCAATATCCCTGATGCACATAGATGAAAAAACCCTCAACTAAATATTAGCAAATCACATTTAATAGTATATTTAAAAAAAATTATACACCATGATCAAATGGCACTTTTTGCAGGAATGTAAGAATGGTTCAACGTCTTTAAAATCAATCAACATGATATACCACATTAAAAAATAAAGAATAATAATCACATGATCATAATAGATGAAGGAAAGAACATTTGACAAAATTCAATAATTTATGATAAAAACACTCAACAAAATTGGTATAGAAGGAATGTGTCTCAACATAATAAAGGCCATAATTGACAGCCCACCGCTGACATCATACTCAGTGATAAAAAGCTGAAAGTTTTTCCACTAAGATAAGGAACAAGACAAGAATTTTCTCTTGCACCCCTTTATTCAACATAGTACTGGAAGTCCTAACCTGAGCAATTAGGCAAGAAAAATAAATAAAATACATTGAAATTGGAAAGTAAAGTAAAACTATCACTATTTTGAGGTGATATGATATTATATTTAGAAAACCCTAAAGAATCCACACCAAACTGTTAGAAATAATAAGCGAACTCAGTAAAGTTATAGGATACAAAATCAATACACAAAAACTTGTTACAAACTATCAGACAGAGAAATTAAGAAAACAATCCCATCTACAAGAGCACCAAAATTAATAAAATACCTAAGAATAAATTTAAGCAAGGAGGTGAAAAACCTGTACACTGAAAATAAGATATGGATGAAAGAAATTGAAGACAAATAAATGGAAAGATATTCCACGTTCATGGCTTGGAGCAATTAATATTAAGATGTCTATACTACCCAAAGCCATCTACAGATTAAATGTAATTCCTATCAAAATTCCAATGGCATTTTCCCTGAAACAGAACAAACAATCCTAAAATTTGTATGGAACCACAAGAGATCCCAAGGAGCCAAAGCAATCTTGATAAAGAAGAACAAAGGTGTAGGCATCACGATCCCTGGTTTCAAAATATATTACAAGGCTATGGTAATTAAAATAGTGTGGTAAAAAACAGACACACAGATCAATGGAACAGAATAGAGATCCCAGAAATAAACCCACACATATATGGTCAATTACATTATGACAAATGAGTCAAGAATATACAATAGAAAAATGACAGTGTTTTAATAAGTGGTGTTGGGAAGACTGAACTGCCACATGCAAAAAAAATAGAAATGATCCACTATCTTATACCTCAAACGAAAATTAACTCAAAATCCATTAAAGGCTTAAATGTAAGTAAGACCTCAAGCCATAAAGCTTCTAGAAGAGAACATAGGTGGTAAGCTTCTTGATATATAGGTCTTGGTGATGATTTTTTTGGATTTGACACAAAAGCAAAGACAACAAAAGTGAAAATAACCAGGTGGGAATACACTAAACTATAAAAATTATTTACAACAAACGACACCATCAACAAAACAAAAAGCCAACCTATTGAATGAGAGAAAATATTTGCAAATCGTACATCTGATAAATGGGTAATAGCAATACATAAAGAACTCACACAATTCAATAGCAATAAAACAAACAATCTGATTGAAAAAAATGGCCAGAATACCTGAAGATACATTTTTCCAAAGAAGATATACAGATGGCCAACAGGTACATGAAAAGATGCTAAACATCACTAATCACCAGGGAAATGCAAATCAAATAAGTTATCACCTCACATCTGTCAGAATGGTTACTATAAAAAAGATAACTGTTAACGAGGATGTGGAATAAAGGGAAGCCACTATGGGAAGCAGTCTGGAGGTTCTCCCAAAATCTAAAAATAGAACTATGTATACCCAGCAATTCTACTTCTGAGTATTTACCCAAAGAAAACAAAATACTAATTCTAAAAGACATGTACACCCCATGTTTGTTGCAGCATTATTTACAATACCAAAGATGTGAAAATACCAAAGTGTCCATCAATGGATAGCGGGATAAAGAAAATGTGGAACATGTATG
>NW_017732199.1:612861-615410 GCF_001890085.2 Hipposideros armiger
AATGCCTTAGCAAGACAGGAAGCAAATGGGAAGTTGGACTCACTATAAAGCTCCGTAGGCAGCGAGTGTCCAACCAGTCATATTAGTGGCCCTCTAATATATGCCAGGAAGATTGACATCCAAAGGGCTAGTGTTAATCCCCTAATTCCTGTGGTCAAACTGTTCAGGATCCACTGCAGCCCCCACTAAATGGCACCAAAGGAAAAGGCAGAAAAAGCATACAAAAAAAATCTTACATATACGTGTGGCCACATTGTCAAATTTTTATAAGACTAGCTACTTGGCCATATTCATGGTAGAGGGTAGAGATAGTATCTCAGAATTTGGAAAACAGAGACAAAAGATTGTTGTCTAAGAAATAAATTATAAAATCCACACAAAATGATGAGAGATTCCAAGTCACATGGAAGAGACAAGTTGACCTCCTGAGCTGAGCAAGATGAGAGGAGATATCAATGTGCCTATAAAGGATTATTTATTAGGAGAACAGGGATTATTAGCCTAAAATACAGAAAAGTAAGACCATTAGGCAATCAATGACAGTAGTCTCTTCTCCTATCCCTGTTCTGGGGAGAGATCACATTAATAAGATTCACCCTGTTTGGTTTTGGTGACAGGTATCTCTCTATTCTGATGAGGGGTGTATCAGACTATCAGAACCCTGATGCAATTAAATATTGAAATGCTGAACGAATTCTCCTTGCCCTGATTCTATGTTTACCAATTAATTTTACATTTATAGTTTTATTTTGCAGGAGGTAGTTTTCCTTCAGGGAGAGAAGACCCGCTGGTTTACATGCATGGCTAATCTTCTCTTTCAAGGTGAGTTAGTGTGATTACATCCCTGAAGTATAGGTCCTTACTGCTGCCAAAGTGACCAGGCAGGCAAAGCTAAGGAATGACAATGGTGAAACTGATAAGGTAAATACCAATTTGGAAGCCTTCTGCCTGCCTGCCTGGCAGCTTCTCTGATGACACCACAATGGCAGTGCATTGACAGAAGTAGAGAACCTAGTTCAAAGTGAGAAGATATTCTTAGTCTACTTTGGTTTTTCAGATCACACCTGGAATAAAGGGCACCACAGGTTAGTGTGTGAAGAGTGCTTGCAAGTCCCAGAGTACACTGAGAGGATGGTCCAGCTGGTGACAGTAATGGAAACCATGCTTTATGAGTAAGGGAAGACACTTAGCTCAGAGAAAGGAAGGGGAGCACATTGAGGACACGGAAACTGTTCTTATGATCTGAAGAGTTATAGACTTGGAAGAAGTTATGGAAGAAGATATAGACAGTTCTTTACTAATCTTGAATTGGAGTAAGAAAAAAAGAATGAAAATTAAATGGAGAGAGATTTTTGGATAATGATGAGGAATAAGCTGTTAATACGTAGAACTTTCCAATAGAATAGAGATTCCAGAAATAGACTCACATAGACTTGTTACACTATTTGTGACAAAGGCAATATTGTGTAATAGTTGGAGAAAGATTGCCTTTTCAATAAATATTTCTGTATTCATTGGATAGCCATATGGAGGAAAAAATTATTGACACTTGCCTTACACCATATCCTCACCTACCCCCAGGCCCCCCATAAATTTTAGTGGACTCAAATCTAAATATAAAAATTAAAACAATAATTTCTAAAATAAGAAATTAAAAATTGATATTGACTCAGCCAAATTCTTGCTAAAAGCAGGCCAGGGTCAAGGCTTAGTTGAGAAGAGGGCTCAGTGGAGCCTAATCAAAGTTCGGTCAATGAGACAAAGGAATGATATCCCATGTTCATAGCTTGGAAAAATTAATATTGTTAAAATGTTCATACTATCCAATGCCATCTGTAGACTCTGTGCAATCCTTATCAAAATTCCAGTGGTGTTTTCCACAGAAATAGAAATAACAATCTTAAAATTTGTATAGACCCACAAAAGACGCCAAGTAGCCAAAGCAATTTTGTGAAAGAAGGACAAAGCTGGAGGCATTACACTTTCTGATCTCAAACTATACTACAAAGCTATAGTAATCAAAACAGTATGGTACTGGTATAAAAATAAATACATAAACCAATGGAACCCAAAATTGGGAGCCCAGAAATAAACCCTTGCATACATGGTCAAGTAATCACTCACAACAGAGCCTAGAACGCTTAATGAGAAAAAATAGTACCTTTAATAAGTGATGTTGGTAAAGCTGCATAACCACACGCAGAAAAATGAAATGGACCTCTATCTTACACCACTCATCAAAATTCACTCAAAATTAATTAAAGACCTAAAAATGAGAACTACGACCCTAAAACTTCTGGAAGAAAACATAGGGGAAAAGCTCCTTGACATTGGTCTTGGCCGAGGTTTTTTGGATATGACACTAAAAACAAAAGCAAAAAATAATAAGTGGGATTACATCAAACTAAGAAACTTCTACAGAGCAAAGAAAACCATCAACAAGATGAAATGCAACCTACAGAATGCAGAATGGGAGAAAATATTTACATATCATATATCTGATAAGGGGTTTTAATATCCAAAATATATGAAGAACTCATATAACTCAA
>NW_017732199.1:615980-617073 GCF_001890085.2 Hipposideros armiger
TAAGGCCAAAAAAGTGTTCTCAATGCCAAAAAAGAAATGGCAATTATTTGACATGGAAGTGTTAGCTAACACTATGATGGTAATCATTTTGGAATATTTAAGTAAATGAAATCAACACTTATATACCGTAAACTTATATGTCAGCTATGTTTCAATAAAGCTGGAGAAAAAAAAATTTTTGGTCAAGGAGAAAGTCTTTGTCAAAACCATTAAAAATGAATTTCTACTCTTTAAGAAAATGTCACTTTTTTATTATTCCTAGTAAATGATCAAACACATTGAGTTCAGAAACAAGAAACTAGGTAAATGAGATCTTAATGAATATGTATTGGAAGCAAAAATAGAGTTTCAATAAGATGAAAAATTGAACTCATCTAAAGGGTTTAAATAATATAAAAGTCAATTTATTATTAAAAAGCTTTAATTTCTCTTAAAATTATCATGAAATTATAACATTAGCAATGTTATTTGTTGACATTTTCTTGCTTATGTCAGATTTATATTTTTTATGAAAACTTAATTTTGTTAGAAAAGCGAATGCACAAAATTGCAATTTTACTTTAATAAATGCAAATCTAGGTCTTTAAATAGGATTTTTTAAACAAAGCTATAGAAAAAATTCACTTACTGCATTTTAAAAAATATCTTCTATGTACATGGTTAACAAAGGGTATAATACTATTTCAGATATTAAAATATATATATTTACTGACCAGGAGAATACAAGTATAAAGTATGCTATACAACTGGAAAAAAACAGTACTAATACCTTTTCCCATGAATTTGTACATTTTATTGAAGTTTACTAAACTGTTGGTGGATAGTTGTTAATTGTGTTCTATTATGTGTTCAGTTATGATCTATTTTTCTTTTACCTATTATGCCTAATTTAAAAAAATTACATTATATATCTTTTATTCTTCTAGACATATTACCAAAGTATGCATTTCTGATACACTTTTATAAAACAAGTTTTTAGATTTGCTTTCCTTCCATATATTTTCTGTTATTAGTTTATACTCCTTTTTTATTATCTCATTCTTTTAATCTCTTGGTTTATTTTGTTATTTTTTTAAAGTTTCAGACGGACATA
>NW_017732199.1:620063-621231 GCF_001890085.2 Hipposideros armiger
GGGGTTTCCAGTTGTTCTGTCCTGGACCTAACTCACACTTGGTACAGTTTGACACAGCTCCAGATGACATGTAGTTTTCCCATATAAACTCAGCAAAATAATGGATCCTGTCTGCAAGTGAATTCAACAGTGAAATAGCCTCCCAGCTCTGATTCTACAATGGAATCAGCTGGAAGGCATTTCAAAGGCCCACCCTGGTGATACTGAATTATTCTGGGCTGGGTCCCAGGCATTTGTTTGTGATGCTAACATGCAGCCTGGATTGGCATCTGCTGCCTTAGGGGAGCATGGGACACTCTGCCATGAGCTGCACCTGAGTGCAGGGGCCTCTTTGGTCCATTCCCACCTCATGTGCTCCAGGAAGGCGGGACTTTAGCAAACCACGAATCACACCCAGGCTGCAGATTAGGCCTTCCTGGAGAGGGTTTAACTATCCTGATGTGGGCCCCTTCCCAGAGAGTCTCACTTAATGATTCTCCCTGAGCATCAGTAGTTCTGAAGGTCTCAGGTGGTCCCAATGTACGGTGGAGGGATGGGGAGGAAAAGCTTTTCTTTAAAAGCCATGAAGGCTGAGGGACTTTGTCTTGTTCCTTGACAAAAGAATGGTAGTTCTCAGAAGACAAGGGCAGGACCTAGCAAAGATTTTCTGAGATTTGAAATTTATTCAAGAGGGGCTTTAAAGAAAAAGATTTCACACAATTCTAGAGCTGCTTGTCTTCTTAAGGATGAAAAAACTATGTGTATTAAATTTCAAACCTTAGAGGAAATCTTCTAATTTAGAAGAAACTGAATATTTCATTGTAAAACGTTAATTAATCAAGTTTTTTGGATGAATTTTTGAAATAGGAAGGGCAACAGGTTAGACTACTAGGAGGAAAAGTAGTTGAAGCTAATAGCGTAAGGTGATATTGAGTGTTCCTATGTGAAGGAAGGTCTTCATAGGTGAAAAATAGAGGTTTCTCTATGAGCCAGCAGTAGTTTCTGATGTGCCAAGAAAGTGACTGGGAAGTACTGGGTTGTCAGAAAAGTCATGATGTAGTTTTTCTATGTTTTCCATTGCAAACATGCGTCATGACTTTTCCAACAACCCGATAGTACGTGAGAGAAAAACCAGAGGAGACATAGTCATACAGACACACAGTGATTCCCATTGTGAAGAGAAAAAAGA
>NW_017732199.1:625945-635665 GCF_001890085.2 Hipposideros armiger
GTGGAATACTCACAAACCAAGTTACTCACAGTCCAAGGTTTTACTGTGTTTGCTTTTTTGCATTAGCATTAACCCCTCTCCAAGCAGCCATCTATTGACTGGCTTCTCATTCTCCACTCATGGAAAGCATAAGTATCTGGCTTAGAGTCCTCCTTTTCTTTATGTTTTGTCATCATCCTAGACAAGATTTATCTTACATTTTAGTCTCTAACTTTTAATCTCATGTTAAATGATCTCATCTTTCATTTTATAACAGCCAACTACATATATGGCTGTAACCCTTAAACATGAATTTAATGGAAATTGTAAGCCCAGTTTCAGACAATTTTAGTCTCCTTCCTACTCTCCCTCAATTATTTCCAACATCAACTCATATTTTCAACATCAACTCATAAATCTCGTTGATATGTTTACCTATCAGTCTATTGTTCTTTCCTATCTATTTGCAATCATCAGTCTGGGTTTCCTTTTCAATATATCATATTCTTTTTTTTTAAGTTTTTGCTTTTGCAGTACCCCCAAAACTCTTGAGCCATCAACCTTCTGTTTCACTTAACTGAAAAACAAAACAAAACATGGTTAACTTTTTCTGACTGACTGCTTCTCATGTGCACCCGGAAGTTGAGTGATGCTGAGATAAGTCATCAATACTTTGGTGTCCTTATATATTCATGAACATTATACTCCCTTTTGAATTGCTCCAGAAACATGGTTTACAGGCACCTCTAACTCAATATGTCTGAGGGAATGCATCATCTTTCCTCACCAATTATTCATTTTCTTGTTTCATGACATTAATATTCACCCAGTTTTCTCTCTTTCCTTTACATCATACATCTAATCACTAATTAAATCCTATGAATTCTATCTTGTAAATAGTTTTGAATTATCTACTGTCTCAAACTTTATCAGCACTACCGAGGTCTAAAACACCATTATATCTAACTTGAACTTCACAGGTACTTATTGGTGTCCCTGCCTTAGATATCATCTCTGTTCACTCATATATCCACATTGCAACTAAAAGTGAACCTGCAAAAATACAATATATATCACACCAGTCCACAGTCTACTATCATACAAAGGTTTTTCATTGGACTTAAGGAAAACTCCTTACCTTTACTATAGCTTCCAACATCCTCTGGGCCCTCATTCTTAGCTTATCTCTCCCCAATCCTACCTTCACACTCTATGATCAGTTCTTCAAATACTACCTCATATCAGGATCTTGCATTTGTCATTTGTATACCATTGATTATCTTCCTTCTTCTCTTCACCTAACACCTACATGTCATTCTTGTCTTGGCTTAATTATCTCTTCCTACAGGATGCTTTCTCCTTGGTCCAAACCTATGTGTGTGCACATACATATACACAAAGAAACATATATAAGACAAGGGCTGTTATATCTGATATGTCTTCCCTATATGTCTTCCATCATAGNGTCCTGACATTTAAAAGTAATAACGCTACAAAAAGGAGAAAGGAAAGGTAAAGAAGGAAGTAGAATAAGCTCAGCAGTAGTCACTTAGGTAATAGCTGGAGTCTGTGGATATCACTGTAAGCTGGTAAATCAAATAATACAAACCTAAGTAAGGAAAAGTGGACCGAGGACATAATTACAGATGCTATTAAAATGGTAATCTCTGGGAGAAAACCCCAAACTTTCATAAACAACACAAGAAGCTGAAAAGGGGAAAACAGAACACATTCAGAAAGGAAAAAACTATATATTAAATGTTACACCCACCTAAATACCAATCATCTCAATAAATACAAATGCACTTAACTCACTTATTAAAAGAGTACTTGAAATTGCTTTCCCAACCAAAAATCAACTGTGTTTTATACAAGAGACACAATTTTATTGAATAAAATAAAATTATTCAATAAGAATAAAAATAGAGGGATGGGCAAATATAGTACATATAGGACAAATGAAAAAAATGAAACTAACTAGAAATCAGAGTTCTTAATCTGATACAACTTGAGGCAGCATTCAGACCAAACAGTATTAAAAATTACAAATTACCTTAAAATATTACAGATAAAAATGTACACTGATGATATAATTATGAATAATTATGCAGCAAATAATACAAAAGTTACATGAAGCAGAAATTGCACGTAGTGCAAGAAAAAATAAACAGAAATACATAAATAATAGACTTTAACCTTTAACACACTATGCTTAGTCCAAGAAAGGCCAAGTAAACAAAAATAAATAAAGATATATAAGATCTAATAATAATTAATAAAGTAGGTTTTATAGTATGTGTTTGTATGAAACTTTACATGCTTACAACACAGAATATATCTTGTTTTCAAGCACTCATTTAGTTTTCACAAAAATCACTTATATATCAAAGGATGCCTTGCTAAATGTCTTAAAGTAGAAATGATGCAAAAAAAAAATTCTTTGATCACAATGCAATAAAACAAGAATTAATAATAATAAGAAAAAAAACTATCAGGTGGGAAATAAAGTATTGTATAACTTAAAATTGTAAACTTTCTAAAAAACAGAAATGAAAATAATCAAGGAGATATATCAGCATTAAATAAATTCAAACTTAAAAGCCATAGAGAAAAAAAAAGTTAATGTAAGGATTCAAGAAAGTGTAAGATTAGTGAGAGAGAAAACAGGAAAAAGTTAGAATTAATAAATAAAAGACTGATTCTCTGGGGAAAAATAAACAAAATAAACGAGTACTAGCTAACCTAATACAAACAGAAAAACAAAAAGTACAAACTTCGAAGTTCAGCAATTATAAAGGGAAATAACAATTAAAACAGGAAAACATTTAGAAAAAAATCATGAGAATTACTCTGTATAAATCCAAACAAACACATTGAAAATCTAGAGAAGAAAAATTAACAATGAAAATAAAATTTACTAAATTTTACTAGAGTAGAAATACAGTGATTAAGCCAAGATATTTTTATAAAAGAAATAACGTTTTTAAAGAAACACTACTCAAAATAGCACCATAGCTAGATGCTTTCATGGAGAAATTCTTATGACATTGCAGACTAGGTAATCATAATCATAATGCTACATAACTTTTGGATGCTTTTAATGAAATATATATAAATTTAACATCTATATCGATAATAATAGCACTTAGAAATATAGGCGTAAAGTTATAAATAAAACATTAGCAAGTAAAATTCAGTACCACTTAAAAAATATACATCATAGACCAGTGAAATTTATTCTGGAAAGGCAAGAAGAGTTCAATATTAGCATATCTATTTGTGTACCTCAGTCCTAAAGCCAGTCACATACCCAGTAATTTAATGAATAAATATTTAGTTGCATTCCCACTGCTTCCTGCCAGGGATGGCTTCATGAGTATGCTTGCAGTGCAATCACATAGGTACTCACGCTTAGAAGAGCCCACACTTGGTTTAAATGCTCTGCTGTAGCTGTCTAAAATTCTGAGTTTTTTCACAAGTGGTCCCACCTTTGACATAGGCAGATCTGAGTTTGGATCCTGGCTGTCACTCCTTATCTACCTATCCTTGGACAAGTCACTTCATTTCTCTGTACCACGCTATTGGGCAGTGCTGTCGTGGAGATTGAAGTTGCTTTATGACAATATCAAGCACACAGTAATAGATACAGGGTGATTATTATTGCTGTGGTGGTGGAGGTAGAGTTAGCTATCGTTGTGACTAACTTTTCCCTAGGTCTAGTATTGGTAAAAAAAATAAATAACTAGGCAGCTCTGATTTGAAGTATCAGAGACTGTAAGGGAAGGAATTCTTTAGCTGAGTCTTGATGGCTGAGCCCAGAATTAAGTGAGTATATATATATATATATATATATAGTGCATAGATGAGCACCAATCAAATTGTAAATGCCAAATAGGTGATATATTGTAATCCGAGAATATCTGAGTCAGACAAGAAATTTAAAATAAGTAGGCAAGGGCCACTTTACAAAGGATTAGTCTGCCATGAGAAAGACCCTGAACGTGATCTTGCAGGCAGTGAAAAGTCATTAAAGTGTTTAATTATAATTGTGATGAGATCTGACCTGCCTTCTAGAAAACTGTTATGACAGCATTATAGAGTACAGCATTATAGAGTATAGAGACATGAAGAATTGTGGAATAAAAGTTGACTTCCTGTTACCGTTACTTTCCCTACTGGCACACCTGACAAAGACACTTTCAACGTAAGAAATAGCATTGAGCAGATAAATTCTCAGCTTAAGGAAGTGCCTTCAGGCCACAGCATCTGTCCCAGGAGGCACCCTGGTGAAGCGTGAGCCATAATTCATATCCTAAACACTGCTTAACCCCGCCACCTAAGGAAGAGTCAGAATGTTCTCTGGATTGCTAGCCCTCATGGTATCTTTTCCAAACCAATTCCAGGCTTGTGGAGTCAGAGCTAGTCCCCTGCTGAGTGCTTTAGCACTTCCAGCCCCATGCCACCCAGGAGATGTCCTCACCATTTGCTTGAACTGCCAGAGGATTCTCGGATGTACTCATTGTCATTCACAGCAGATGCCATGGCAGTCAATAAACTATGTTTATTGAGCACCCACTGGGCCCAAAGCACAGAAATAGGCCTACAGAAAACTGCCACAGCAGAGAAAGCAGTGGGAGATGGATACCTCTTGTGCTGTGTCTGACACCCCTGTCTATAACATTAGCTCTTCCAGGCCATTAAGAATCAATACAACTAAAAATGTGACTGGTAGACTGCCCCTCGGCCAATTTCTGAGGCATCTGACAGGGAAGGATTCACGGGGCCTTGGACAATTCTGACAGAATATTTTGAATTCTCTTTATGAATCAAAGAAAATGTCAATTTGTCATGCATGATCAATTATCTCTGGATTGCAATTTGATTTCTTACTCAGTTTTGACCAGTAACAACTATTTAAAATAGTGAGAAAAAAAATTTTTTAGTTTCATATTTCATTTTAAAACTTTCAATAGCATCAATGCTAAATATGTTATTTCCTCTAGCAGTTTGGGAGATTTTGTTTGTTTTGTAAGATAAACATTTTGAACTCTCATAGAGGGAAAAACATGGTACATATAATAAAACTGCATTTTGAAAGTTTATTTCCTCTATAATGAATACTGGCACCATCCAGTTATTCTTAGGGGAAAAAAAAAGTCATTGACATTTAAAACCAAGCTTCTTTATTATACTTGTATGTAGAAATATAATTATCTTTTTTTGGTAACTTTTTCCTGAGTGTATAAAAATCATTTTACATAATACCATTATCTCATCATTAGTCACTAAGTAATACTGAGCTGTTATGTGTGGTTACCTTCTGCGCTTCAAGTTTTATTTTTTTCTGCAAAACATAATTCTCCACAGCCATTCCATAATTATAATTACAAAGATAGATGAGGGACCTTGTTACAAATCTCAACCTCATCCAAGAAATGAGATTGAATGGGGTGTCAGGTTGTTCAAAGCTTCTGAAATCAAAAACATTCTGGATATCCAGTTTGTGTGACAACAACATGCATTTAACAAAACAAAAAAATAATCAATTCCATGCCAGCGACAGGAGGTGATTCAGCTAGCTGGCTGGCAGGAAAGGTTGTTTAGCAGGTTTCAGCTTCCTAATTGGGTGTCTAGCTTGCTAAGTAGCAGCTGGTCTTTAATTAGTTGAAAAATTATTACCATTAAGAGTTGCTTTAAAAAGAAAAAGAACAAAATAATTAAAATGTTAGAATCCATATGGTGGGTGCTTGTCCTCACTTGTCAATAGCTGTTTTATTTCTTTAACACTAATAAGTTTAAAAATATTCCTACACCACTTACTGTTTTAAAAATGTAATTTATGTAAATGTAAAATTCCCAAAGACTCCCAGAATGGAATAGCAAAACTAAGTAACTGCTTGCCATGTAATAACTCTTTTTTTGACCATAAAATTATCTCCAATACTCCCAACCCCAGGGATTGAATATGTAATTGATAAGTGAATCTTACAACAGGCCTCATTATTGAGGGATTAGTAAATTCCCTGACTTGATCTGTTATAAATACAATGACACTGGTGGAGATATTAGTATCTTACATATGACAGAAAAATTGCCTTTGCACACAGATTCCATTTAATGATTAGTGGAAAGTTAATCTTGCCTAGAACAGGAAAACCTAAATTTGCCATGACTTTGTAATTATATTTCTGCCCCTTTTAGAGATAAAGTTTTGTAAAAATATGACATCATACATTATTGAGAGATAAACCAGTCTGCCTACACACTGAATATGCCATGAAACTCTACAGTTAATCATACAACATGACAACGTTCTTACCTCCCATATTGATAAAATTGTGCTGCTGAGACCAAATATTAAAGAAACAAAAACAAAAACAAATAACATTTTGCTTTTTATATTTTTGAGTTGGGGGTGGTAGTGTAGTAGAAAGTATATGGGTTTTGTCATAGATACAGACAACAGGAGGGTGGTTACTAGAGGAAGGGGGTGGGTAAGGTGAGCTGGGTAAAGGGGGTCAAGTATATGGTAACACAAGGAAACTAGACTTTGGATGGTGAGCACGCTCTACAGTACACAGATGTCAAATTATAATCTTGTACACCTGGAAATTATATGACGTGATTAACTAATGTTACTCCAATAAATGTAATTTTTAAAAAAGTATATGAGGTTTGGTACTAGTAGCACTGGATTCAAATTTTAGCCCTCCTTTTTACTAACTTAATATACCCTAACTCACCTTCGGCTCTATTTTGTCTCCTACAATATAAGAATAATATAATCCAACCTGTTAGATCATAGTGAACTCTACGAAGTAACTAGCAATACTATTTCTGGAATATATTACCAAGTTCATACATTTTTTTTATTCTTTTCTCATACTTATTTCAATATACATATAATGTATTTTAGTTATCTATAAAAATCAATTATTGGCTCAACCACATGCTCTTCTGGTATCAATGAGCAACAATTCATATATGTATCCAATGTAATTTTGGATAAATATATCATTTATTGACAAATTTTTGAAACTTGGCCACTTTTGGGAAAATGAGATTCATTTGATTTTTATGCCATTTACCCCACAGTTGCTAGAGATAATACATTGATTTGAATGGAAATTTTGACATAATATTTACCTTTCATTCTCTGGAAGCTGCTAACTCACATGAAGAGGAAGAATTCTGGTATAGGTACACACGTCAAATCCTTACCTGTATACATATTTTAACAGGCATGCACTTAATGAACAGTGCTGTCACCCTTCCTGACTGCTCTAGGACAACATGCCTTCTCTCTTGACAGAACGAAAAGCTCATCTTTTTTTTTTTCTTTCTTATTTTAAATTCTCCTTTAAACCATTCATTTTTCCTTGTTTAAATACTAGTTCTTCAAATTGATCGCAGGATAGTAAAAGGGATCATTTCCAATTCAATGTTTTGTATCACCATTTCTCCCCACTTTTCTGCTTAATTTTCAGCGCAGTCTAAAGTCCCTGCCCATGAAATTTCTCCATCATTATGTTTCGCATGTTGCCGAGTTCACTGCTGATGTTCAGTAAATACCAAATTATCACGATCAGGCAATACCAATTGGGAGAAACACTAACATGTGTTACAGTAAGATGCAAATCAGGCAATACAGATTAATGGCAAACATTTGGTTGACATCTCTAATTTCACTTGGATTGAACACTTGATTGCCCTTCGCTGTAGAGGTCTGCCATAGTGCCAGCTGCCTTTTCTACAGATGTTCTCAACATATGAAGGGGAGGCTGTGCATTAACCCCCTGCTGCATATCAACAAGATGAGGATGATCATGCAACAATTTTCTCCCTTTTCAAGACCTAACTGTTGATATGGCATGATGGAAAACCTCATTGTTACACACTGTTACAAACGTCTGTAATTACTACGGCTACACAACTAAATGACTCAGCTCATCCATTCCATCACATTCCAAAGATACCCAAGTGACATTTTACTTATCCTTGCCCTTGGTGCTCCCCAATTCATGGCAGCTGGAAAACTCTTTGGCCTAATCATGAACAGCCTAGCTAGAATAGTAAAATTTTAAATGCTTTACTGTTTTGTATCTGGGTGAGGAAAAATATAAACAGTAATGGAATGACCGTGACTGTTTTTGGTCTGGTTAAGGACAAAATATAAACGATAATGGAGGCTTCTCTGGCAGATGTGTCCTGAATGGACTAGAGAGGAGGAGAGACTGGTAGCAATCTGCACAAGGCTTTAGGGTAAACACAAATCTAAGACAATTACAAAGAAAGGAGGCCTGCCTTAGGTTTTAACATGGTTTCTTGTTTCTCGTTTCCTAGTTATACTCTGACGTTGCTTCAAGATACCCATCTTACAAAAAACTGCCAAGTTCTGAGTGTTTTAATCTCTTACAATACTGAAGTCAATTTAATACAACATGCTAAATCTCGGCCATCCTTGCTCACAATTAGAATCTCTTGGGTTATCCTCTCTTTCTCCCAAACACTTTTGTCTAAACATAATGTGTTTTCTTAAACTTTCACTGTTCCTATCTAGCACCACCTTCCCTGCATGCCCTCTGGGATTTAACTCTCCTCTGAAGATAATGCCTTCTGCAGCTTTCTTGAGGAAAGGCTATTCTTCTGGAAACCATCTGGAGATGTAGTTGGTGTCCTTGTAACTCCTCACTGTTAATCTGAACTATTGGGTTGTCAGAAAAGTCATGCCGCATGTTTGCAACAGATGGCACTAGTTCATTTTTGGAAGTACTAGAGTCATTCACATCTATGTTATTGCTATGTCATTTGACAGCTGACAGTTCTAGTTTTATTCTAAAGAATAAAATTGAGTGATTTGGTTGAGTTTTAGAGATTTTACAAGTTGAAAATGGAAGACCAAACTGCATTTTTGCTATTTTTTTACTGTTTTACTTCCATAAAGGAAAGAATGCACGACAAGCTTGTAAAAAGTTGCATGAAGTTTACAGTGACGATGCTCTACAAGAACATCAGTGCCAATGATGGTTCACGAAATTCCATGCTGGTGATTTTGATTTCAACAATGCTCCTCGGTCAGGGAGGCTGGCTCATCGAGGTTGATGACGACAAAATAAAGGCAATGACTGAGTCAAAACCATGTTACATGACACGAGAGATTGCAGAAACATCGAAAATCCATCATTCAAGTGTTCACGACCACCTGAAGAAGCTGGGATTCGTAAGCAAGCTCGATATTTGGGTTCTGCATGAACTCAAAGAAGTTCATTTGACAGCGCATATAAACATCTGTGATATGCTCATTAAATGTGAGGAAAATGACCCTTTTTAGAAGTGACTGATAACTGGTGAGGAGAAGTGGATTGTTTACAACAATGTGGTGCACAAACGGTCTTGGTCCCGAAGGGTGATGATTCGCCTCAAACAACATCGAAAGCAGACATTCATCAGAGGAAGGTGATGCTCTCAGTGTGGTGGAATTTTAAAGTGTCGTGTTTTTCAGGCTCCTACCAAGGAACCAAACAATCAATTCGAATGTATACTGTTGGCAATTGGACAGTTTGAATGAATCCATCATCCAGAAACATCCAGAGCTTGTTAATTGTAAAGGACTTGTGTTCCATTGTGACAATGCGAGACCACACACAAGTTTGATCACCTGTCAAATATTACTGGAGATTGGGGCCGGCCGAGTGGCGCGATGGTTAAGAACTGGCTTGGGATGCCAGAGGGCCCCGGTTC
>NW_017732199.1:638680-639871 GCF_001890085.2 Hipposideros armiger
TTGTACCTTTTGACCCTCTTCACCCACCCACCACCTGTGGTAACCACTAGTCCGTTTAGAGGTAACTTTCTTTTATCACAATTTTTAAAATAAAAGTATTTTGCAACTTTGCATATGAGTTAGAATATAAATTCAGCATCTGTCATCAGAGATCCCAAAATAATAGTTGCCTAAAAACAAAATTTGTTTCTCTTTGATCCCAAATTCCAAGCTGATATTCTCTGCCAGGGGCCTCCTTTCTTTTGCTCCACCATCTTTGGAGGGTTGACCTCATGTGCATTGTTCATGAAGGTTCAATGCTATGTCCACCTTCAAGCCAGCAGGGAGATCAAAATAGATAAATGGAAATAAAACCTATGTTTTCTAAGAGCATGTGCTAAAAGTTGCTGTGATGTGTAATTTTATGTGCCAAGTTGTCTGGGCCACAATGCCCAGGTATGTGGGGAGCCGGCTGGTATCAGCCAGGGACACGGAGGCTGTAAACTGGCAAGCTACAGGCCTCCTTGTTAGCGTGAGCAGCTTGAGAGCAGCCTAAAAGTTACAGACCAGCGCTGCAGTAAGGGTTAAGCCGGACAGCTGACAAGCTGACAGGCTCGTAGGCCTTGGAGAGCAGAATGGGAAGGTTGCTGGGTAGATCTCATCTCCACTGTGCCCCCGAAGAAAGAACAGCCAATGTCACAAACAACCTTAAAAGTTACAGAATGGAAGGCCATCCTGTTAACAGTTCCTACTTGCTATCCTTTTTTTGTCTTACTTCAGGAACACTGCTTCCAAGGAAATTGCTCCCTGAGAGGAGGGGGCTACTCCCTCAAGGTCCCAAAACCCTTTACCTAAGGAAAGTTACTTTTGCTATAAAAGCTGTATACAAATAATAACCGAGGCCACTCTCTGCCAGCATCATTGAGTGGACCTCCTGTCCCCAGCTTTCGTCTCTATCTCTTTATTTCTCATCTCCCACCCAATCCTCCCAGGTGCATTAGGTTGAGGGAGCTGGTCTCCTTCACAGGTATTTGACCAAACATTATTCTGGATATGTATATGTGAGGTTGTTTTTTGGACGAGATTGACATTTAAATCAGTGGACTTTGAAGAAAGCAGGTTGTCCTTCATAATGCAGTTGGGCCCTATCCAAACAGTGGAAAAGCCTTAATAGAACAAAGACTGACCTCCCTGTGAGCAGGAAGGGGTTTT
>NW_017732199.1:642591-643436 GCF_001890085.2 Hipposideros armiger
TTAATTATTGGATAATCACAATATATTTTGTCCAAGACAAACACAGAAATTGAAAAACAAAAATAATCATACATAATTTTTAGTTTTTGCCTCTATCCCCAAATATCTTTCTACACTAAGCCACCATCATCTCTTGCCTCCTCACTGGTCTTCTTGTTTCCACCCTTTCTTTTCTACACTCTATTGCTCTGGTCAGAAATCCTCACTCAATGGAATAGCCCAAGTACTTACAATGGCTCTTTAGAAATGCCTTACAAGGTCCCAGTGTGGACCCTTGCTACTGTCTAACTTTTTCTATGCATTATTCCTTCACTTTCTACACAGCAGTCACATGATTTGCTGTTCCTTGGGCACACCAAGCATATTTCTCCCCAAGACCTTTACACATGCTGTTCTCTCTGCCTGGAACACTCCACAGAAAGCTCTTGTCATTTCTTAGGTCTTGGTTTAAATGTCAGTTTATAAATGAGACATTCTCTGACAATCATTCTCTATAAAAGAGTAGTACCCATCTTCCCACTCCTGTTATCCTCCACACCCTGGTTTATTTTACTCCATATTGCCTATCACAATCTGAGATGTATAATGGTTTGGTTGTCTGTCTGTCTCCAATTAAGATGAATGAGGAAAAGGAATTAGTTTTGTTCACTGCTATAACCTTAGCACCAAGAACATCACTTAGCATGCAGGAGGCTCTCTACAGTTTTTGCTAAATGCATGAATAAAAGTCTATCTCATTTAAAATGCACCAAAATTAATGATATGATAAGAAACAGATAACAATTTTTCATTTTTAACTTGACACTGAATTGAATTTATATTTGAAAATGAGTTTCATGAAAATT
>NW_017731435.1:0-1746 GCF_001890085.2 Hipposideros armiger
AGATTGGGTACTTTGCAGGTAATTTAGGAAGAGTGGCACACTCACAGAAGGTTAATTGTTGTCAGGCAACCCAGAAAATAATGGGACACGTGAGAAGGGTTGTCAGCAGTCTCCACTGGGTGTCTTCCTGCCTAATGCTAAAGGGATTATGCTAAGGTTCCCCTCCTAAACCTGGTCTTTCTATCTGAATCCCTTAGGCAGGAAAGGGGGCCATCTTAAGTTGATAGCACCTCTAAGTACATGCTCCTCGGCTAAAAGGATTCAAAACTCCTAGGAACTCTACATCGGCCTGCAGGAGAATTACGGAGCAGGGGCCTTGGTGCTTGTCGGCCTGGGAGGCACGATGGCCCATGTTAATTTCTAGGTTTCTTTTGAGGTCCGCAGAGTCTGAACAAATATCTAGGGGTATCATGTAGTGGGTTGAAGTGTGCTGCTTAGGGGGTGAGCTCCAAGGGGCTGTCAGCTCCCGAGTCGCCTCAACCCTCTCACGGCTATGTGCCTCGGTTTCTCTCCCCGGCGTCTAATACAGCCGTGAGGACTCGGAGCGCTAGTTAACCAGCCTTTATGTGCGCGTCCCCGGACGAGTCATAGATTTACTTACAGCTGTGCTGGAATTCCCTATGGGGCCACTGCACGTTTCAAGGGGTACCCTCAAACACCTCCACAAACGTTCTCAGTCACCTAAGAATGCCCAAAACTCGAGATGGAGGGAGTAGATGCCCCTTCTCTTCAGAGCTGAACAGGTTCAGACTCTCATTTATCTGGCGACAAGTTTTGTTCAGACTTGCAGACAGTAAATCCAATTGAAAGGCCAAAATTAAAGCCAGCCACCCGTGTCATTTCTCCTCCCAAAAGTTGCCTTAACTCTTGTCCTTCACCTGGGTATCTCAACCCTGCCACCTTAGGATTTTAAAACCGCTCAAATAAAGTCAGGGCCTCCTACCTTAAATAGGCGAGTCTGGAATTCCAAGAAAAACTCACCCAAGTTCACCCCATGCGAAGCCCGTGGGGCGCAATGGGCCCCTGCTGGTAGTGAGCACTAAATCTAGGTCCTGAGAATGTTCCTGGGATGGGCTTCTCAGGAATCCTGTCGACTACGCCATGTAATGTTGACGAAAATTATCCAGCCTAGGAGAAAAATCGTAAGAGTTTATTTGAGCAAAGTGTCGACAAATGCTGGAAAGCAAAATCTCAACGGGTTGAGAAAATGCTCAGCAAAATAGTGGTTTGCAGTTTATACATAAAATCAAAGGAGGAAGGTTACATGAAATCCATTGTTGATATGAAGGGGGTGGGAGAAAGCAGTGGGGAAATCTTTGGTATTGGATAAAAGGAAATAGAAATACAGGTACTCCCCCAACACAGGTTGGTGCAGGATAGCTAACTGTTTGCTCTTTACAGTACATAGAGATGTTAATCAGGAGATAAACATAATAATAAGGAATTTTGCAGTTTTCAGCTCTGGTGGAGGGGAAAAAAGTTAAAGATGTTATTTTAGATACAGAAAAGCAACAGGCCCACTGAAAAGGCACAGATTAACTTAATGAGGAAGCTGCAGATGTGACTTCCCGCCATGGCCCACTTAGTTAGAACTTCTTATGTTCAACCATCCTCTGTGGTTATTCTCAGTCTCCTGAGCTTTTCAGGTTTAACATGTCCCCTTTTCTATCCACACTCGCAGTTTTCGACAGTTTGGCTCAAATAAACTCTCATCAGTTTTCTATTAGGCTGGGTGTTTTTCGTCAA
>NW_017731435.1:1977-25500 GCF_001890085.2 Hipposideros armiger
CCTGCAGGGTGATGACAAGGGGGCATGTTTCATGAACATCTTGAATCCAGTGTCCACAAAATACATCCAGCCTAAGAGAAAGCTGATGAGAGTTTATTTGAGCCAAACTGATGACAACTGCTGGAAAGCAAAATCTCAACGGATTGGGAAAATGCTCTGTGAAATGGTGGTTTGCAGTTTATTGTATACATGGAATCAAAGGAGGCAGGTTACAGGGAATCCATTGGTGGTAGATTAAGGGTTTCACCTAGGGAGGTGCAGGACAGTTAATAGGTCACATAGAGACGTTAATCAAGGGACAAGAATAACAATGTGGGATTCTGTACTTTCCTGCTCTGTTCCAGAAAAAGGGATGACTGACATGCCAAGGATGTCATCTTAGGTGAAAAAAGGCAATAGACAGTCCCACTTAAAGGCACAGATTAACTTTATAAAGGAGGCTTTGGGTTACAGACATGACTTCCCACCATGGCTCACCATAATTAAAAATTTCTATGTTCACACCATCTTATGTGGCTATTTTCAGCCTCCTGAGCTTGTCAGGTCTAACCTGTGGCCTCTTTTCCGTCAACACTAGTCAAAGACGGATGTTGACAAACTGAAGGTGAAGGTCAGACAGGACAATGTGGGGTCTGGGGTGCTGAGCTGCTGCCAACCCAGAGTTGCTGACTGTGCGTGGCCTATGGGTTTGTTATGACCTGGGCTGAATCTTCACTGTTTTCCCAGGTCTGTCATATATGCCTCACGCTGACTTGCACACTTATCCTAACCCTACCAGTAACCCTTATTGCAGTCTGTATAACAGGACTGGTTCTGGTTTTAAGGGTCATTTGAAACTTTGGTCTGTTTATTTCCTATTTAGATCAGTTCATTCCTAGAATAGCCATCCTAGTCGGGAAGAGATAGTTCCCTCTGCGCAGTTTGGTAGGTAGTCCTTGGCTTGGACTGCTAGGTCTTCTGTGAATGGCCATGGCCTCAGGATGGCTAAAGAGCCGAGGATGTTTCAGCCACTAGTCCTGTCTTCCTGATCCTAACAATGAAAGGTGACTCTGAATCTAACCTCTGACACTGACCACTGATCCTTTCCCTGACCCTGGCCCCAACTCAGACCCTTGCTTTAACCCTTAATCCTAACACTGACTTTTTTCGTAACATTATCCATATCATGGGAGGCATGGATTTGTAGAAGGCATATAGCCTTGAGGTGACAATTCAAGCTTTGGCTATTTGCAGGGAAGCTCTTGGTAAAGGTTATCTACGTAAACGCTTGAGGTGAGTTTAAGCCTGTTTGTTTTGAGGAAGAAGGCTGGTGGCTACAGCAGAGTGAGTGGCGGGGAGCCCAGACAGGTTGGGCATGGTTGGGCTAGACAGAGGATAAAATGAAATAATCTTGTACCATCACCAGAATAGGAACTGTCGCACAGGAAGCACCCCTTAAATATTCATTCTTGTTTATTGTAAGTACTGCCAGTGTGCAGAAGAGGAAAACCGAAGACTTGGCTCTTAGAGGAGGGCTATGCACACCCAGTGCTCAAAAATGCCGCTTATGGTGGGAACATCTCAGAACTGGCTTTCTACGCAGTGAACACTCCGGGCACTTTATGCGCATCATCTGCACCCAGACCCACCCGCCCGGGGCTGGCCACGGGGCCCTGCCTCTCCCTCAGAAACAGGAAATCCACGAGGCAGTCAGGCCGACCCAGGAGAGGTGGGCGGTAGCCCATCTGAAGCCTCAACTCCACCTCGATGCTCCGCCGGCGCAGCCCCAGGTGACCGCTGCACAGCGCGGGCAGAGAAGGTCCTTCCGTCCACTACCAGCGAGGCGTGCCTGCGTCCCCTGCCCTCCCTGCAGACCCCGCCTCGGGCCGCGCCGCCAGTGGGGATGTGTCCGTGGGGCGACAGGGCCAGTCTCGGGGTCAAGCTGGGAGGAACGAGGTTCTCGGTCCACTGTTGCTCTCTCCTCTGCAAACCGAGAAGTTCCACCAAGACCAGTCAGGTGGGCAGACGACACACCTGACCTCGCTCCGGAGTTGTCGGCGGCACGGGAACTACCTGACGTGCGCAGTGAGTGATACGAGCAGAGACGGGCATGAACGCCGCTCTCAAATGTGCCTCAAAGGAGCACTTTTTGCAACGCCAGCAACGTCGAGTGGGGGTGGCTCTCCCGGAGGCCCGCACACTGTGCAGACTGACCAATCGCAAGCCCGGAAGTCGGCACGTGGCCCTCGCCTCCTGTACACCGAAAGCTTTAAGCATGCGCACTAGCGCTCGCCCGACCGTTAGCCTCTGCGTCCTGGAACGCGGCGCATGGAGCACTGCGCAGGCGCGTTGCGTGACGCCCCGCCCCCATCCCGGGTTCTGGCCAATCCCGGCGGAGGAGCCGCGGACCGGGGTGACGAGGCCAGAGGTAGTGTGGGGCCCGGCGAGGGCCTCGGGCGGGGTCCGGGTCAGGCTGGGGCGGGCGGGCGGCCTCAGAGCGGCGGGGGCGGGAAAGGGCCGGGCCGCCGGGGGCCAGTCTCCGCGCCCCGCGAGGCGCCCACCGCCTCCTGCTCCCAGCTCACTCCGCGTCCGTCCCACGTGCTCCACGCGCATCTGTGAAACACTGTGTCCGCCGCACCGTTCTCCCCTCGCACGCCCGAACTCCCGCTGCCCCCACGTGGCTCTTACCGGTGGATGTTCCCCCAAAACCCACCCAGGCCGATTCCTCACACCGGCCTGTGAGCGACGGCTCCCGCCTCGCCGCACGAGGAGGACACGCAGCTTCCTTTCCTCGTGCGACGACCGCCCACCAGAGAAAACCAGCTCGCCCTGAGCCACACGCGCCCCGCCGGGGGGACGTGCAGCAGGCGCGCCGGTGCGCCTGTCCCCCTCGATACAGTGCTGTGGCCGACACGTGTCTGGGTCACGCTCACGGCCCTGGAGGCGGGAGTCAGACGAGGGCACCGGCAGGCTGAGTGTCTGGCGAGGGCTCGCTTCCCCCGCCGCCCTCTGCTCCCCGCGGGTCCTCATACGTGGGAAGGGCGAGGCGGCGCCCTGGGGCCTCTCGTGGGCACCGCCCCCGGTCGCGAGGCCCCGCCCTCAGGCCGCGTCACCCCGCAGGCCCCGCCTCCCAATCCCGTCACGTGGGGTTAGGGTTTTGGCAGATGGATGGGGGGCGGGCGGATTAAAGCGTTAGCTCTACAGCAGCCGAGTAACGCTTTGGAGAGACAGACCCCGTAGTGAGTTGATAGGAAGACTAATAGGTAAGGGCTTCGCAGTAGCCCATCTAGCAGAATCTTTTAGCGTTTTAATTGCTTTTTCGCCTTTGTCAGTCACCTTCCTGGGGGATCACAGAAAACACACATATTATGGACTGAGTAGGAAAACGGGGAGGGAGTGGCCAAATCCAGATACACCCATGCACACCTGGACACATTTGTACAGCAGATTTCTAAAATGAGGGAAAAAGTAATTTAAAACTCAGGTAAATCAATTTTTAAATGATCAGCTCTCTATACTGATAACAGCATGATATTCAAAAGATGCTTTTATGAGAGAAGCGGGATGGAAAAATGGTAACTAGAGCCCTGTATGAGTTGCACAGAAAGTTCTCTGGAGGCTACTTCACTATCGATGACTCTAAAGAAGGGATTTGGATGTTTTGAGGGGAAGGCCTGCGTGAAGGGACATTTTTAATCTTATTGTTTGATTTCTTTACTAGGACTGTGTTACTATTTGTGGAACTTTAAAATGTAAAAGAGAAGGAGGGGACATTTCTTAAACGTCATTAGAGAATCAGAGGTCAATATCACTGTAATTTTCTCAGTTTTAATTGTACTGTGGTTACTACATAGGAGAGTATCCTTCAGAGGTTCACTGGGGTATTATAGGGTAATGAAGCATTGTGTCTGCAACTCATTCTCTTAGTTTAGGAATATTAGCAAGTGGGGAATCTGGGTGAAGGGTATATAGGAGCTGTGTGTCCTGTTTTTGCAACTTTTAAGTAAATTTGAAATTATTTTAAATAGTCAAAAGTAGGGGGGCTCCTACTTCACAGGAGGTTTGGTGCCCTGGCTTTCTTGTTTAGAGTTGGCTCATTGAACAGATATTTACTACTTTCCTGCTCTATGCCTTAGCTTATGGCAAGCACCAGACATGTAATAGGGAATAAAAACAGTTGCAGCTCATAGGTCTATTAATAACAATTCTGGGGGGGGGGAAACGTTTACCCAAACAAACTGTAAAAGTCATTCTTGACTCACCCAGGGAAATCTTTTAACTTTTAAAACTATAACCATATGCAGAAATGTACACGGTGAAAAGTAAACCTCTCTTCTGTCCTTCCAGCCCCACCCTCCAGAGGTAACTACTAATGAAAATTCTTTGTGATTCTGCACAGAAATTATCTAGACATGGTGTGCATATATTTGTAGCCTTACAGGTATATCCCTCACCTCTTTTGGGGGTTCTATACTACACCAGTTTACACTTTCTTTCCTTTTAATCTATCCGGGATCTCTTTCCATGTTAGTACGTGTGCATCGACCACCTTTTCAGTGGCTACACAGTATTCCATTACGGGGATGAATTCTAAGTTCTCTATTGATGAACATTCAGGTGGTTTCACACTTTTTAAAAAATGAGAGTAACATTGGTTAATAACATGATATGTTTCAAGTATACAGTTCTAGAGTACATCATCTGTGTGTTGCTTTGTGTGCTCACCACCCAAAGTGTAGTCTCCTTCCTTCACCATTTATTTGACCCCCTTTACCCTCTTCATCTTCTCCCTACCCCCTGCCCCTCTGGTAACCACTATACTGTGTTGTCTATGAGTTTGTTTGTTTTGTTCGTTGGTTTGCTGCTTTGTTTTATATCCCACATATGAGTGAAATCATATGATCTTTGACTTTTTCTGTCTGACTTATTTCACCTAGCATGATACTCTCAAGACACATCCATGTTGTCACAAATGGCTGTATTTCATCTCTTCTTATGGCTGAGTCACATTCCATGTGTATCTATACCACATTTTCTTTATACAATCATCTATCGAAGGACACTGTTTCCATATCTTGGCCACCCTGAATAATGCGATCATAGGGGTATAAAAGTACATGTATCTTTACAAATAAATGTTTTCAAATTTTGTGGGTAGATACCCCGAAGAGGGATTGCTGGTTTGTATGGTAATTCTATTCTTAATTTTTTAGGAACCTCCATATTGTTTTCCTTAGTGGCTGTACCAATTTTCAATCCCACCAACAGTGGATGAGGGTTCCTTTTTCTCCACAACCTCCCCAACACTTGTTATTACTTGTCTTGTTGATAATAGCCATTCTAAAAGGTGTGAGGTGGTGTCTCATGGTGGTTTGCATTTCCCTAATAGCTAATGAAGTTGAGCATCTTTTCATATGTCTGTTGGCCATTTGTATGTCTCCTTGGGAAAGGTGTCTATTCAGGCTCTCTGCCCATTTTTATTTTTTTTTAAAGATTTTTTTTTATTGGGGAATTGGGGGGATGGGTACAGTGCTGGGGAATTGGGGGAAGGGGAACAGACAAGTTGCTGTCGTTTTTCTTCAATCTAGTTGTGGAGGACGTTGCTTCACTGGCCCAAGTTGGCACCATCATTGCACTCTTCCCGGGTGAGATCAGTCGCCGGCTTCTGGACGGCCGCTCATTGTGGCTGCTGGCCGCTCACGCTGGCTGCCGGCTACACACGGTAGCCCATGGCAACCCACTGCCACAGGGGCTGCAGTCTATGCCGTCGCAGGTGACTCACAGCAGCCCAGCTCCAGGTTGAGCTGTTGTTCAGCATCTTAGCTGTGGAGGGCAGTGTCACTGGCCCTCATATGTGGGATCTGAACCGGGGCCCTCTGGCGTCCCAAGCCAGTTCCCAACCATCGCGCCACTCGGCCGGCCCCTCTCTGCCCATTTTTTAATTGGATTGTTTTTTTGATATTGAGTTGTATGTGTTCTTCATTTATTTTGGATATTAGCCCCATATCGAGGTGTGTTATTTGCAAATATCTTCTCCCATTTGGTTGACTGCATTTTTGTTTTGTTGATGGTTTCTTTTGCTGTGCAGTTCGGTGTAGTCCCATTCCTTTATTTTGCTTTTACTTCCCTTGCCTTTGGGGTCAGGTTCATAAAATCCTCTGTGAGACCAAGGTCCATAAGTTTAGTAACTATGCTTTCTTCTTTGTGTTTTATTGTTTCAGGTCTTACATTTAAATCTTTAATTCATTTTGAGTTCATTTTTTGTGTATGGTGTCAAATAGCAGTCTAGTTCCGTTCTTTTGCATGTGACTTTGCAATTTTCCAAGCACCATTTATTGAAGAGCTTTTTTTTTTCTCCAGTGAATGCTTTTGACTCCTTTTTCAAAAATTATTTGCCCATACACATGAGGGTTTCTTTTTGGCCTCTCAATTCTGTTCCATTGGTCTGTGTGTCTCTTTTTCTGCCAATGCTATACTGTTTTCATTATTGTAGCTTTGTAGTATAATTTAAAGTCAGGGAGTGTGGTAACCTCTGGCTTTGTTCTTTTTTCTCAAGATTGCTTTGGCTAATTGTTTCCCACTTTTTTATTTTTATTTTAATTTTTTTAAAGATTTTTACTGGGGAGTTGGGGGGATGGAAACAGTGCTGGAGAATTGGGGGAAGGGGAACAGACAAGTTGCTGTCCTTTTGTTTTTCAGTCTAGTTGTGGAGGATGTCGCTTCACTGACCCAAGTTGGCACCATCATTGCGCTCTTCCCTGGGTGAGGCAGATCAGTCGCCAGCTTCTGGACGGCCACTCAAGCTGCACACGGTAGCCCATGGCAACCCATTGCAGCAGGGGCTGCAGCCTACGCTGTCGCCGGCGACTCATGGCAGCCCAGCTCCAGGTTGAGCTGTTGTTCAGCATCTCAGCTGTGGAGGGCAGTGTCACTGGCCCTCACATGTGGGATCCGAACCGGGGCCCTCTGGCATCCCAAGCGAGTTCTTAACCATCGCGCCACTCGGCCGGCTCAAGACTGCTTATCTTTTATTGGGCTGTTGGAAAAGTCATGATGTATTTTTTCTGTTTTTTGTTGCAAAAATGCGTCATGGCTTTTCTGACAACCCAATAGATATTTTTTTTATTTTGGAGATTAGCATGGAAATATGTATGGATGATATGCTATGATGCCTGGAGTGCTGTAAAATGAAATGGTGGAGCCAGCCGAGTGGCGCGTTGGTTAGGAGTTGGCTTGGGACGCCAGCTCTGAGCAGCAGGGCCGCCGGTTTGGATCCCACATGAGGGCCAGTGACACTGCCCTCTACAGCTAAGATGGTGAACAACAGCTCGACCTGGAGCTGGGCTGCTGTAAGTCACCAGTGACGGCGTAGGCTGCAGTCCCTGTGGCAGTGGGTTGCCATGGGCTACCGTGTGTAGCCAGCAGCCAGCGTGAGCTGCCGTCCAGAAGCCGGCGACTGATGTGCCTCACCCGGGAAGAGCGCAATAATGGTGCCAACGTGGCCCAGTGAAGCAACGTCCTCCACAACTAGACTGAAGAACCAAAGGACAGCAACTTGTCTGTTCCCCTTCCCACAATTCCCCAGCACTGTTCCCATCCCCCAATTCCCCAATAAAAATCTTTAAAAAAAAAAAGATAAGCAGTCTTTTCACAAAAGTAATCACAATAACATTGCCACATCTGAATAATAGCTACAGTAATTCCTGTTTCATCAACCCTCTAGTCAGTTTTCAAATTTCCCTGATTTGTGTCATCAATATTTTTTAGTGCATTTGTTACAGTCAACATCCAAACGTGGTCCATTTATTGAGATTGGTTGAAATGTCTCTTCAATCCCT
This sequence comes from Hipposideros armiger, assembly GCF_001890085.2. Taxonomy (NCBI): domain Eukaryota; kingdom Metazoa; phylum Chordata; class Mammalia; order Chiroptera; family Hipposideridae; genus Hipposideros; species Hipposideros armiger. Next base: position 9,795 of record NW_017731435.1, read on the forward strand.
TTCTCTGTAAGGATCTTCCCTTTCCCCCAAAATTTGTTAAGTAAACTGCATTGTTTTTCTTGTGAAGTTTCCCAGTCTGCATGTTGTTAGGTTTAACCCATGTGCCATTAACATGTTCCTCTGTCTCTGTGCTTCCTCTGAATTGGTATTTAGATTGAGAGGCTTAATAAATATGTGTCACTTTGGGGCAAGAATTCTATATTGTACTTTTACATTAGGTGGTTCATAGTGTATGATTATCTTGATTGTGATGTTGGTGCCATTAATAACAACTGCTTGGGTATGCTAATTAATTAGGGAGCAAAAAGCTAGTGCCTGCATTGATTATAAACAAGTTAATACGAAATTTTTACAGGAAGGCTTCAGAATCATGATTGTGTAAACGAGACGCTATCTATAGTTATGCATATTTAAACAAGACATTAAGTTTTCTTACTATTGTAGGTTTTTTAATAATATTCTGTAGAACTTTCTAGTTGATTATGCTGCCAGTTAGTGATTTTTGCTCATTTCCAGTTATATGTGTCAGTCTTTTTTTTTCTTTGATTATTACATCACGAGGTTTGACCCGGTGTTGTGTGGCATCAGCAGAGCGCATTCCTTCCCTCACCCCAACTTTACTAAGGGGATATTTGTGGTGTCATTTCACGATTTAGGAAAAGGTAACCATGAAGGGCCTCAGTTCATCTCTCATGCAGTGTCCACCTCAGGACAAGGAACAGGGGCGCCACTCTGGCCAGAGACCTGCCATCAACCCACCTCAGTCCAAGCCCAAGCCCAACGTTATTGGACCCTTCCTCAAGCCTTTCCTTCCCATAGGATGATGAAATGTTTGGTTTTGTCTCCACAGGGCAGGCCAAGTCCTCACAGAAAATTGAAGACTTGATGGAAATGGTGAAGAAGTTGCAGAAAGGTCCTTGTCTCCTTTGTAACTGAGATTCGGGCTGAGGTTTCGGGTCAGGCAGAAGTGGATTCAATTCCAGTCCCCACAGTTCACAACCTTGGGAAATTAACTCATTTGCTTTTACTTTTAAAAGTTAATTCTTTGAAATGACAATATGGCCCCATTATTCACAATGTTAAGTAGAAGGGCATAGGTGGCTAAACATTTTCCAAAAACCTAGCTGCAAGCCTCTTGCCAACTGCAAACTGTATTCAGGTTTTCACCTTGACTTTTTCACCCCTCCTGCACATCAACTCTGTTTGATCACCAGGCCCCTCCTGGCCGTGTGCCCACCCAGGGCAGACACCTCCCACTCCCACCCCCACCCAGGGAGCTGCAGGGCCTGGCCCTCACTGGATCTGGGGCCATCAGGAGGCCTTCCCATATCTGAAGAAGCATGTCCCTCTCCTTCGGTCTTAAATCCCTTGCCAATTTATTTCTCTTGACTGTAGTTACCACAGCCTGACTCAGTATCTCTGTTTATCTGTTCCTTGTCTCCCCTACCGGAATGTGAGCCCCTGCAGAGCCCCCCTGCTCTGCTGCTGCGCTGTCATCTTTACTCAGCCTCCCTTCCTCCCTGCAGCTGGAAACCTAGAGCCCAGGGTTGAGGTCCTGATTAACCGGGTCAACAAGGTCCAGCAAGGTGAGCTCAGGGACCTTGGCTCCTCAGCCAGGACCAGCCACGTGGGTTGCAGGGCCCCTTGTTCGTAAATTACTAAGTCCTTCCCGACAACCATGGCAGTGTTCAACCAAGCACAGGTCCATGTCAATGCAGCAGCTGTAGTCACCTCTCCATTAAGCTGGCCCTGCTGCAACTGAGCCCAACAGGAAGGGCTCCGGAAGCCTCGTTTCCTGCTCTGTAATGTCTCGGCCTGTCTAGGTTTGCTTGAAGACAGCTGTGAAATGTCACTTTGCAAGGATGGTGCAGCTGCAGGCTGCACTTACACAGCGTCTATCCTTCTGCTCTTTGGTACAGCAAAAAAGAAAGCCAGCGAGGAGCTGGGAGAGGCCCGGACCGTTTGGGAGGCCCTGCAGAAGGAACTGGACTCACGTAAGTGTGCCGGTGTCAGCCGGAGGGCCTACGGTGTCATGTCCCCTGAACCCAGTACTGCAGACACCCAGCATCCTTGCTGTGGCCAAGGGCCCTGCCCTTTCTCTGGTCTCCTGAGACCAGAGAATCTACCCCCTCCCAGTGTGGGTGGGAGTGTTCCCAAAACACCCTTCAAGCGTACTCCCACCTCTAGGCCTTTGCTAGGTTTGTTCCCTCAATAATGCAGGTTCCTGCTGCTTTACATCAGCATTCCTTTCTCAGCTCTGATGTCCCATTCTGAGACCTTCTCCAGTCATCCTATCTTGAGGACACCCTGCCCGCACCTGGTCACATGCCCCTTACTGCAGGTGGCTTGATGTGTTTCTTCACAGTTCTTATCCCAGTTTTTTTTTCTCTCCCCTCTGTGTAAATGCACTGGCTTCTGCAGGGCCCTTCCAGTCACCCTTTATCAACGTCAGGGCCTTTTGGTGCTTCCTGGGAGTATGGGTACCAGAAGGGAGGGGCTTACTTAGCTTGAAGGGTCCACATTTGGGGTTGGGGACAGGGCTGTACCACCACCCATGTGACTGAAGGTGCAGTTGGATGTCCCTGATACCTGAACATGTTACTGTGTTTTCCAGTGAGTGGCGAGAAAGTACGCCTGGAAGAGATCTTGAGCCAAAAGCAAGGTAATTGCAGCCCATCTGTGTCCAGGCTTCTGCCTTTGTCACCCTGCAGAAGCTCTCCCCATAGCAGCCCAAAACTTTTGAAACCCTTGCATCCTTCCTGTGGCTTCCACCAGACTTGCAGTAAATCACACAGTTCCATCAGGTCCCACGAGACTACACATGATGTGGCCCCGTTACTTCTCCAAAGCTGATACCTCTCGTGGGGCTGTCGGTCCCTCTCCCTGCAGAGACCCTGAAGATCCTTCGGCTCCACTGCCAGGAGAAGGAAAGTGAGGCCCAGAGGTAAGAGCCCCGCCAGGACCTTGCTTTGCCCTCCTGTGCCTTCTGGTGGATCCGTGAAAATGGGACAAAGGGCTAAGGCCCACTGCTCTCAGTTTCTTCCTCTGTGACATGGAAAGGCCACGAGTGTCTTCCTCCACGGCTCCAGCAGTGGGCAGTCGACTTATGGGCTGTCCCACTCACTGGGATAATCATTCATTTGCTGGAATATGAATTACATTCCTTCAGCTGGGTTTTCTTGTGCCTTGTGCTTGTCCCACAGGTCCTGTGGCTGTCTCTTCTCTTATCTGTCCATCTGTCCCTTCATTGAGGCATCAAGCCAGCCATCTGCCCACCCAGTCTCTATTGTCCACTATCTTTTCGTCCACCCAGCTATCTGTGCGTCCCTCTCTCTGCCTCCTGAACACTTACTTAGCTCTTTTTGGGACCAGAAGCCCCACCCTGGCAGACGCAGATTAGTACAGTTTGAGAAACTCAGATGAGATTGAGTGTGTGTGCTTCTGTGCTTGACCACGCCCATATCGATCTCTAACCCTCACAGAGATATGTGCAGGGGCCACATGCTCATGCCCCGCAAAATTACAGAGTACTTCACTCTATTGGGCTGTCAGAAAAGTCATGACACATTTTTCCAATGAAAAACAAAAAAAATAACGTCATGACTTTTCCGGCAACCCAATAGAAGGCTAGCACTGACTCAAGAGAAGGAGGCAAAAGCCTCACCCCAGCCCATCCTAGGGACACATCCAGAGAACATGACTGAGGGCTGCCTTGCCTCTTCCCAGGAAGCAGACTGTGCTGCAGGAGTGCAAGGAGCGCATTTCTGCCCTGAACTCCCAGATCGAGGAAGAGAAGAGCAAACAGAGGCAGCTGAGGTAAAGCCCAGTGCCTGGGCGGGGTGGGGTGGTGGTGGCGGTGACACCAGGGGTGGGGTCGCTGCCAGCAGAGCAAAGAGCACCAGCAGGCCCCACCTCGGTGTGTGTGTGAGGAGGCCTGGCCTGAACCCTCAGCCCCTCATCCCATGTTGTCGGCCCCCAGGTTGCATTTCGAGGACCAGCTGGAGGAGCTGATGGGCCAGCACAAGGACCTCTGGGAATTCCACGTGAGTCACTCAATGCCACTCCTCCCACCTTCCCCATCTTCCCCAGCAGCACGAGGCCCCCAATTCAGGGTCACCCTCCAGGATCCCTTCCCGTCACATGCCACACCCCATTCCTGAGCAAGCCCTGATAGCCATGTCAAAATGGCCCCCAGTTTAGGCCGTCCTCACCACAGGCTTCACCCTCTAGTTGGTCCAGCCCACCCATGCCTGCTGCCCTCCCAGGCCCTTCAGTGGTCAGGAGGAGCCCTGATGAGCCAAGGAGAGGTTGTCCATCAAGGAGGTCCGTGGGTGTGTTTGGGGCCATCACAGGCATAGGGCAGACAGCGGAGAACCAAGCACGCCAGTGTTTGCCACCGGGGGATCCAGGCTGTAAACAAGAAGATAGGCAGAGAGGATGAATGTCAGGACGGAAGGCCACACAGGGACAGGAGCGCAGTACTGGCCTGCTAACTGATTCGGCAGAGAACCACCCTGACTTAACAGTGTTTGCAGGATCACCCCAGGGCTGATTGCAAAGCTTCTGAATGGTAACCGCCTCATCAGCCTCTCCAGCACAGCACTGTAGGTGTCTGGGGTGAAACAGTGACAGGCAAGGGCAGTGGCCAGTGCATACGCCCCGAGGCTGGACTGTGCCTGGCATGCAGGGAGGGCCGCTGTAGTAGGAACTGAGGCGTGCTGAGTAAAGACTAGGTCCAGGTAGGCATCTGAGGCGCGTGGGGGCAGCTGGGAGTTGTGGATGGACGTTTCTATCCCCTCAGCGGCCAGAGCAACTGGCCCAGGAGATTGGTGCACTGGACAGCAGCAAGGAGCAGTTGCTTAAGGAAGGTGAGGCCTGCTCCATCACGCCATGCCCCACCCCACCCTGTCCAGTCTGGCCACGCCACACCACGCCACACCCACCTTTCCTTTCCTACTGCAGAGAAGCTGGCGGAGGCCAAGTTGGAAGATGTGAAGCTCCGTCTGTGCTCCCAGTTTGGAGCTAAGGGTCACTCAGCCATCGCTGAGGGGCTGTTCCTCCGCAGCCAGGAGGCAGCATCTGCGGTGTAAGAGTGGGACCAGGTCGGGGGGACGGGGCGGAGGGAGGAAGCTGCCGCACTGATGGCCCCACCCTCAGGCACCTGTTTGAGGACGAGAACAGAAGGGCCCGGCAGCTGCTGGAGGACACCGCCCAGCACCACGCCCAGCTGCAACAGAAGAGGCAGAGGTGGGCATGGAGCCCTCGCGGCAGTCCACAAGGGCGGCTTGGCCGAGGGAGTCTCTCCTGGCCTCTCACACCCTTCTGTCCTTCCTCGCCTCCCCCTCACCCTTCTGTCCAGGCTGAAGGAGGAACTGGAAAAGCTCGCAGTGCAGGTCCCTGCTCAGGCCCAGAACAAGCAAGAGGAAAGGGCTGGCTCAGGAGACGCTGTGAGCCTGGTATCGGGTGGCGGGGGACAGAGACAGCTTGTGAAAGGGGCAGGGGGGCGGGAAGGCAAGGAGAGGTTCCGGGGAGTCCTCAGAGGACGGTCTTTGGGGAAGGGCCTTGCCACAGGAGCACAGCCAAGGCAAAGGCACAGAGGCTGGCAGGGGCCGGGTGGGAAGGGGCAGGCCCCAGGGAGGGTGTGCGTACAGGGATGCATGGAGGCCCCCGTCTCAGACCCTGACCTCCCACAGGCCAGGCCCAAGCCCCTCGGACTCAGTGAGGAGAGAGACCCAGAGCTGCCCGCCAAGCAGGGCCTGATACCCTCCTAGGCGAGGAGGACCCACCCTGCCCTGGCACTCATTCCATGCGCTTTGGGAAATAAAGACACTATTTCAATACAACTGCCTCAGCTGAGTCTATGCTGAAGGGTTGGCGCTTGTCCGGCCCAAGACCCCTGGACCTTGAGAGTGGGGGAAGCCTTGGCCGCACCCTGCCTCCCAGCCTCAGCCTGATTCCCACAGCAGCTGCTCAGCAAATGCGGCTTTAACCTCATAGCTTCTGGTGTGCTCATTTCTAGGACTTGACACACCACTCTGGGTCCCCAGGCCGAGGGACGCAGGCTTGAGACACGCTCACAATAAGCTCAGGCGTTCTCCAAAACCACCCTGGGATTGTTTCTTCAATTCCTTATTCAGGTTTGGAATACACAGAACCCCAGAAATCCCAACAATGAGGACCAAGGAGCTAAGGACCTCAGCCAGTCCGTTATTTGCTCACAGTCCCCCACTGATTAGCTGAGAAAAATGAAATTGGAGGCTGACTGTAGTTTGTGCTCTCATGGACACAAAATATAGAACCAAGACACTTGTTCCATGAATATATTAGAAACGGCATCACTCACTAAGGACTGTTGTTGTGTACTCCAAGGCCTGTTTCAAATCCAAAATGGGCCCACCGATGAAGGACAATGATGAGCGTCAAAGACTGTGCTTCTGGGTAAAAAATTAGTTACATACAAAGAGATTCTTTTTCTTGAAAGGGTCCCACACCCAGCTAGGACAGTAACATGATGGAGTTGGAAAGCTACCCAAACAGCCCCCAGACTGAAAAGCACCGTTCCCGTGAAAGGACACACTGGGAAGCTGTTCAGCCAGAGGCCTTGGGCATCGAACCCCAAACCCAGCCTCCAGGTTTTCTGGCTATGAGATGGGGTTAATCGTACCTGTGTTACACAAAAAAAACTGGCAATACCCTGTCAAAATAAATCTTAGGTCTCATGAGAATTAAGACAGTACATTCACCTGAATGAAATGGAAACATTTCTAAAAACTGCAATTCAGCTAAGCCCATGATTAGAACTACTTTTGTAGGTTTAGTTGGTTCACAATAAAATACAACAACAAAAAACAGTTAAACTGATGAATAAAAGGCCTTTACATGTAATACCTATTTATTAAAAAAAAAAAACTAGGTATAGAAGGTAACTTCCTTTATACTTATGGGTGAAACATTTAAAGCATTTCAGGCATATTCAAATACTATTTACCTGCTGGAAGCTCTAGACAGTGAAACAGGACAGAAATGAAGGCGTAACGATTTATGCTTATGTACTTTAGAAATGTAGCAGCATCTACAGATAAATTACAGAATGGCTAAATAAATATACAAGGTTGCTGAACAGAGGTGAATATTTTAAAATTTAATTTATGTGTATAGACCAGGGCACAGGACCCAAAATAACAGTGCCTGGAATCTCTATTGCAAGGAAGTGATACAATGTAGCAATGGTCCTACAGGAAGGGCCTGCATCAGGTGAGCTTGAGAACCTCAACCAAAGGCTGCTTCACTTAAGTGGCCGGGAGACAGGCCACGGACTCCAGTTTTCCTGTCCACACTCACATCAGGAAGCAGCAAACCCCAGGTGGAGTGTAGCCGGGCTTTATACCCTGCTCGTAACATGGGCATAATCTTGCTGCAAACCAGCCCAGCAGAAGAGCCCTCCATGTTCTCACCAACACTAGGTGAGAACCTGGTCAATCATAAATTTCACTTTTAGTCAGGAAACAGGGATTACCAACTGGTATGAACTACACCCAAAGTCAGCTTACTCTACAGTCCAGAGGTCAGAGGTCATGCAGATGCACATTCTGGTCCAGCAAAACAGCCAGTTGCAGGCATGCTGGAACAAAGCAGCAACAAATAACAAAATGAAATTTTAAAATAGACATTTGCAATAGCATAAAATACCATGTATCTAGGAATTAATGTAATGATAGTCAAGGCAACCTCTTAGAAAACTACAGTTCACAGAAATTTTTGAAAGACCTACATAAACGAAGGTAGACAGTGCTCATAAATTGGAAACTCACTGTAAAGGTGCCATTTCTGCCCACAGTGATACATGAATCATGGCAATCTCAATGAAAACTGTGCAGGCCTTTGGTGCGAATGCACAGAATGATTGTAAAATGCATGCATGTGGGAACGCAAAGGTCCAAGCACAGCCCACATGCTGTGAAGATGAACACGGCGAGAAGGTGTCTACAGGATATGAAAACACTACGAAGCTACAGTCAGTAAGACCCTGTAGTGTTGAAGGAAGGACAGACAGCTGGCACGAGAGGAGGAAGAGCCCGGTGCACATGTGCACACAGGAATTACCAAGGTGACCCTGCTGAGTCATTTCAATTTCTCAGTAAATGTCGCTGGATCAAACACATCTGTTAAGAAAGAAGTAATAACATTTGGTCCCTAGATCATATACCAAAAGATCAATATGTGTAAATGTAAAAAGCAATTTTTGAGAAACACTTTATGACTGACTTCAATATGGGGTATGTTAGGGCTCTCCACATAAACAGAATCAATTTAAATACAAGGAATTGCTCATACAATTACGGAGGCTGAGCAGTTCCAAGACCTGCAGTCAGCTAGTTTGATGGACAAGTTCCAGCCCCAAGCAGAAGGCCTGAGAACCAGGACAGACGGTGTGAGCAGAAGTCTGAGGGCAGGAGAAGACTAATGTCCCAGCTCAGCCGTCACTCAGACTTTTTGTCCTATTCAGACCCTCAACTGATTGGGTGAGGCCCAGCACATTGGGGAGAGCAATCTGCTTTACTCAAAGTCTACCAATTCAGATGTTAATCTCATCCAGAAACAGACACACCCAGAGTAGTGCCTGAACAAACATCTGGGCACCCATGGCCGTTATGTTGACACAAAATTAGCCATCGTAACAGTCCACCCCTTGTCACTTTGCCATCCATATGCATCTCCTTAAATCATACTTTGTCTCCAAATAAAGGCAACAAAAAGGTCAAAATTCCACTGAACATGACACAACCGTGTCCTTGAATGATGTTTCCTCTTCTCCATGATACCCTATAATAAATACTATTGGGTTGTTGGAAAAGTCATGACACATTTTTGCATTGAAAAGCATAGAAAAATACGTCATGACTTTCCCAATGACCCAATATCACCTCCTGGCCAGTGCTCACCCTTGAGGAGATGACAGGACCTGTAATCGCTGAGGCTTGGGAAATTGGCATGTAAATCCACAGTTCTGGAATGTGCTGACCAGGAAGTCAAACTAACACTGGTAACAGCCAAATGCTGTTGCCTGGGTCAGTGAGACGTTCATGCTCAAAGGCATCCATTCTCCTCCATTTTCCTATCATTTTTGAGCACTTTATAGAGTTTTCCTAAGATATTCCTGAAATTGAAATCCCCAAAGTAGTCTTCCGTTTTTCTGTTAGCAGCAGCATCACCACTGCATGGGTCTGATGATGAGGACAGGCCCCTATCAGGCAGGGACAGCTGTCTTTAGCTGGCTGAATTGCCAGTCTGTTGAAGTTGGATTTTGGTCACGCCCCAAGGTGGGTGGCGTGGAAAGTGGTTGGTGGAATGATATACTCAGTGACACCCACATCCTAATCCCAGAGCCTGTGAATATGTTACCTGACAGCAAACGGGACTGAATATGTGACTAAGGATCCTGAGATGGGGAGATTATCCTGGGTTATCTGGGAGAGCCCCAGGTTATCACAGGATCCCTACAAGAGATAGGCTGGGGGGTTGGTCAGAGAGAGATTGGAAGATGCTGGTTTTGAAACATGATTCGTTTTATTAAGGACATGCACAGAGATTTCAGTGTGCCGTGCTTTGCATAAATAGCCTGCTCAGCCTCATGCTCTGCACAAAGAAAGCGGCTTCTAGCATGCCCATTTTACCATCTTCAGAGTGAACGGGCCTCACACGAACGGGGAAGGACACAGAGTTTATATGGGTGTGGGACGCTGGCAAACCCATTCACGATGGGGCTGAGGTCAATATCCTTGCGGTCAACAAGCGGCTTCAGGCGGAAGTGCTGCAAAATGGCGGTCAAGAACAGAAACACCTCCATGCGAGCCAGGCCTTCTCCAACACACACCCGCTTTCCTGGAGTGAAAACAGTATACATGAGACATTGCGGCAGCTCTTGGAAACAGCAGCTCAGGAGCTGGGGGGGGGGGCAGGCTGTGGGCAAAGTGCAGCCCTAAGGAAATGGACCCCTCTCTGCCATTGAAAGGAAGCACGGGGTGGATTTCAGTATAAGAACGCCAGGGACCAGCCTTCACACACCTCAGTCACCAAGGCTTGGCTGCATAAACCCACGCTGGGTTGAAGGATGGCCCCTGCCTACCCCATGCTCACCCCAGTGTCCTACAGGAAAAAGGCCAACGCTGCCACATCAGTGTGAAAGTTACAAGTTGGTCATATGACTGGCCCTCACACCAACACCAGAGGGAAGACTCTGGGAAGGAGGCCAATGGTCCATGAGGGAGACACTGAGTCACAGCCCAAAGAAGGCTGGGTGGTCTTATGATGAACCCAGGTAATGAAGCATTAGATTTTGTATGGTAACCCTATGGAGAATTAGGTAGTACAGTTCTGAAGGATTTTCCAGTAGGTCCTCTTAAACAGATAAACAGTTTTAGCACTGAAAGTGAAATATCCACTGTATGGAAAAATAATTCATCCGCAACACCTCACTCCCAGGACTTCTGGTGAAAAGATGTCATTTAACCTCTCTGAACAGGGAAGAACACATTTGGATCATGTTGGTGGTAGAAGTGGGGACATGATGTAGGTCTGGGATGATGAGAGATCACACACAGAGCAGAGGGCAAGAATTTGGGACAAATCCCTGAGGAAGGTGCTACATTGGAACGCTTCTTACCTGCAGAAAATGCCTTGAAATGGTCACTGTACTTGAACTTTCCATTTTCATTCAGAAAGTGCTCTGGCTTAAATTGCTCTGGATCAGGGAATTCTTGTTTGTCGTACAAGAGGGAGTCCAGTGTTGGAATTACGATTGTGCCCTAGAAGGGATAAAGGCTGTCTCAGTCAGTCAAGTTAGCCAACCATGGCCTTTGATGTGCAAGCCCATTGTTTTGAGGTTTACCTCACACAGATAATACGATTCCAGTGGGGGAAGGTGTTTGCTTAAGGACAAGACAGGAAGCCTCAGGGTCAGATGTGAACAGCGAGAGAGCTCTGAGCTCTTCAGAGGAGTGACTCCAGAGCTGGATGTTACTGTTGTTGGTTTCTGATGTCAGAATATACCACAAAGCCCTGGCACTATCTGAGGAGTCCCTTTTCTATATTTCCTCCGTTTCTGTGCTTACAGGGTCCATGTGAGGACTGCTGGCAAGGCAGCACTCTGCTGGCCCAGCTCCCACAGTTCGGCCACATCTGCCGTAAGGAGGTTCCCTTGGATACCCCATCGTGCTCCCTGGCAGGAGAGCAGCACAGCCGCTAGGATGCTGCTCAGGGTGTGCAGTCTAGATTCACAGCTGACCTTGGGGATGACGTATCCTCTGAACACTGTGTCCCGGGTGGCTTTGTGGTACAGGTTGGAAGGCACGAGGTTGATGAACCGCATGATCTCATGTACCACAGCATCCATGTAGGGCATCTCCAGCCTGTCCTTGATGGCAGGGATACGGCTTGGCCCAATCACCCTATCAATTTCCTCGTGAAGTTTCTCTGCCAAGATACGAATGGACAGATGTGAAGGACTGACTCCAGGCTGACTCAACACCCGTCCTCCCAGCGCAGTGCTTTGGGGTGCCCCAAGTACTCTGGATTGTTGGATAACCCCTTTGCAAATGTCACTAAAAGCTAACCTCTATGAAGTTATAGTCTTCAGCATGTTTTGGCCTCCACCATCTTTTTTTATTTTTTATTGAGGTAACACTGCTTTATAGCATTATGTAAGTTTTTGGTGTACAACATTAAAATTTAACATCTATATGTTGTGCTCAACACCAAAAGTATACTTTCCACCATCACCATATAATTGACCCCCTTATCCTTCACACGCTCCCTCCACCCCCTTTAGCCTCTGGTAAACACTGATCTTTTGTCTGTTTCTATGAGTTCCTTTGTTCTGTTTTTTATATTCTACATATGAGTGAAATCATATGGCATTTGTCTTTCTCCATCTGACTTAGTTCACTTGGTGTAGTAACTTACAGGTGCACCCATGTTGTTGCAAATGGCAAGATTACAACCTTTTTATGGCTTAATAATGTTCCATTCGTGTGTGTGTGTGTGTGTGTGTGTACACATACCACACGTCTTCTTTATCCATCCAGCCACTGATGGACACTTAGGTTATTTCCATATCTTGGTTGTTGTAAATAATGCTGCAATGAATGTAGAGGTGCATATATTTTTTTCAATTAGCATTTTAATATTCTTCAGATAAATACCCAGAAGTGCGATTGCTGGGTCCTAAGGTGGCTCTATTTCTAATGTTTTGAGGATTCTCCACACTGTTTTCCGTAGTGGCTGCACCAGTTTACATCCACAACAGTGCACGAGGGTTCCCTTTTCTCCACATCCTCGCCAACACTAGTTATTTCTTGTCTTTCTGATAATAGCCATCATAATAGGTGTGACTCTCATTGTGGTTTTGATTTGCATTTCCCTGATGATTAGTGATAAATATCTTTCATGTGCCTATTGGCTGTCTGTATGTACTCTTTGAAAAAATGTCTATTCAGGTCCTCTGCCCATTTTTAAATCAGGTTGTTAGTTTGTTGTTGTTGAGTTGTATGACTTCCTTATATAATTTAGATATTGAACCCTTATCAGATGTCTGATTTGCAACTATCTTTTCCCATTCAGCAGGTTGTCTTTTCACTTTCTTGATGGTTTCCTTTGCTGTGCTGAAGCTTTTGAGTTTGATGTTGTCCTATTCGTTTATTTCTATTTTTGTTTCCCTTGCCTGTTTAAATTATTAGAGTCAAATCTACAAAAACATCACTAAGACCAGTGTCAAGGAGCTTACCACCACCTGTTTTCTTTTATGTATTACATGGTTTCAGGTATTATGTTAACATCTTTAATCAATTTTGAGTTAACTTTAGTGTCAGATATTATTTGAATTTCATTTCTTCACATGTGGCTGTCCAGTTTTCCCAACACTATTTATTGAAGAGACTGTCCTTTCTCCATGGTCTCCTCTTTGCTCCTTTGTTGTATATTATTTGTCCATATATGTGTGAGTTTACTTCTGGTCTCTTGATTCTGTTCTATTGATCTATCTGTTTTTCTGCCAGTACCACACTGTTTTGGTTACTACAGCTTTGTAGTATAATTTGAAATCAGGATGTGTGATACCTTCAGCTTTGTTCTTTTTTTCTCAGGATTACTTTGGCTATTTGGGGTCTTTTTTGTTTCCATACAAATGTTAAGATTTTTTGTTCTGTTTCTGTGAAAAATGACATTGGGATTTCAATATGGATTGCATCGAATCTGTAGATTGCTGTAGGTAGTATGGACATTTTAACAATGTTAATTCTTTCAATCTATGAACACAGGGTATCTTTCCATTTACTTGTGTCTTCCTCAATTTTTCCTGAGCTCATTGAATGGTCTTTCTGAGTTTTCTTGTAGCTTGTTGAGTTTCTTCATGACAGGTATGTTGAATTTGCTACCAGTTAGATCACAACCTTCTGTGACTTTGAGTTTGTTTTCTGGAGAATTGTTACGTTCTGTGATACCGTGTTACCGTGATTTATCGTGGTGATGGATGGGTTGGCCCTCTGCCCCGCATCTGTAGTAGCAAACACTTCTCTTTTGTAGATAAGGCTTTGTGTACTTTGATTTTGAATTCAGCAGGCTGATAATTGCAGGCCTTTCTTCTGTTTTCTAGTAGGTGGCACTAAAGCACATGTTTTCAATTACTCCTACCTGCGTTTTCTCCAGTTCTGTTTGACAGGCTGCACTTTCCACCCTCCGCTGCCTCTGGGAAAGGTGCCACTGTGTTCATTCTTGTGCTGCTGCCAGGGTCCCTGGGATGGTGGGCACCTCTGCTGCATCTGGGGTCACCTGAGTCGCAGGTGCCAGCACCATGGCAGGGTAAAGGTGGTGGTGGGGCAGGAGCCAGGGTCATGTACAAGAGCAATTCCCTTCAAAGAATTTGTCCATTGAGTCCTCAGGACAAGGAGGCGTGCTCTCTCTCTCTCTCTCTCTCTCTCTCTCTCTCTCTCTCTCTCTCTCTCTCCACAACCTCGGCTAGTCACATTCTCTTCCCTGAGAACATACCACTAATAAACCCTGCTTGCATATTAAAAAAAAAAAAGAATTTGTCCATCTATCCCAAGTGCCAGTCCTGCAAGAGTTAAGCAATGCCGGTTCCCGCTTTGCAGACAGAAAGCTGAAGCCTAAACACTCTAGGCTGACAGTCCAGGTGTGACAGCCTCACAGCCCTGGCATCCTTGCCTGTCACTTGACATACCTTCGATGTCTGGGTACTTCATGAGAATCAGAAGCCCGTATCTCAGAGTGGTGCTGGTGGTCTCTGTCCCCGCAAACAACAGGTCGGCTACGGTCACTGCAATGTTGTCCAAGGTGTACACAGGCTCTGCACCTTGTTTTTCCTGAAGATGTTAGAGACAGACAGAAAGTTGATAATGGGACATCTTCCGGTGAACAAGAAAGAGAGCCCTGTGTCCCTCATCAGCAGAGAGCCCGGCAGCCCTGCCAGCTGCACAGTGAGGAGGGGCAGGTGCACACAGGCTGTCCTGTGGAGATAGTCATTCCCATTACACAGCCAGTGATACCTCGGCGCCCAGGAAACTAGCCATGGGCGGGACTGTGCCCCTTCTATAGCCATGAGGGCCATCCTGGGAGTGAGGCTCTTCCTGGTCCTGTGCTATGACCTTCTGTAGCCCAAGGCTGAGGTATGGGGCCTCCGCTAACAACCCAAGAATCTCAGAGGCTGCCCTCGGCCTCCTTCAGCCCCCACAGCAAGCATCTTTGGATCCCAGAAGGGAGGGACGTCCCTAAGACCCAGACACCTGGAAAGGCAGTGAGGGGACCGACTCCTGGATGGGTTTCTCAGATAACCAAAGCCCATTATCTAGTGAAATCAGGTGTGGAGTCACATGCTGATTAGAGACACCAGTGACATCAAAGGAAAAAGAAGAGGCTTCACCTACCTGGGCTGGGGGTCTGAGAGGCTCAGGCAGATGCTGGGTAGGCCTGGGACCCCTTTAAGTCATGCACAAATTGGGGTTTATGTACTAATGAGGGACGCCGAGGGCTTCTCCTCATATGGGACACAGTTGTGGTTAGGAAACAGAGCCTGGAGGCAGCCAATGTGAGGGACCCACAAACCTGGTCCCACAGCCCCTGACCAGTTCCCTGAGAAAGACCGTCCTGTTGGACAGCGCGGTGGCCAGTGCAGTGGTGGTGAAGGTCAGCCAGGCAGGCTGTTGGCTGGTGTGGGCACAGTGTGTGGTGGCCATGCTGGAGCCAGTGTGCTTGTGTGAAACTGAAAGCATCACAAAGGGCCCAGTGAGGGCAGTTTGGGCACCAGCAGTGCAGGTTATAATACAATATAATAATATAATGCAATATAAAATATAATGTAATGTAATATAATATAATATAAATCTCTCTCTCTCTCTCTCTCTCACACACACACACACACACACACACACACATACACCCCAATTTCATAACAGCTGCACTTGGCTTCACAGACTATGTCGTGAGGATACCTTCTCCATCTCTATGAGCAGGCAGTCGATGAAGTCTCGGGGGCAGTTGGGGTCCAGTGACTTGTGGTGCTCCTTTACTCTTTCTAAAATATCGTTTTTTATTTCAGACACATTTTTCATTACTTTTCTATGGGTTCCAGGCAGGTAGTATAGATAGGTTGAAAAAACATTATAAATCTACAGAGAGAGAGAGAGAGAGAGAGAGA
>NW_017731435.1:26835-34347 GCF_001890085.2 Hipposideros armiger
CTGTCGTTTTGTTCTTCAGTCTAGTTGTGGTGGACGTTGCTTCACTGGCCCAAGTTGGCACCATCATTGCGCTCTTCCCAGGTGAGGCAGATCAGTCGCCAGCTTCTGGACGGCCGCTCACAGCGGCTGCTGGCTGCTCACGCTGGCTGCTGGCTACACACGGTAGCCCATGGCAACCCACTGCAGCAGGGGCTGCAGCAGGGGCTACAGCCTACCGTCGCAGGCGACTCATGGCAGCCCAGCTCCAGGTTGAGCTGTTGATCAGCATCTTAGCTGTAGAGGGCAGTGTCACTGGCCCTCATATGTGGGATCCGAACCGGGCCCTCTGGCATCCCAAGCCAGTTCTTAACCATCACGCCACTCGGCCAGCCCTGTCATCGATTTTTAACCCTCACGCCACAAATACCTCCAGTCGCAGCTCTGTGGCTTCACAAAGTGTCCTTGCTACAGTGTCAGGGTCACAGGCTCAGGGACCACATCTAGCACAGGTCCGGGACAGGGGCCTGAGGCCCTGCACCAAGTTCAACACAGGGGCCCAGTGCGGTCCTGGGTTCCTCTCCGTGTGTCTGAGCGGCATGTTCGGGGGGACTCTGCGTGGCGCACAGCGTGGATGTTGGGCAGAGTCCTGGCCGCCAGGGGGCCTGGGGACATGCCACCCAAACTCGAGGTTTCCAAGGGATCAGCCAGCTGGGTGATACAGGAGGGGAGTGTGGGAACCAGAGTGTCACCCAGGAGGCAGGAGGCTGGCCACTGAGGACAGTGTGCTAGAGGACAGGTGATTTAAAATGTCACAGTGATGAGTGGTGTAGCAAGCGACAGATGGCAGATGGAGGAAACTGTGAGGAAAGAGAGAGAGAGAGAGAGAGAGAGAGAGAGAGAGAGAGAGAGAGAGAGATACAGAAAGAAACAAAGACACAGACACAGAAATACAGAGAGAGATACAGAGAGACAGACAGAGACAGACAAAGACAGAGGGAGCGCCCAGAGGAACCAGCATTCTTTAGGACCCCAAACAGACTGAAACGGAGTCGACAGTGGCTGCTATCTCCATGCTTTATGAAGACTGAGTGATGGGTGCAGTTCTTTTGGCACAATATCATGCTAATAATAAACATTCGCATCACTGTCCCTGGGGTACCAGATGTGTCCCATGTCCAGGGCCCAGTGGATGGTCAGAGTCAGCTCTGGGCCAGGTAGGACATGAAAATAGGGCTTTGGAGCCCCTAGTCAGGAGGCCGCGAAGCCCCCTTGAGTGTAGCCTGTGGAATGTGGGTGCTGGGCCTGCCTGGCTGCATGCAGGAGCGCACAACTTGGACCAGGTGGCAGAGAAGGGTTCTCTGGAACCAGGACGGAGCTGCTTGAGTAGAACCAAAAAAAGTAAAACAAACCCACAATGTCTGAGAGGGAAAACCCAATGCCTTTGATTTTGACAGAATATAACCTTGGAGACACAGACTGGGAAACCTAAGGCAAGAACACCATGAGAACACCGTGCCCAACTGTAACTGCACCGTTTTGAAATCTTTATGTAAAATGGATGAAGGCTTTCTTGAGCTTTGTCCCCAAAACTGATTCAGGAAGAACTAAAGTCTTCCAGGTTTTGTAGGGTAGATGGGACACTGTGTTTATTCCTGATCACTAAAACTTAAAGCGACAGTGAGCACATGAAGCATGAACAGGGGCAGCCAGAGGACAGGAAGGGGGACAGCAGCTGGGGGCAGTGAGCATTCAGAGGCAAGAGCTGAAGGAAGGCGCCCCCACCGAGCAGCTGCCCCCATGGGCTCCGGAACATCCCAGGAGACACAGAAGGCAGGGTCTGGGGTCAGGGTTCTGGAAAACACTCAGACAAAACAGTTACATCCTCAGACCCCAGCCATCCTCTGCCTGCAGGAGGTGACAGGTGCATTTTCTGGATAAGAAGACTCAGAGCTGTAAAGACACAGGGTGCACAAGACAGAGAGCTGGGACGGCACCACTGGAGTCTCATTCTGGGCTGGGGCCGCACCCGGCACCCCCTTGCTAGTGGATGTTGTTGGCCTCTCAGTGGAGAACACAGACTGCAGCTGAGCAAAGCCTTGTGGGCCTGCTCAGCATCCGGCAGGTTTCAGTGCCCCATTGTAGGGGAGGGGACCTCAGTGGCAACTGAAGCCATCAGCGGGAAGTGCTCCAGAGATTAGAGCAGGCGGAGGGAACGGAGGCTGGGAGGTCTGCCCATGCTCGTGCTTCAGAAGCATCACTCGCCCTCTGTCATGTTCTCTGCTAAAACGTCTGTCCTGCTGGTCAGAGTGTGCTGGAGGTCCTAGTCATTTGGGGCACAATCGCACATAGCAGTTTTCATGAAAATACGCACAGAGTGATGACTGAATGAATGAATGCACCCGCCATCACCTGAACTGTCTGAGCATCTCTGTAGCTTCCTGTCTTTCCTATGTAGGTTCCTGCTGTCATTTCAGCACCTGCCAGGCCCGTGCACCCACCTCGGCACCGAGAAGAGGGATGTACCTTTGTCCTTGTGCAGATGGACCGCGGCTAATTCTGCTCGGCCGTTGAAGTCCTTGTGCTGCAGCAGCACCTCCTTCACAGCCTGGTAGCCGTGCAGGACCACAACGCGATAGGGGCCCAGGTATATGGTGAACACCGGCCCGTACTGCTCTGCCAACTGTCAGACCAGCAAGCAGAGAGTCAGGCCACCGGGGCCTTGGGAAGAGGAGGAAGCCCAAAGCCATTGCTGTGGACCAAGAGAACCCAGAGGGATCTAGGGAAAGAGTATCCTTGTCCAGCCCGGCTTGGGAGGACCTTCTGCAGAAGGCTTTCTTCTGAAGGGAGCCTCGCTCCAGTGTGCCTGCGCACATGCACACCTGGCCACGCCCACCTGGGTGTGGCTAATACCCCTCCTGGTGGGCCAGCTTCCAGGTCCCTCCCCTGAGGCCACTTTGCCCACATCTGTCCTGTCTCCTTCACTATTTGCTGTCCCCAGTCAAGGTCCTGGGCCCCAGTTTGCTGCAGGAGGACCCAGAGCCCAGCACCATCCAATCCCAGCGAGCCCGCGGAGCATAAAGCACCGTCAACACCTCCATTAACGCAAACACTGTCCAAGCCTGCCCTGTGCCTTGTGGCGTTCTCTTATTAATGCATTTAACAGACTTATCAACTCGTTTAATGTTTACATTTGTTAGCTCATGGATTGCTCCCGACAATCACAGGAGTAGGTACCCGGATGGTTTGCATAAACACTTCACTTTTCACTCTGCTCTTGGACATCTTCAGAGGGTCTGAGTGAAACCCAGCCAGTGTGTGCCCGTTGCTAATGCAGGGCCAGACAAGATCATCCACAGCCACACTGGCCTCACCAAGCCATCCAAGGACACGGCACTTAACACTCAGCGCAAGCAGGCCCCCTGCCCCCAGGGCCAGCCAGGGCCAATGCCCATGTGAGTGCTCCATGCCCAAGCTGTACCATTAGGATACACTGAATATTACTCTTAGACACTACTGTTAATTCGGAACAATTTGTCTGACAATAAGTTGAATGCACACATATTACATCTAATTCCTAAATTCTCCTCCCCCAAATCAACACTATGTCTCTTACTTTGAATAAGGATTTGGGAATATTATTGAAGTCAATCTGGAACACATTCCCGATGATGGGCAGTGGGAAGGGCCCGGGGGGTAGTCTCCAGCTGCTGTAGACCTGCTTCCAGAAGGAGATGACCAGCAGGCAGGCCGCCCACACCAGCAGGGCCACCGTGATGCTCAGGGCAGACATGACACCGTTGGGGGGGCTCGGCCGACTTCTGGGGACACTTCTTCAGAAAGGCAAAGCTTTTATAATGCACCCTTGAGAAGGAGGGTGACCAGCCAACCTATGCCACCTGCCTTTTCCTTTGGCCCAAGGTCCTGGTTTATTATTAGCTACTGTTTGCTGACATTTCAAAGGCTGATTCCTGTAGTGATTGCCCCTTAGAAGCTTCATCCAGGCCTGACAATGTCTGGGCTCTGTCAACACTGCTGACACCTGCACCAGTGTCGGTGTTTACATAGAACATTCTAACCTGTAAAGAGTTTTTATAAAAATTTATTCAACGGAGGATATACCTGGAAGCAAGATCTCAACAGACTGAGAAAAATGTTTAGGCCTGGCATTTGGAATTAAGGAGGGTCCATAAGGAAGTTTAAATGGAGGTGGGAGAAAGCCAGTGCCGGGGTGGGGGTTGTGGGGTGGAGGGTGGGATTACAGGACAGTTAACAAGATCATGTGCTCTCCTGAGGGTGGTTACAGCTCTGAAGGGTCTGAACAGAGGATCATTCTGGTATGTCAGAGGCGTGCTCACCTAGAAACACAAGAACAGTGGGCAGGGCTGGCTTGAGGTGAAGATGAACCTTTTACTAAAGAAGTTACAGGCCTAAAGAATGACTACCTAACATGACCTGCCCAGTTAGGAGTTTATGACATCACTTCCAGTTAGATTTATTACAGCACCACTTTTTCATCCACATCAGTAAATAAAGTCCAGGATCACCAACCCACAGGTCAGAATGTGGGCTGGGGGACTTGAACCCGGAGGCCAAACAAGTCCCGGGCTCGTGCTGCCTGTGCCGCTGGGCCAATAGACCGACACAGGAGTTGGGTCACAGAAAAAGCGTTTATTATCAGAGCACCAGTGGTCTGAGAAGGCAATGGGTTAACGCCTCCAAAAACTGCCCTAACATTCTCAGACCAGCCTGGGATATTTCTGGGAAAATCTGGGCATTCCTCCAGAGGCTACGTGATGGTTCCGGGGGGTCTGCATAGAGCCTCCCCTCTGGCGATGTGGCTCTCCTACCTGGTCACCAACCCAGGCACAGTGACATTGGTAACCTGGAAAAGATGCTAGGCCATGGAGATTGTGATCAGTAAGCATGGGGTACTGTGATCAGTAAGCAAGCATAAGTTTCAGGATAATTATCTAAAGCAGGAAACTGGGACAGGGGACATTCCAAGCTCAAACCACAGGGAGGGGGTTGATCAATTGTTAAGCTCTAGGGCAGGGAAAGGCGAGGCCAGGGACATTGCAAGGCCTCTTTTGTGGGGGTCCCAACCGGGCCCTGTTTCAGACTGACCTGCCTTTGACACTGGTTGGACAGGGGCTGTTAGGGCTATGTTTTCATGTGTTGGTCTGGGCTAGGATTTTTGTAAGCCAACATCAGTTACATGCCAACCTTTCCGGATCGTGTGGTTCAATTATCTGAACATCTGATCGGTATCGTGGCTGCTCGCCTGCGGGTTGTGAAACAATCCACGAGGCAGGTAGAAACACAGAAGGAAAATCTATTAAAGCAAAAGGAGGGTGGGCTCGGCAGAGTCTGTGGAGACTGTTTCCCCAAGTCTTTGTTTCATCTGAAGTTTTATGTTTTCTAACCAGGGTGTAAATTGCTTTGGCCTATAGTGGAATTTTCTGTTGCGTTTGTCTTTGTCCGCTGGGATGGGGGAAGGTGCAGTTAAGCTGGTTATGACAATCTTTCATATGTTATGTAAATTAAGTCAGAGCCAGGAGCGGGTCCCACACAAATGCCAAGCCTCTCCCAAGTCACAGGGTCTGCATGGCCCAAGTAAACAGAACCATTGAAACGGGGACGCATAGTAACTGTATAGTAAGGAGAGTCATGAAGGTTTGGCAAGGGGCAGTGGGGCGGGCTGCAAAGAACAGAGAAATCATTTTCAAAAAGTCCCAAGCTAAATTATACTTGTTAAATCAACTTATGCCACAGGTTCAAATCTCAAGAGAGAAGATTTAGTGCCGCTGTTACAAACCCTGCTGTTCTATCAGTCAGGTTTGTGTGGACAGCCTCCAATAGTATCTGAATCACCAGCAGCCAAACTCATAAGGCCAGAAAAGGAAAACTCAACATCTGAATTCCATTCCACTTTGTCAAATCACCTGGCAAAATTCAGTGGAGAAAAACGGGCAGGAGACAAAGAGTTGACCAATTTTTAAAAAGTTAATCTCTGATTATAAAAAACATATATTTTTATTTTATAAAATTAGGAGACAATCTTTTTATCAAATTATAGAAAATTACATTAGGATTTTTATTGGATTTGCTGTAAGTTGATTAGTTAGTTTGGGTAGACTTTCTATTCTTCACACTATCTTTGTCTGGAAACAGCAAAGACTTTCACATTATCTTCTGTGTCAGGAATTACTCCTTCACACAGGCCCACTTCCAGCTTCCCATTAGAGTTGTTTCTGGGTATTTTGCAGAGCTTTTTGGTGTGGGGTTAGAACTGTTGACCTAAAATGTAAAAGGCCAAACTGAGAGGCAACACGCATCTATTTAAGATCCAAAAGAGTAGCGGCTGGGGGTCCAGGGAAGGAGACTGCCAGGCAAGGACTGGGGGCTTTGTGAGAAGGAAGGGGGGCGATTACATGACAGAAGGAAGGAGTTTCTGTGGGTACAGATAAGCCAACAGTGATGCTAATTCCGGGGAAGTCTTTAATTTTCAGTCCTAGTCATAATGTCTGCTTCCTATCTCTGCAAACAATTGTTTGGGACACAATGCTACTGAGACCCAGTGGAAAGGCCACTCTGCCTGTTGTGATGCCCGAAGGTCTGAGGAGTGAGATGAGCCCTATCCAGGCAGCTGCTCTGGGAGGGCAGCTCCTGCTCCCTTTCAAGTAGCTCTGTTTGTATAATTTTCTAGAGACTAAAGAGGATGTTTTTAATTATCTTTCTAACTGGTGATATAAGGGAGATCTTAAATTACAGGTCATAATTTTATGCTTTTTATAAGTCATGCGTGTTTGTGCACCATAGAAATCTTTGTGTGTGTTGAAAGATGAGAAGAAAAAAAATCACCTTCTATACTTTTATTTACATAAAAATAAGACTGTACTCCATACACTGAATTTCGATCCATTTTTTTCTTAATTTATTAGCAACACAGGCAAGCCCTTGATTGTTCTGCATAGAAAGTGCAGCCACATGACTGGTGCTTACTTGTGAGCTCTCCTGTATTTTGAAGGGAGTTGGCATCAGGCAGGACTTTGGGGGTCTTTGCTCCCCTCCAGCGTTTTGCACCGAAGCTGGGAACTGACACTGCAGGCCCTGTCCCACTGGCACTTTCTCTGAGCAATGGGCGTGAGGACAGGATGTGCGAGTGGCAGGCAGGGCTCCTGGCTCCCCTGAGAAAGGCCGTACCTGCACACGGGGATCGGGGTGTGGAGGGAGAAGCCAGAGGGAAGACCACCGGTGCCGCTGTGGTCTGAGAACCAGGCCGCACTCACGTCGATCCTCTGGCCATAGTGCTTTTGGACGCCAAAACTACATCAAATTCTAAATACGCAACACATGTCGTCGGAAGACAGTGAATGACATTTTTGAGGATTTCTTTTCAGAAGCAAGTCTTTTATATTTGTCTTGCATCTTATTCAATTGATAGTACTTGTCTGTGTGTCTCATGTCTTTTCTGGTCCTCTATTCCTGTATTATGTGTGAGTGTGTGTTAAGTAGATATTTTCTTTTTCTTTT
>NW_017731435.1:39191-45884 GCF_001890085.2 Hipposideros armiger
ATATATATAGATAGATAGATAGATAGATAGATAGATAGATATGCCCATAATGGGTTAGAAAACAGCAAAAACCATAAACAAAACCAACTCTTTACTACAGCCTGAGAAACACTGGTCTAGATGAAGCCTATCTATGTCTAAAATGTTTATTCAAATGTATTTCTTACTTATAAAATATTTGTTTGTTTGCTTGCTTGACTTCATAATGGATACAGGACTATCAAAATCTTCCGAATTTCTTCCTGTAGTATTATCAGTTTTTATACATTTTCAGAATATTTTTTTGGATGCAGTGAAGTTAGTAATCCTGAAAACGCCTCTCTCACAGTCCATTTTGTTTGGCGTTACTGTAGCTACCCTGACTTTCTGTATAAGGTGTTAAAGCAGCATGGCTGATGGTACCTTGTGGGACCAGAGTGGGCGGGGCTTTGCTGGCTTACACACACCTGGATCCTGACTCGGGGATGGGGGTGCTTAGAACAACTTACAACCCACAAGAAACTCCTGCCCAGCTCAGCAAACCACAGTCTTCTCTGATTTTCACACCCCTCCACCCAACACAGGAACTCAGATTCAAATGAGATGCAGAAGGAAACATGGGGTACGAGCTTGTCATGCATTGCCACCCGTCACCCAGAGGTGATCTCTAAATGGGATCTAAGACCCTCACCCACACTACTGGCAGTTCACGTTTTCTCCTCCATCTCTAACTCACAAAATGCATTTCTCATAGATTAGCTAAGAAATAATGGAAACATGAAAATAGGATTGGGAGAAATATTGGCCATGAAGAACAATTCACGTTGGTAGAAGTAATGAGTTAAAAATAATGGATATAAAGCAAACAAACAAGCAATTTGATGAATGGAATTTTTACTGGGTAAATTAAATGGATAAATTAACATAGATGAAAACCATTTAAGTAAAATTAAAATGGAAAAAAGTTAAGCACATTTTACCCTCTGTAGAAAATTGAGCAAGATATTAGACAATATTAAGTGAGTTTTAATGAAATATTACCAATGTTGACACAATTCTGTTTTAAAAGTGCATAGTTATGAGAAACTGTCATTGGAGTTAAAATATCCTTACAGTCTACATGCAGTGTAGAATTATTGGGACCAAAGGTCTCCTACCTTCCTTCCTTTTAAATGTCCTCCAGGAGGACGGCTTTAGCTGCAGTTGAGGGCTCCCTGGTTAAACAGCAGGGGGCTGGAGACCCCCCAGGGTTATATGTTGCAGCTCTACAGTCTGTGTGTTTTACTTTAATAAATAGACTTGTCTGGCACTTACCTACATACACTTGTAATTAACTTTGTCCACATACTGGCTGCCTATCAGCATCACCAAGAGAGTGTTCAAAAAATACCCAAGTCCAGAGGCCCCTAAAACAATCACACTCGCATCTCTGGGTGTGGGCACGGCATGAGGAGAAGCCATGTGCAGCCTGGATGGAGAGAGCTGCCTCAAAGACAACACCTGGAGGGGCTCTTCAAAGGGGACGGCCCCCAGTCAGTGGGAAGGATGAAGGAAGGCACAGAAAAGAGCAGAGAGGACCACAGGGTCTGGAGAATAAAAACAAGCAGGAAGGAAGAGTGTGGTTAAGAGATGGTGTCAAGGATTATAAAGCTCTTCTGGATCTAAGTGGAAAAGGAACAAGCACACCCAAGTCATTATTTTACTCTCTGTGATGATGATGATAATAGTGACAATGACAATAATGACAGTGTTGATGGTGATGATGACGGTGGTGATAGCTGTGAACCCCAAGAAAAGAAATATAGCTGTCAAAATGGATTTCTCATTAACTGGGCCCAAATTTATAAACAGAGTCTAGCAGCCATTGCTGGCAGAGGCCTCTCAGATACTCTGTATTTCAGGAAAAGCCACAGACTGAGCTTTCATCCTCCTGCCACCTGAGTCAACCCTTATAAGGAAGTTTCTGGTTTCCTATTTCCACCCATGACTGAGACCTGACCCATCCAATCAGAACTGCACAATTATATCCTCATTTGCATCTATACCGACCAATCAGAAAGCATGATACTGACCAATCTGAACTGCATGGTTAGGACCAATCAGAAATGTACAATATGGAAATGTGATTTGCATAAAATGGACCATATTGGGTTTCTGGGTGGGAAGTTTCTGTAAAAGATGGCCTTGAGGGCCGGCCAAGTGGCGCGATGGTTAAGAACTGGCTTGGGACACCAGAGGGCCCTGGTTCGGATCCCACATATGAGGGCCAGTGACACTGCCCTCCACAGCTAAGATGCTGAACAACAGCTCAGCCTGGAGCTGGGNTCATTACTTTTCTATGGGTTCCAGGCAGGTAGTATAGATAGGTTGAAAAAACATTATAAATCTACAGAGAGAGAGAGAGAGAGAGAGAGATCTTTATATATACACACACACACACACGCACAGGACGCAGCATACTTTTGTGGACTGGACTAATAAGTTTCTCTAAACCTAAATGTACGGCTGTCAGTATTGTATTGTCTATAGTATCTGGGCCCACGGTGTCTTTCGGGGCGCTCCTCTGTTAGGCGCTGTGTGTTCTGTGGGGAAAGTGAACACGGACGCGCGTGTGACTGATGTTACAGAGTGGAACGCTAAGCGTCCGGGGCAGCGAGGGGGCGCGGGCGCCCACAGGAGGGCGCTCCGGGCCGGAGCCCCGCGCCCTGCAGGCCTGTCCGTCCTCCCGCCCGGGTTTCCCGCGCGGACGGCCGTGCGGACGGCGGGCACAGACGCGCGACCGGAGCGGCGCGTCACCTGCAGCCAGCGGGTGCCCAGCAGGTAGAAGTTCTCGTGCACCATCCGCCGCAGCCGCAGGCCCGACTCGTCGCCGTAGCCGAAGCGCCGGCCGAACAGGATGCTGGCGATGATGTTGCAGGGGGCGCCGCTGATGAGGAAGGTGGGGTCGAAGGGCCGGCCTGGAAAACAGGTGACGGGGGGGGCGGTCTGCGGGCGAACACGCAGCCGCGCCTGGGAGGACGCGCCCCGAAACCGCGACGATGCCCGAGACGTGTTCGCCTTCCGGTCATTCGCGGAGCCGCGGAGCGGAGCCCGAGGGCGAGCGCTCAGATATTATTTGAATTTCATTTCTTCACATGTNAACTCTTACCCAACACACCACTCGGCTGGCCCAAGTAGATATTTTCAACTATTCTATTTTAATTCCATAGTTTTTTTGAAAACTATGTATTCATATAGATTACATTGTAGTGCACTATACTATACTACATAACTTCCCATGCAATATACCACTCCACCCTAACTCTCAGGAAATTTAATTTCAGAATACTAGTTTTCAGTTTGTTCCAATATTTTCTCGTTTTGTAAATCAATTGCATTAATATTCACACGCCTTCTCAAGTGAATGTCTACCCTGAAATATGCACTTTACTAGCCTCTGCACCTGTTACTTCTGCACTACGCCTGGTCCCTCCTCTCCTGGGGTCCTGCTGCTGGGCGACTCAAGTCTTCTGTCCTTAAACAAGTTTCTAGGAGAAAATGGGCTGCAAGCACGTCTCCCCTCAATACAAGTGCTGGGCCTCGGTGCTCCTGCTCCACCAGCCCAGTTCTCTGCAGTGGCAAATCCTGTGGGATGACATTTTCTGACAGGGCCACTGGGCAGGCTCATGTCTCTCCTGCATACCCAAAAGAAGGTGAGCTCTTTAAGGCGCAGCTCAGGAGCCATAACTCCTGAGGAGT
The DNA here is from genome assembly GCF_001890085.2 of Hipposideros armiger. Taxonomy (NCBI): domain Eukaryota; kingdom Metazoa; phylum Chordata; class Mammalia; order Chiroptera; family Hipposideridae; genus Hipposideros; species Hipposideros armiger. The sequence continues at coordinate 42,909 of NW_017731435.1, forward strand.
GGCCCTTTTCTGGGCACCCAGACAGCTGCAGGGAAGCACGGAGGGCGTGGAGTGGGGGTGGAGTTGAGAACGCACTCAGAAGACTTGATTTGAGGAATCTCTCCTGGAAATTTCCTATTATTTTGTGTGGTGAAAGGGTAGCAAACCCCAAAAGAGAAATTTGGGCAGACAAGTCTGTCGTATTTAATGAGTTCTTGGTTAAAAATAATGACCTTGACAAATGCCCAAAATCTTTTCCAAGTAAAACAAGAGCAGAGGACACAACATAGCAGTGTCCAAAGGGCAGGGCAGCTTGGCCCAGGGACAGTTTCCACATCAAAGGGACCACAGGTTACATGTGTGCTTCCTCATTGGTCACTTGGCTCTGCCTCAGAGCTGTCGGGTAAGATTCTGGGAGCAAGCCACACTGTTTGCCTACGTGCAAAAGCGTTAGCCCCTCTGGGTGGAGGCAGGACCCTCCCGAGCTCTGGATGGCGGCCTCCAGCTCACCAAGACTCCAGGAGATGCCAGTTGGTCGGCTAAAAATAAAAGACCTTTCAAAGCAAGAGGCAACAAGCATTTATTGAGACTCAAAACAAATTAGCTACTCGGGAAGCACCGATTCAAGCAGAAGTCCAAAGTGTGTTCCCATTAGGAAACAGAGGCAGCGGGTATTTACTGCCGCGTCCAGCGCAGCTAGTTGAATGGGCCAGAGTGGGGGCGATGGAGGATTAAGAAAAGATAGACAAAGAAGCAGTTGAAAGTGGGGGCTAGGTGGACATCTGTCTCTTGATGGGAGGGCAGTGACCCAGTCGAGCAGCCGTGGTTTACTTACTCTATTTCCCCATGTATAAGACGCACCCTTTTTCAAAAAATTTGGGGTCTAAAAACTGGGTGCAAGTAAAAAACCTACAACAATGAGTGCAAAAACAAGCACAAAAAAAGCAGGAAATGCAAGGAAGAAAATCTACAACCACTGTATAAGATGTACCCAGTATATAGCCTTGCTTATGCCAGGGCAAGGAAGGGGAGGCAATGGCCTTGGGCAGAGGATGTTCCCTGATGTTTGCAACCAATGTTGCAACAAATGTATCAGACCCAGGATGTTTTATCTCCAGGGTAAGGAAACCACCTCTGTATGCTGAGATGCTGTGTCAGCCCTGCCAAAACACAGCCAGAGAATGTGCCTTGCACCAACCTCTCCTTTACAGCTCCGGAAGGTGGTCTTGGTCTCCGGCAATTTATGAGAAGAGGAGGGGACAATGACATCCACAGAAAGAAGGCGCTGCTGTTGGTGCAGATAACATGACACAGTGACACTGATTCTAAACAGTGTTTTCAATTTTCAGCCTGGTTGTCATCAGTCCTGTAGTCTTATCATCTGCTTTCTTGTTGTCTTTGCAAACAGTTCTGTGGGACAGCAGGTTGCTTTAGGCCCCGTCCTAAGGTTACTTTGTCCTGTTTTAACATCTGAAGGTTTGAGGAGTAAGACATGCCAGGAGGTTCCTCTGGGACGGCAGCTCCAGCTCCATTTGAAGCGGCTCCTTTCATACTTTTTTTTTTTTTACACAGCCCATCAGTGCTGTTGGGCTTGGCAGACGAAGGGTGGCAAATGACTCGTTAGGGAAATGCAAATTAAAATCACATTGCAACACCACGACACACCTATTAGAAAGGCGAAAATGCTTCCTTATGTATTATGTAGGTAGTAATGCTACCTAACTGCTTGGCAACTTCCCTTCCAACTACATCTTGTGTCATGTCCCACAGCTTCCCTCCACAGGTAATTTTGCTTCTAATATTCTCTGACTTTCTTTAAATGATTTTCTATTGCATAATTGCTCTTATTTTTGAATTTCAAAAAGGGATTTCATAGCACGTATATTCTAAGGCCTGAATTTTTTACTCATTGTTACCTCTGGGCGCCCAGTGTGACATGTGGCAGGGCATTGATTACGTGCCTTGCCTGCTGTCCTGTTAGATCACTCTCAAGTTCTTGGTGTCACACAGTGTTGCTCAGAAACACTCTCAGGCATCTTTCCTGGAACACCTTTCAAGAGCGTGTGTAGGTCAGGTGTGTGCGTGGCAACGTGACACACGACACCGTATTATTTCTCGAGTGTCTGGAACCCTTTCCACTCTGACCAGTGTGTCAACATGGTCCTGGATGGTGCACACTCTCCAACACTTAATACTAGTAGGTTTCTTAATTTTTGCCCATCTAGTGCTATAAATTATATCTAATTGTGGCCCCAATTTGCATTTCCCTGATTATGAATGAATGAAATGTAGAATCTCTTTATAGATGTTTATTCATCAAAATTGTATCCTCTTCCATAAAACCCCTGCTCATGTATTTAGCTCATTTCTTAGGGTTTCTGTCTTTTCTCTTTGTTTGTAGGAAAGCTTCATCTATCTGGTTAATAATCCTTTTCCAGCTTCATGTGTTGTAAGGGTTTTTTCCACTCTTTGGGATAATTTTTCTCAGTATTTGTGGGGGTTTTTGTTTGTTTGTTTGTTTGTTTGTTTTGGATAGATACTTTAAAATTATCAGACTTTTATTTTGGGGTTAGCACTGTTTTGGGGTTTAAGAAAACTTTTTTTTTTAACCACAGAGAGATTAGAAAGATAGTTGCCTGTTTTAAAATTTTATCTTTCACATTTACATCTTAAATACATGTGGAATGAATTCTTTGTGGTAGGACTAAGGATACAATCAATTTTCCCAGACAGATATGAGCTGTCCCAGGGCCAGTAAGTAGGCCGAGGGCCTGGGACAGCGCACATGCTGCCCGTGAGCGACCGCTCTGTCTGTGGTGACACCAGCCAGGAACCAGGGCAGCACACACGCACTTTGTGAGGCTGTGATTTCCAAACACATGAGCCTTTTTCCAGTAATTCACTTGGATTATGTTTTTTAAAAATATTAGCCCAGGGCCAGCCGAGTGGCATGTTGGTTAGGAGTTGGCTTGGGACACCAGCTCTGAGGAGCAGGGC
>NW_017731435.1:49544-51604 GCF_001890085.2 Hipposideros armiger
CACTGCAGCAGGGGCTGCAGCCTACGCCGTTGCCGGCAACTCACGGCAGCCCAGCTCTGGGTTGAGCTGTTGTTCAGCATCTTAGCTGTAGAGGACAGTGTCACTGGCCCTCATATATGGGATCCAAACCGGGGCCCTCTGGCGTCCCAAACCAGCTCTTAACCAACGCGCCACTCGGCCAGCCTGGGGATCAATATTCTAATGCTACCTTTTATGACAGCTCAGACAAACAATTCCATTTACTCTGAAATTTAAAGAAGCGTGTATGAAAAAAACATGAACCTTTCTGTGCTCCACATGTAAGCACCCAAAGTATCATGAAAAATTATTGTAGTTTTAGACACCAGTGAAATTCTCACCAACAGAAATTCTTCACAGAGTTTGGCTGAAATAAACTCATGAAGTTCTTCACAGGTTTGGACGTTTCTTCCATGGACAGTGAGACACAGGCAATCTCTGAACCAGGAAGGGCCCCTCCCCTGACACTGGGTCTGCAGGGTCTTCAGCGTGGACTTGCAGCCTCCAGCACTGAGAGAATGCCTGCCTGCTGTTTACAAGGCCTTGGTCTGTGGTATCCCTGAGTGAACTAAGACCACATCTGAGCAAGTGTTAGGCGGGGTCCTCCTGCCTGTGTGGGGCCAGTACACTCCGAGATGGTTCTGATAGGGAAGGCAGAAACGAGCACGGGAAGGAGGGAACCAGCCCCACTTGGAGGCCCCTGGCAGCTGCTCTCACTTGGGGCACAAGCACCCCCGCTTGCTCAGCAGGGTACTGAGAACAGGATGTGTCATTAGAAGAAGGAAAAGTGCCGGAGAAGGAGGGACACCGTCCCGCTTATCAGAATGTGCACCCTGCTTCTCAAGGCCATTTTAAGGACCTTCTCAGGTAATCATGGAAAAAGTAATGGATCCAAGCTTTTGCCCTGAGAAACAACCCTGGGAAGCAGAGGGGAGGATGGGACACCTCAGCAGAGAAAGAGGAAGGTAAAAGGAGAGGGGGGGAGGGTTCTACCCACAGAGATAAAAACCCTCCCACCATGTACGGAGGCTGCTCCCTCTCTTGGGTCAGCCCTCTGTCAAGTGTCTCAAGTGCACTCTTACTAATAAACTGTTTGCTCTCCTAAGCTGCACAAACGCTGTCTCTTGACTGAATTCTTTCCTTTAAGAAGACAAGAGCTGAGATACAACATTATTCTCAGTAACAGCTCTAAACTGAACACACTTTTGGGAAAGGGATGGGGTGGCCAAGACCCAGCCCTGGCCGGCCTGGGAGGAGACAGCCGAGCAAAGCACAGATTAACGGGCTTGAACAGCCCCCACGGCTCAGGAATCAGGGGTCAACATCGTGCTGCTGTGCCAGCGTCCTCTCTGGCTGAGCTCAGCCCCCCTCACCCACGCAAGCTGTAGTCAGCTCCAACTGAGAGGGTTCTAAGAGAGAAAGGCCCTGACCCTGTGCTCCTCTGCTCACCGGCCAGGTGGTTAACAAGGGAGGGTGCTGGGCTTCCAGAACCACATGGGAGTCACCCGCCAGCCACACGCTGTGCCTCCAGTCTGCTTTTGCGTGAAACACAAATTCCCCCCGAGCTGCGAGTCTGTCCCACAGGAAGTACGGCCTAGTTCGGTGGGAAGGGCGCCAGGCAGAGGGACACTCCGGGGGAGCTGAGGGTTCGCAGCACCGACCACTGTAGGGTAACCAATGGGGCAGTGGAGAGGTTGCACGTGGGTCCCACTCGGGGCCTAAAATTGCAGTAGATGCGCTTTGATATGCAGCTAATTTGCATTCATGCTGCTTTACATACAGAGGAAAACCCACCGAACAATCCATATACAGCCCCAAACCCTGCCTCCGGGACTCAAGGATGGAGGCCCAGCCCTGTGCCACACTCCCTGACGCGACTCCCTCACTGAGCATCTTCTCAGACCCACTCCCCATTCCACTGGGAAGACTGCAAACCATGGGCCCAATTTGCCCACCCCCACCAAGGCCACAGAGCACAGACCCGCTCCTGCACCCCTGCGGACTCACCGGCCCCCGATGGCTTCTCACCCATGGGAAGGACC
>NW_017731435.1:54749-58162 GCF_001890085.2 Hipposideros armiger
TTCACTGGCCCATGTTGGTATTATCATTGCGCTCTTCCCGGGTGAGGCAGTCTGAGCACATATTTTTAATCTCTGAGCAATAATTATTTATTTCATGTGACAGTAAATGCAATAGCTTCAACAACTCAGGAGCTGAACAATTCGTACAACTTACTTAGATATACGATAGCCTTCAGCTGTGTCCGCTTCCCCTAATTGATACACCATGTTCTTATAGGGACATGTGGGTTTATAAAAGTAACCAGTGATCAAGGATCCCTGCAATGCTGTTTATCTCATGGCCTCTGACTGCATGGCCATACTTTGTAGCACATGAGCCTCAATATTTGTGGTTATTTGTTAATAACAACCTGCCACAAGCATAGAATTTTCCCAGAGCTGTGAGGATTCTAAAAAATGTGCAAGAATCTCTCACCTCCAGAGGGTTCCAGGTCCACAGGGCAGCAGGACGGCTCACCAGTGAGGCTCCACATTGCTTCCTGATTTCCCACCGCTACAAAGCTACAGTAATTAAGACAGTGTGGTGCTAGTATCAAGACAGAAATATGGATCAAAGGAATATAACTGAGAGTACAGAAATAAACCATGTAACTACAGCCAAATGATTTTTGACAAAGCTAACAAGGTCATTCGATGGGGAAAAAATAGTCTTCTCAACAAATGGTATTAGGACAACTGGACAGCCACATGCAAATGAATGAAGTTGGACCTGTACCTCACACCATATACAAGAATTAACTACAAAGGGTTAAAAACCTAAGAACTCAAATATAAAACACTTAGAAGAAAATGTAGGGTGTATCGCCATGACCTTCCATCTGCCAATGGATTCTTAGATATGACACCAATAGTATTGGCAACCAAAGAAAATACATTAATTGCACTCCAAAATTTAAAGCTCTGTATGTCAAAGGACACTGTGAAAAAATTGAAAGACAACCCCCAAATGGGAGAAAATATTTGCAAAGCATGTATCTGATAAAGGACTTGTATCTAGAATTTAAAAACAAAACAAAACAAAAAACAACTCTTTCAATTCAATAATACAAAGTACAATTCAATAATACAAAGAACTCTTACAATTCAATAATATAAAGTAATCCAACTAAAATTTGGATTTTAGTTGGGACCTGAATAGACATTTCCCCCAGGAAGATACACGAATGGCCAATAAGTACATGGAAAGACACGCAGCCTCGTTTCTCATCAAGGATGCTCATCAAAACCACGAGACACCACCTTCCACCCACTGGGGTGGCTGGAAACAAAAAGACAGACGGTGACAAGGGCCCCCAAGGATGTGGCCACATTGGAACCCTCACACACTGCTGCTGGGAATGAAAGACTCCACAGCCACTTTGGGAAACAGTTTTGCAGTTCTCCTCACGTCATAATCACCTGTGATCCAGCCATCCCACTCCTAGGTCTGCACCCAAGAGGAATAAAAGCGCACATGCACAAAGTTATATACGGGGATCATGGAGGCATTTGTCACACTGGCAAGGTATCTGCAGCTAAAGAGTAAATGTGGTGTGTGGACAAGGGATGCAAGACTCACCACTAAACACAGCAAACAAGTTGGGAAAATTAAGGAGGACCCGAGNTGAGCGGCCGTCCAGAAGCCGGCGACTGATCTGCCTCGCCAGGGAAGAGCGCAATGATGGTGCCAACTTGGGCCAGTGAAGCAGTGTCCTCCACAACTAGAGTGAAGAACAAAAAAAAAACGACAGCAACTTGTCTGTTCCCCTTCCCCTAATTCCCCAGTGCTGTTCCCATCCCCCCAATTACCCAATAAAAATCTTTAAAAAAAAAAAAAAAGATGGCCTCCCCTTTGTGGAGCACATTTTCAGTTTCCACCAAAGGCTACATCTCCCCGGTTTGCAAACTGTTCACCTGAATAAGGTCTCTCCTTTCCACACCTCTGGGAATTTTTGTTGACATGGTAATGGCAATGATGGTGGTAATGATTATGGTGATGATGGTGATGGAAGTGATGATGGCAATGATGGTGGTGATGGTGTTGGTGACGGTGATGATGGTGATGATGATGGTTATAACGCTGGTGATGATGGTGATGGTGATGATGGTGATGGTGGTCACTATGACTGTAAGAGGCCTCCATCTCATGAGACTGGGGCATTATTTCTTGGGCTTAAGTCATGTGGAAATCGTGATGTGTTCAATATATTGGGTTGTCGGAAAACTCATGACACATTTTTTGCAAGGAAAAACATAGAAAAATACATCATGACTTTTCCAACAACCCAATATTTATTTTATTGGGAGAGTTCATAAGCAGAAAGGCTCTCAGTTTTGTTAATAGCCTTGAAAACAGAGCTCTATCTAAAATTCCAGAATTTACATTTGGTTGTTCTTTAAAACTGTTGTTGTTTATGAGAATAATCTTGTCATACCCTGTGTAGGCTACTATGTATCTAGAAACAACCCCTGCAAAGTCCAGACTCTTAGGGTGCATGTCAGAACACGATAACCTTTGGATGAAGTTCATCAACAAACTGTCACATGAGTAGATCTACTTGCCAAAGTCCACATCAAAGTGATGATGGCAGGATAATGGAAAAAGTTAGTAATAAGGTGCTTCTGAGAACAGGCATGTGGACAGCAGTGGAAACCACTTTCAAAAGAACTTATTTTTTCAATAATTTGGTTTCATTTCATAATTACATAATATCAGAATAACTGCCTTTTAACTATTTCTAGCTTTATTGGCTTCTTTTCAAAATATGTGAACTGTAAAATGATTACATTTTATGACTTCTTAAGGTTTACTTTGTTCCCGTGTACATAAATGTCTTTGTTTATTTCAAAGTAGGCTTAATGATTACATTACTCAATTCTTTTCTGTTCTTACTAGTTTTTTGTACAAATTTGTCCAATTCTGAAATAATGTTTTCAAGGCTCCCACTACAATAATCCTTCCATCTAGTGTTTTTTTTTCTAGTTCTAGTAGACCTCAGTTTGTATAGGTAGTTCTGTGTTGTCTTGGTATACACAGATTTGTGGCTGTTATATGTTCTTCATAAAGTATACAATTTTAAAAAAATAAAATTTGAGTTTATTTTTTTATGGAAAAATATGCCACAGCATTTGTGTAAAAAAAATAGGCATAAACATGTCACTAAAGCCACCAAAATTCACTATGCAAAGAACATAATTTGAAAACAAAATGTACTTTTTAAAGCAAAAGATAAAATGTATAGCATTTCAGATGAATTTTATCCCATAATCATACACCTACTAAAGGTGTTTGATAATAGAGGTAGATAAGTTGGGGGAGATCAATATTCTTTTTTTTTTTAAGATTTTTATTGGGGAATTGGAGGATGGGAACAGCACTGGGGAATTGGGGGAAGGGGAACAAACAAGTTGCTGTCCTTTTGTTCTTCAGTCTA
>NW_017731435.1:60363-63523 GCF_001890085.2 Hipposideros armiger
GCTGGACGGCCACCTGGACGAACCGGGCACGGTTCCCTAGGGCTGCCGTTACAAAGCACCACACACTGGGTGGAGGAGTCACACAACGTAAATTTAGTGCGCCACAACTGTAGTGCCTCCACACCGGAGTCCCGTGCGGGCGTCACCCCTCTGAAGCCTGCAGGGGGAGCCCGAGGTCGCGCCTCCAGCTTCTGCTGCCTGCCCTCCATGTGCCTGGGCTCCTAGTCCATCTCCCATGTCACCTGGCCCTCCCTCTTTGGCTGTGTCACTGTGTCTCCTGTTGGAGCAGGACCTCACCTTGGCTGATCACATCTGGGACACCCTGTCTCCACATTAGGTCGCGTTCAGAAGTTCCTGAGCACGACTCCCACGTCCCTTTTTGGGAGACACAACTCGACCCACAACTGTGGCTAAAGAGTTTTTTATTTTTCTATTTTATTTTATTTTTAAGATTTTATTGGGGAACTGGAGGAGGCAAGCAGCATTGGGGAATTGGGGAAGGGGAACAGACAAGTTGCTGTCCTTTTGTTCTTTAGTCTAGTTGGGGAGGACGTCATTTCACTGGCCCATGTTGGTATTATGATCATAGTGCTCTTCCTGGGTGAGGCAGTCGCTCGCCGGCCATTGGACAGCTGCTCACAGTGGCTCATGACAGCCCACTGCCTCCCCACTGCAGCCTGTGCCGTTGCTGGCAACTCACGGCAGCCCAGCTCCAGGTTGAGCTGTTGTTCACCATCTTAGCTGTAGAGGGTGCAGCGTCACTGGACCCCATGTGGGATCCAAACCGGGGCCCTGCTGCTCAGATCTCGTACTCCCAAGCCAACTCTTAACCAAAGAGCCACTCGGCCAGCCCAATAAAGAGCTTTTTAAATGTTTCCTGGAGAAACGGGTGTACCTGAACCCAACGGTCATTTTATATGGATCCCAGAAAAACGGAGCATCTGGGCAACAAGGGCTTTTGGGCCAGTTCCCAGGAGAGTGAGGATGTGAAGGGTCGAGTTAGGACAAGGAGCCGTGGACAGAACATGCAAGCACGCCCCACGTGACCCACGAGCCCACAACACATAGGTCTCAGAGGCTGGCGAGAAAGAAGTCCACTGGGGAGTGGAGGCCTGGATGCAGACCAGGCCATGACAGCGAGGGCTCTCCAGCAAGAGCCACTCGTTAAGGAGGGGAAGCCAGGCGAAGAGGAGACCCGAGCCCAGCGTCCTCTGAGAAACTACACTCTTCCATGGCCACGAGGTTGCTGTGGCCCCTTAGCGGGTAACCCCTCCAGGCCCTGGGATGCAGCCTGGGTGGGCAGGACAGCCTCTGGGGACATTCACAGTTGGCAACCCTGCTTCTGAAAGCAAATGATTAAGATATCAGCGAAGGCCCCAACCCCCAAGGAGACAATTGGAGAATAAATTCTTCACTCTGGACCCCCTGCACCCCTCCTGGTCCTGCAGCTGCCCCCTCCCATAAAAGCCTGCCTGTGGCTGGGCCACCGTCACACGTAACTTACACAGAAAGCACAGTGCAAGCTTTCCCTCATGTGGCTCCCAACACTCCCTACACGTCCAGACACAGGGAAGCTCGCTGTTGCAGCCTCCGTTGGCCTGTCAAGGCGTGGGGGTCCCTGTCAGCAGGTCAGATTCCCGAGAGGAGGACCCAGCAGCTGGGACTGGGCCTCAGGACTGGACGGACCTTTCAACCGTGGGGGCTGCAAGGTGGGTGCTGGGGGAGGGGTGCAGGATAGGGTCCTGGGGGGCAGTGAGTGGCCAGGGGCAAAGCCTGGACACAGCTGGACACTAGATGGCTCAGGCTTTTTGGGGAAGGTCCCCCGTTGTCAGAGTCGGCTGTAGATCGACCTGGCCACAGCTCATTAGTCGAAACCACAGCTGCAAGACCCTCCCTGGACCACTGCAGGCTGCTCCCTTGGGAAGGACAGACCCCCATGAGGCCGAAGGAGTGCGGCCATCCTGGCTCCTGGTTCTATCCCCACCCTCTGCTCTCGGGCTAAGCGCGAGCTCGTCCCCTCAGTGAGGGTCAGGCTGGGCTAGGGGCTGAGGTACAGGGGAGAAAGCTGCAGACTCAATTCAGTGCAGCCCCATGATTGGCCAACACACCCGCCCAGCTCCCAGGCCTGCACCGCACCCCTCCCAGGACCCGGGCAGGACATAGCCTGGCTGGGCTGGGGCCCCTGCTGGGCCAGGCTTCTCTTAGAGAGCCTGACCTACTTAGAAAACACTGTGGTTTTCCCCTGCTGATCTGTGCGGTGCTGCAGGCCCCTGGGGACTTTACCGTTTCCAACTGAAGTGGGAAAACGCATAGCAAAGCCATTTTGGTATATTTTTTCCACAGTAAAGTAGGTCAGGGCAAAAAAAACCCTGTCTTTTCAGAAACATCAAAAAGAAAATTAGAGACGATCGCCCACAAGGCGAGGCAGGAAAGTTACTCACTGAAGGTAATGGTGTGACCCCACTTGTCTCCAGTCTAAACATGAGACTTGAACATTTTCAGGAAAAGATGCAGGAAGTTCTTACTCTGGTGGAAAATGAGATGTAGTGTGAGCTGAAGGCTGTCTCTCCCAGTCCAGTGACTCTTGTTGGCTACTGACCTTTAAGCAGAGTCTGTCCCCTTGGGGTGGACCCTGAGGTGCTAGGGAGCTCAGAGCACCAACCAGAGACAGCTCTCAGGGAGCAGTTACTCTGCCCCCAGAGGTAAATGGGGAGCCCTGTGGGCACAGAGAAGGCCCACCCCAGCACTCAGGGGAGACACCGTCCTGCCTTGAGGACAGATAGTCTGAGGAGAGTCAGCACCGGCAGGCTGTCCCTAACCCCATGCTCAGCGGGGCCCTGGAGGTGACCCATCATGGCTGGTTCCTTCCACAGCTGATCGATACAGTATCTGATGGTGGTCTATTCTCAATATGCCCAACATACAGAACTGAGAAAATAACAGGTACAAGGGAAATGTAGCAACTTATCTTAGCGACCAAGTTCAGAAAAAAAGACATACAGAAATTAGTTATTGCAAAGGAACCAAAAAAGGGGACACTGTTAATTTAAAGTGGTTCTTAACAAAAGAAATAATCACTGGTCCCAAGTGTCCTCATGTCTTTCAATTCAATCAGCACATATTTTTATTTTATTTATTTATTTATTTATTTATTTATTTA
>NW_017731435.1:65323-83055 GCF_001890085.2 Hipposideros armiger
ATGAGTTTTCCAACAACCCAATACTATGCTGTTAGAAGCCAGTCACCACATACCAAGTATCACGTCGTTACAGGAAAAAAGAATTTTTTTTCTTCGCATAGAAAAGAATTCACACAAGAGCCAGTATGGAGTTTAAAGTAAGTTTATTTGGACAGAGTAAGGAAGAAAAGAAGGGCCGCCTCTCACAGTGGCCACCAGAAGAGAGAGCCCCTCCATTCCCAGGCTGGGGATGGTATGTGTTTTCTGCTTCCATGGAAGATTCGCTGGTATGGGGGGGGGGAATAGAAGAACAGTGGTGGGTTTATCTATAAGTTCTGTAAGATGCAAAAACAGGGACAAGTTTGTCTAGCTCCTGTAAAGCGCAGCCTGTGTTTTCTTTCTGTGGGTGTAGCTACGGGGATGATCCTAATGGAACCCCCAGTCTCCAGAGTTTGCTCTATGCCACTGGCATCCGCCCAGTCCTGGGTCTGGGGGCACGCGGGCAGCGGGCTTGGGACCCACCCTCCTCATTCCTTCTTCTGCAAAAATAGTCCTCAGGACCCTTCCCTATATTAGTAGTGTGATTCTAGTTCAGAAATGTGCAGAAAAGACCCACACACAGCAGCTGGGTCCCCAGGTCTCCTCCCCTCCCCTCTCTGTAGGCACATGGGCCCAAACACACCTCTGTCTGACCATGAGCCTCCTCAGGATCGTCTGCAAGTAGTAAATTAATACCATGTGAGTAACGCTAAGGGTCAGGACGCTAGCTGTGTGCCAAAATGTGGCCATGACCCATCCACTCAGCTCAACACAGCCCTGTCCCACCAATACCCACTTTGTGGGGGTGCCACCCAAGGCAGAGGCGGGTCAGGGACTGTGCCCAGGGTTCAGGCCACTGCAGGAGTAAGAACGGGTGCCAGAGTCTCCTTCCTGGATAGGACGTACTGCACATCAGGGATCAGGGGACACCATGCGGCACCAGGTCTCAGTTCCCACTGGTCCTTCCTCTTGGGGGTGCTGCAATGCTGAGTGGCCCCTGGAACCACACTCCCTTGGAGCTATCCCTCTGGAGGGCACGGATGCTCACCGCCCACAGCTGGCTGTGCATACATCTGCCCAGCCAGGTCACAAGAACCAAACTTTGTCAGGACATTGGAGACAGCTTTCTGCTGCTGGTGCATTAAATAAAGAAACAGGCTGAGGTGTTGGGTTTGCTCTCAGTCATCCAAGTGAAATAAAAACAGCCACCCTTTTGCTGTAAGCACCGTCCAGGAACTCCAGCGGAGGCCAGTTCAAGGGTCTGGGGACAAGGACACACTTCGGCTCAAAGCCAGGCTTCTGGCCCCTGGAGACCAGTTTGAACTTGTCCCATTCATAGTAAATTCCTTTCTGTGAACAGTTTCCACATTGAAAGGCCCCCTGGGATTCTCTCTGGCTAAGAGTTCCAAGAACTAGAGTGAAATGAAACATAGATAAAGAAATAGGTGAAATCAAATAAAGATGGAAGGATTAGGCTTAAATTTTCTTTCTTTCCTTAGTCAAAATGCAGTAACAATTTCAACATATCACACCAATATAAGCCCTGAAATGCCCCAAGCCTTGCTCCTGGTTTCCGGGAGCCGGAGCAGCAGGTGAGTCTGGTCCAGGGGCCTCCAGGCCATGGCGCTCTGCGCAGACCCTCCTGGGGGCCCTGGGCCAGGACTCACTGCTTACCCCTCCGGACACGTTTCCTGCAGGCGGACCCTGTGCAGCCCTGGGCCTCCCCCTGGGCCCCTGCTGTAGTGTCACCTTCCACCCAGCCCGGCCTTTGTGGACAGTCCCTCCACTGAAACCTCCTCCGCCACCCTCTAGGTTTGCTGCCTGCACGAGTCGCCAGCACGAGTTGCCAGGTGACTTGGCCAAGAGACAGGGCTTTGCCAGGACTGACTGGCTGCCCAGGGTAGGCACCCAGGACCCCTCCCTCAGCATTACTGTCAGCGCAGGAATCAGCAATGCTTCCAGATGGCACCCACGTCCTTCTTTGTCACTGAGCACAAAGCAAGCTGACTCCAGAGAAAAGAAAGGAGGATTTTTTTAAAGCTGCATCTAGTTTTGCCCGTATAATTTCTTGAATTCCTGTCTCGATTAAATTAAAATACATAAAGAGAAAATTAAGTTTCTCCCAGCTGTGTGCATCACTGAAGTCAGTGGCTCTTGGTGACATTCTCTGGAAAGAAAAAATCAAATGTAATTTCATGGGAACCACTTAAAAAGGCTGAGTTGTCGGGGGCGTCAGCGCTTGTCGGAAGCAGGTGTTTCCTGAGCTTGGGTAACCCAGGGGGCAGAGGACGAAGGCATGCCCTCCACACCCAGCCATCCCCACTGGCACCCAGGACCCTCGCCTGCTAGCCAAGTCTGGCGTGGGGTGGGGGCTATGCTCCTCCCTGAGCCAAAGCCTCTAACTCATCCCTTCACCACCATCTCCTCAGAGAAGAGAATAGTTGGCCAAGAAACACTCCTCTGTTAGGTCAGTGCAACTCGCCCTGCCCCCAAAGGAGCCCAGAGCCCTGGGGCCTTTTCCATGGGTCATCTCTGTCCTGGGTGGGCAGGGATAGACAGGACTTCATTGCAGCACTGGGAAGTCACCCTGTCAGCCCCAAATGCCACTGGCCTGGTGCTCTGACATCTTCTAACCACAGAGGCGAGAATTCCAAAGCCTGAGCTCACGGCCATAACGTGGTCTTTAGCCCTGAGCCCGTCCAGCCTGGGACAGCAGCTCTCAGCTGGGCTGCACACTGCAGCCCGCCGGGAAGGCCAGGCCGGGTCACCTGCCGTGACATCAGAGTGGCTGAGGCTGCACCCAGGTGTCCACGGTTAGAGTTCCCCAGATGGGTGTCAGTACGTCACCAAGGCCGACAACAGCCGCCCAGAAGACAAGCTTCCTGCCGTCGGATGCACTTCTGTTCAAGGAGCAAAATGCTTCCTTTCCTTTTTGAAAAGGCTTGCAGCATTTTATGCATTGTTTTCTTGTTTTCTGGATTTTAATCAGTTCAAGGAGTTCAAGCAAACAGATTAAGTTAATAACCAGAAAATGGCGGAATTTGGAGAAAGTAATTCCAGACAGGGCAGGGCTAGGACCGCCCGTACCCACCTGGGGACAGCACGCCCAGCCCCAGGACTCTGGCGTGTTGGTCTGAGGCCTGGGAGAAGCCGGGCCAGCGGGGCCCAAGGTGCGACCCTTCCTTTCTCAAGGTGTTCAGCTCGAGCTGTGCCCTCAAGCCGGACACTGAGCAGGACATAGCCACGTGCTCGGAACACGCGCTGCAAACCGTGGGGCTGAGGCCACAAGCCTGTCCTTGGGGACTTCTGCGTTGTCCACATGCCAGCCCTGCTTCTTCTCTGACCCAAGGCATTTGCCTGGATGTTTTTGAATCGCCAAGTAGGTAATTATAAAAGTTATCCCTTTGTTTTTAATTCTACAGTACTGACTTATGGTCAAAAGACATGACTGAAAAGGGTCTACATTTTAAACTGTCCGAGGTTTCCTTGCTGGCGGGACTGCAAACTGGTGCAGCCACTATGTTCCTCAAAAGATTTTTAAAAGAACTATATAACACCATATGACCCAGCAATCTCTTCTGAGTGTTCGTCTGAAGAACACAAAATCATTAACTCGAAAAGATATCTACATCCCATGTTCACAGTAGCATTATTCACCATCACCAAGACATAGAAACGACCAAAACGTCCGTCAGTGCGTGAATGGATAAGGAGAACGTGGCACACACACAGAACGGGATACTACTC
Source organism: Hipposideros armiger (assembly GCF_001890085.2). Taxonomy (NCBI): domain Eukaryota; kingdom Metazoa; phylum Chordata; class Mammalia; order Chiroptera; family Hipposideridae; genus Hipposideros; species Hipposideros armiger. The sequence continues at coordinate 69,089 of NW_017731435.1, forward strand.
AGCCACAAAAACAGAAGGACATCCTGCCATTTGAAACGACATGGATGACCCTGGAGGGTATTATGCTAAGTGAGCCAAGTCAGACAGACAGAGACAAATACCATATGATCTCACTTGTGGACTCAAAAAATAAAAGCAAACCAAAATAACCATGGAGTTTCTAGATACAGAGAACAGATCAGTGGTTGCCAGAGGCTGGGGATGGGGTATGGGCAAAATGGGTGAAGGGAGTCAAAAGGTACAAACTTACAGTTATGGAATAAATGAGGCTGGGTGTCACGTACAGCATGGTGAGGACAGTTAATGACACTGTGTTGCATATTTGAAAGTTGCTAAGAGAGTAGATCTTAAAAGTTCTCATCACAAGCAAAAGTTTTTGTAACTGTGTGTGATGACAGATATTAACTGGACTTGCTGTGGTGATCATGTTGCAATCTATACAAATATTGATTCATTATGTTGTACCCTTGAAACCAATATAATGTTATATGTCCATTATATGTCAATAAAAAATTAATGTATAAACTCTTTGGAGAGTCACCCTGCCATAGGAGCAGGGGTGCTGCCCGACGGACGGCCACAGTGGGGTCCCTCTCCTGAAGAGGCAGATTAACTGCTTCAGTTTACACCATAAGAAACTAGAAAAAGAAGAGCGAATTAAGCACAAAGTAAGCAGAAGGAAATAATAAAAAGCAGTGTGGCTATAAAGATAAGAGAGCAGGAAACAATAAAGAAAAACCAGCAAAGCCAAAAGCTGGCTTATTGAAAAGATTGGTAAAATTAATAAACCTCTAGCCAGACTGACCTGGTCAGGAGAAAAGATGGGAGACACAAATTACTGATATCGAGAACAGAAGGCATGGCATGACTACATGCTGCATAGGTATTATAGGGTAACAGGGAATGCTGTGACCTATTTCATACCAATAAACTCAAAAACATACACTAAATGGACAAATTCCTTCCAAAATACAATCTAACGAAGCTCGTGCAAAAAGAAATAGATCACGTGAATAGTCTTAGGTCTATTTAAAAATTGAAATTGTATTTTAAAACCTTCCCACAGAGAAAAACGCGAGGCCTAGTGACTCCACTGGTAAATTCTACCAAAAATTTACGAAAGAAATAAAAGCAATTCTACATAAACTTTCTCAGCAAACGAAACAGAAAAGAATATTGTCCAATTCATCCTCTGACATCAATGTTACCTTGTTTTAAAACCAGAGAAAGACATAACAAGAAAACTTAGTATCAATACCTCTCATACATTTAGCTGCAAACTATATTTATGAACAAAAATGATTAAACAGGCTTCTTAAACAAAATAATTATGCTACATGAACAAAAGCCAACTTCTCCCCCACCCCCCAAAAGAGTACATACTGTATAATTCTACTCTCACGAAATTCAAAAGCACAAACTAAGCCACAGTGACAACAAGCTGAACAGTCATGACCTGGGGTATAGGGGTGAGGAAGAGAAGAGAGACACCCGGAGGGACGTGAAAACGTTCGGGGAGTGACGGGCGTGTCCACTCACCCACTTTCGAGCTTGTGGTGGCTCCACGGGTGTGTACATACGTCAGAACATCCCAATCCTTACTGTACACATATAAAACGTATTGCACACTTATTTAACCTTGATAAAGCTGTTGAAAGTAAAGCAAACATACAACGTATCAAAACTCTTGGTATGCTACGAAGCCACGCTAAGGGGAAAGTTATCACTTTACATTAAAAAGAAAAGATGGTGAAAAGCAGTGGTGCAAATATCCCAGGCAAAAAGCTACAAGAAATAGAAAGAAATTATAAAGATGAGAGCAAAAATAAGTGAAACAACAATCAGATGTTCAATTTAAAAAACGAAGACAGCCAAAGGCACGCGTTCCACAACCCCTTGAAAATGCTAATGAAATAAATCAATCTCTAACAACACTGATCAAGAATAAAAGAAATAAGTCACAAATTACCAATGTTAGGATTGAAAAATATACATAACTACAGATTTTACAGACAATAAAAACATAGTACAAAGATATTATCAACAACTTTATGCCAATAAATTTGAAGTTTACGTAACATTGTCAGTTCACCAATAAAAGAACTTAACAAACCAGACTTAAGAAGAAATAGAAAACTGAATACTCCAATTATCTATAGTTTTAAAAATTGAATCTGAAAACAAAACAAAACAATACTTCCCCAAAAGAAAACTCCAGGCACAGGCTTCACTGTTCAATTCTTCCGAACATCTAACAAAGAAATAAAACCAATGCTACATAAATTCTTGCAAGTATTTCTTAAAGGAGAGAAATGCCTTAATTTTTATGAGACATGAACACTCCTCATTCCAGCAAATGAAACAGAAACATTTACAAGAAATAAAAATTACACATCAATCTCTCTTGTAACTATTGATCCCACATATTGCCAAACTGATTTCTGTCACGTATAAATAGAACAATACATCACAACAAAGGTTACTTTGTTTAACCCAAGGTTGGATTCACATTTGAAAATCAATCAATATAAATCACCACGTTAACCACAGAAGGGAGAAAAATTACATATGGTCATAATAGATGCAGGGGAAGCATTTGATTAAAAGTCAACACTTTCATGAAAAAAACCAAAACCCTTAGAAAATTAGCAATAGACTGGATTTTCCTTCCTCTGATAAATGGCAATGGCAAAAAGACCATTAAAAATTATATCTAACAGCGAACGAAATCTGGAGCACTCTCACCGTGAGGTCAACAGTGAGACCGGGGCCACTGTGCTGTCTCGATCAGTGTCGGACACAGGTGCCCAGCCCAAGAAATAAGGCACAAAAAGGAGAATGGGGGTACAGAGGGGAAGGAAAGGGTGACTCTGACAGGATCCACAGATGACATGGTCACACGGGTAGAAAATCTACAAGACACTCTGGTTCAATTAAGAAGAGTTTACAAGAACACAATGAAGGCAGAGTGGGCCGGGTGCCTCTGAGCCCACCAGGGTGCTGCCGGCAGCAGCAGGTTACAGTAACACATGAAGATGGTGCCGCTTACGCTTTTAGAGAAACAGGAAACACAAGCCAGGATTTCTATATGCGTCAGCATTTGTCATGATGCACGGGAAGCCTCCGGTTATGAGGTGGAACTGTCCACAAGGAACATCTCCCAGAGTGGACAAGGATGAGGGGACAGGTGGGGTGGGGGGGACGGGGCACCAAAGGAGATGCCTCCGTGTTGTTCTGAAATGCGACACCACTGTGAAGAGCAGAAACGACTGTGACTCCCAGGACTGTCTGCAGGGCAGTTTTCTCCAGGTCTTTATGGCGTCACCTCCTCCAGAGGAAATGCAGCATCATCATAACCCTCCTCAGCTGCAGACTGTCCATCCTTGAGGCTCGCCACCTCTCCTGAAATGACGCACGACATACCATGTCACCATATTGCCCCAGAAGCTATATGTGCCTCATCATGGGTGGACTGGCCTGCTAATTGCCCTCTTGTTAGGGAAGCATAGCAGTGTCACCAAAAAGCACTCGACAGAGCTCAGAGCATCTGGACATGGGCTCCTCAATCACCCCGTCCCAGCAACGTGGGTGGTTCCATCATGAACCCCTCCAGGTGAGGACACTGAGGCTGCATGAGTTGTAATGCGGCAGAAGCATAGGAGGTACCCACCCCACCCAGTTGCCACCTGCTGACCCACCTACCTGGCCTCCCCCACCTCAGACATTCCCTCTCTAACTGGACTCTGGCAGCCCAGAACGGGCTGCCAGATGAAACCCTCATTGGTTTCCTCCTGCCGTCCCCATACCCAACGGAATCCTCGCATCCAAGGGGCCCTGTGGTCAGCAGCTCCCTCCTGCTGGTCCTCCAGAGCCCCGCCCCCAGGCTCACCCCCAGAGCTGCAGACACACCTGCCATTGCACCTGGCCACACCCTGGTCCTCCGCACCCTGGGGCTCACCCTCAGCCTCTCCAATCTCCTCGTACAGCGCCGCTAGAGGCAGCTCCCCGATGACATCATACATGGGTTCTTCACGAGACACCTTGGAGCTCCCCAGTCCTGAGGCAGAGTTGAGTACGGTCACACACAGAAGCCCAGCATGGCCATGGCCATGAGGGGTGGGGGCAGGACTTCCAGGTGGGGACCCCACTCAGGCAGCAGAAAGACAGAGTGCTCTGGGCAATGACTGGGGGTTGCAGTGATGGGATGAGCACCCCCCCCCCGGTGCCTCTTGCCTTGGTCACCATCCCCGTTTCAGGAAAGCCAGGTGTTGCCCCCAATGAGCCTCAATGTGGCATCCACGTGGGACCTTCTAGGGTTCAGCTCTAACCAGGGGCCTGATTCCAACTAATTTCTAAGTCACTCTCTTTGGCCAATAAAAGGCCACTTTCAGTGAAACACCAGTTGTGAGTTTCCACCCATTTCTATCACACTAACAACAGGACCCGGCTGTGTGTACCTCTCTGCTTGGCTTGTGCCATTCGTCGCAGGACCAGGAGGCCCAGGAGGCCCAGGAGGAGAAGACCGAGAAGTGTCCCCAGGACTGTGATGACCACCCTGAGCTTCAGGCAGGGCTCCGGGGCCGGCAGGGGGCGGGGACCAGGCTCTGGTAAGAGAGACCATGAGTGGGTTCATGATGGGTAAGGGGTCTGTGAGCCCCCCTGGGAGAAGGTGGCCCCTCAGGGCCCACACCCTCAACCTCATGGGCCGCCATGTGGCTTCAGAAGGGCTGGGGGAAGCCGGTGCTGGCCCCTGCTGGGCAGACCGCCCCAGAATCGGCCGGTGTGTGCTGGTGGCGGCACCAGGTGTTTGCTCTCACGGGGAAGTGCCCCCTTGTTAAACCTGTCGCTATTCTGGCCCCAAAACAGAGGCCCCTGAGCGGCCACACCAGGGACTTATGGGCACTGGGCCGATCGCTGCCTGATAAAAGCCATCCACAGCTGCAAGCTGCTGTGCTCATGCCTGTCGCCATTTTTGTTTTCTGCAAACAGAATGAGGTGCAGTGCTTGGGAGAAAAGACACCTTAGGAAACAACAGAGGCTGCACTTGACCCGAGGTGACCCCACTCCCCAGGAATGGACACGGATTGGGTAAACACAAGAGATGTCCCCAAAATATGATGAGAAACCACCACAAAGCAGCTTATCCCAAGGGACGGGCAACGAGGAAACCTCCCACCACATGGACTATTCCCCAGGCCACAGAAAGGACACAAAGCGGCCTCGGGCCCCACACACTCACGGGAGCAGCGCACGCCCGCGTCCTCCTTGTGCCCGCAGTCTGCGCGTCCCCACGGCTCCGCCGGGCAGCTCCACAGGGACGCCTCGCTGCCCCGACATGCCACTTCGTCCAGCCACACGGGACCCGAGCCGGGACCAAAAGCAGCCCCAGCCGGGGCGCCCACGGCCTGGCCACAGCCCAGCTGGCGGCACACGACCTCCGCGTCTGCCAGGTCCCAGGAATCGTCGCACACGGTGCCCCAGGAGCCAGCGTGCCAGAGCTCCACGCGGCCGGAGCAGCGGTCCTCGCCCCCGCGCACGCGCACGGCGCCCTCCTCTGGAAACACAGTGGCCCAGGTCAGCAGGTACAGGGCAAGCCAGACAAAGGACAGAAAGGGGACAGGGCACACACCTGGGCAGGTCTGAGTGGTTGAGCACTTGAGGGTCTCCCCAGGGTCCTGAGGAGCTGGTCCCGCCTTTTCTGTGTAGGAAATTAGGATCCATCTGATTTTGCAAGGTTAGCAGTTTCAAATTCTGTGAAATATTTTTCTTTTCCCAGTTTTCTCCCCATCCCCAGGAATTTCTGCTTCTAAAGGAAGAGAAGAGGGCTCTATCCATTTAGCAAAGAGGTACCCACACAGGTCGGGGGGCTTCTCCAAGAGGCTTGCTCCTGTGGAGTCCAGGGGTCCTGATTCTCCCACTGGGAGGGGCAGGGGCTTTGAGAAGACTTCAGACGAACGGCGGAAGCTCAAACACTCAGGAAAAGGACTCCACCCTTGCTGGACCAGCACACCCCACTATTATAAGCTAAAGTGAAGGTGGGGGTTTCATCCCACAGAAAAATAGGGTGCTGTGTTCCTTGCAGTGGATTCACAACAGGCCAGTCCTGGAGCAGCGCCCCTCCTCACCTGCACACACAACCCAGGCTCCCTCCTGGCTGGAGCAGGAGTGCTGGTCCCAGGGGTCTGACGGGCACTGCCACAGGGACGTCTCATGCTTGTTCCGACACTTAATGGAAGACACCCAGAGGACCCCAGGGGCCCTCCGCGACACAGCCCCAGCCTGCAACTGTCCGTGGTGCTCACAGCCCAACTGCCCACACAGGACTTCCAGGGAGGCGGGACTCAGGGTCTGGCAGATGCCACCCCAGGTACCATTGTAGAAAACTTCCAGCCGCCCAGCGCAGGGCTGGCTGCTGTCCTGAAGCCTCAGATCTGTGAACCCTGCAGAGGAAGAGGCAGGTCAGCCAGACCCAACTCTCCGCGGAGTGGGCTGCAGGCTGGATGGCTGCACCGACCTGAGCAGAAGACGCCAGCGTCCTCCTTGTGCCCACAGTCGTGCTGGCCCCAGCCCCCCGACGGACACTGCCACAGCGCAGACTCGTTGCCGCCGCAGCCCAGCTCGTCCATCCAGATGCGTCCGGACCCGGCTCCGAAGTGCGCGGCGCCCAGGGCACTGAGGGCGCGGCCACAGCCCAGCTGCTCGCAGACGACGTGTGCGTCCTGCAGGTCCCAGCCGTCGTCACACACGGTGCCCCACACGCCAAAGTGGAAAACCTCCACGCGCCCGGCACAGCGGCCGGGACCCGCGGCCAGCCGAACCCGGTGGCTCCCTGCGGAGAGACCGAATCAGGGAGGCCCACCCCCCTCCCCAAGGCGGATGGGCGGTGGGTGCGGGCCCTCACTCACCAGAGCACACGACGCCCACGTCCCGCGAGGCCCCCGCGCGCACCAGCAGGGATTCGGACACGTTGCACTGGGTCAGGAGGGTCTCGGTGCCCAGGCAGTGCGCTCGGCTCAGCCCCACCCCGACCGCCCCGCGCCTGGGCGCAGGCGCGTCATAGGCTCGCTGGGCCCCTCCACACCCCAGTTGCCCACACACGACCATGGCGCCATGCAGGTTCCACGCGTCGTCTAGGACGCGGCCCCACACGCCGTCAAGGGACACCTCCACACGGCCATCGCAGTGGCTCTGTCCATCCCTCAGCCGCAGGGCATGGGAGAGACCTGGGGAGAGAGGCGGGCTGTGGGAGGGGCTGGCAGGTGTCAGCGGAGGGACCCTCGGCCTGTAAAGTGGAGAGGACCACCGCCTCCCCCGGCGCCCCACCCACTCTCAGCCCCCTCTGCCCAGCGCTGTGGCTGACCCACCTGAGCAGACCACGGTGGCCACGTTTCCTGGGGCACAGGCGGGGGCCCCCAGGGTGCTCACTGGGCAACTCCACAAATAGGGCTCCGTCCCCACACAGTGAAAAACGTCGGGCCAGATGGGAGCATCCCCGTCCCCAAAATGGCCTCCTCGAGGTGTGGCCATTGCACTGCCACAGTTGAGCTGGTGGCAGAGGACGGTGGCATCTGCTAAGTCCCAGTGTGCAGCACAGACGGGCGCCCAGGCCCCCTGAACCTGGAGCTCCACTCGTCCCTCACAGCTGCTGCTGCCGTTGACCAGCCGGAACCCTGGTGGGGTGGGGGTGTCAGCATTGCTCTGGACTCTGTAGACCCTGTCCTTAATGTGAGCTTTGTTAAACACAGTCCACTCCCAGACTTGGAAGAGACAGGCTGAGAGCAAGAAAACAGCTTTGAGGATTGACATCACTATAAATGGCGGATAAGGGAATACCAAAATGCACCCCTCCACTACAATAGTGATTAAGGGGAAACAAGCAAAATCAACTTTTCAGTACTCTGAAATGTAAGCAAAAACATGGGAACACTAATGAAAAGTGAAGTTGTGGAATGTTGTCTCCATGCAAGAAGGAAGTGAACACTAAGGCAGAAGCAGCTGGTCTGCAGAGCTGCTGCCTCACTGACCAGTAAGAACTCCTGGGATTAGCAGAGCGCAGCAGCCTCCTGCCAGTCTGCATATGCTGTGGCGCCCAGCTCCCAGTGTGAGCCTAAACACACGCCACACCTTGGAATTGGGAAGGAAAGCCTGAGACATGGCAAAGGATGGAACCCCCAAACCCTATCCCTCCTCTAAACAATGATTAAGCTGGTAAAACCATCATAGCCAACTGTTTTGGAACTCTAATATCTAATCAAAAACTTACAACAACAGAAAAACACTTAATGAAGCAAGAAGTTGGCCAATTTCGCTCTGCCAGGTAGGAAGTGGATGCTAAGGCAGAGTTGGAAAATGGCCTATGCCAGCCTTGAAGGTGTAATCCAACAAAGAGCTACTATGCCAAGACCAAAAGAGTTTTGTTTGTTTGTTTATTTTTGGCTATAAGCATGTAAGAAAATCTCTGTCAAATTGCTATCTCACCTCTAAAATAAAGAAAAAGAGACCTTGGTGATCATACATGACAAAAAATAGAGTCTTTACAAAAAGAGCTTAGAAAAGTGACTAAACAAAGAACTATAACCCACAACAATTATCAACAACAAACCCTGGAGTGGGGAGAGAATCTGATTTTCTGAGTTGCCACATTATAATAATATTTAAATGTCCAACTTCCAACAAAAAAATAAGATACATGCAAAATATCAAGAAAGTATGACACATTCATGTTTAAAAAAAAATAGAAAATGTCCCTGAGGAAACTAAGTCATTAGACTTGCTAGACAAAGACTTTCAATACACTGCCAGGTGGCTGGTTGGCTCAGTTTGTTCGAGCACAGCGCTCATAACACCAAGGTTACTGGTTTGATCCCCACATGGGCCACTGAGCTGCGCCCTCCACAACTAGATTGAAACAACTACCTGACTTGGAGCTGATGGGTCCTGGAAAAACACACTGTTCCCCAATAAAAATTGTTTTTTAAATAAAAATAAATACACTGTCTTAAATATGCTCAAAGAGATAAAGGAAACCAGGATGATGATGTCTCATCACATCGGGAATTTCAAGAGATATAAATTATTTTAAAAAGAGTCAAAGGGAATTTTTGGAGCTTAAAAACAATAGCTGAACTGAAAATTCGCTAGAGAGGTCAACAGAAGATTTGAGCAGGCAAAATAAAGAATCAATGAACTTGAGGACAAGCCCACCAAAATTATCTTGCCTGGGGAGCAGAAAGAAAAAAGAATGAAAGAACATAAATAGATCCCAAAAAACCTGTGGGACACCATCAAGTGTACCAACATATGCAAAATAAGAGTCCTATTAAGAGGGGAGACAAAAAGTGGTAGAGAAAATATTTGAAGAAATAATGGTTAAACAAACAAAAAGCTCTTCCCAGGTTTGATGAAAGACATGAACTTACACATCCAAGAAGCTCAACAAAGTCCAAGTAGACTATACTCAAATAGATCCACATTGAGATACATTATAATCAAACTGTCAAAAACCAAATATAAAGAGTGTCCTGAGAGCAGCAAAAGAGAAGTGAACCACCATGTATAAGGACCCTCAATAATTCTAACAGTTGATTTCTTATCAGAAACCATAGAAGCCATGAAGCACCAGAATGACATATTTAAAGTGCTGAGAGAAAAAACTGTTACCCCAAAATTCTATATGTAGCACAGCTACTCTTCAAAAATGAAGGAAAAATTAAAACAGAACTGAGGGAATTCATTGCTAGTGGACCTATCTTAGCAGAAATGCTAAAGGGAGAACTTCAGGCTGAAATAAAGGGACACTCGACAGTAAGTCAAAACCGTATTACTAAATAAAGAACACTGAGAAAGGTCATTACGTAGGAAAGTGCAAATCCAACATTATTGTATTTGGGGTTTATTACTCTTCCATTTTTCCTGTATGCCTTAAAAAACAAATGCAAAAAAAGAATATTTATAAATCTATTTTAATAGGCACACAACGTATAAAGATGTATTTTATGATAATACATGTATAGGAGCAGGAATTGTGTATACTATTGAAGCTAAGATGGTTTAATTCAAGCTAGAGTTTTAAAATTTTAAGATGTTAGTTATAATTGCCAGGTTAACCACTAGGGAAAAAACTTTAAAATATACCCCCTCCCCCCAAATGATAAGGGAATAAAAATGGTACACAAAACTCAATTATACACAAAAAAAAGAGCAGTATTAGAGGAACTGAGAAACCAAAAAAAAAATGACATACAGAACAAAAAGCAAAATGATAGAAGGAAATATTCCCTTATCAGTATTATTTTAATTGTAAAGAGATTAAATTCCCTAATTAAAAGGCAGAGAGTGGTAGAATGGATTTAAAATAAAAATAGTTCAAGGTGCCTCGTTAGCACAGTAGGTAGCGCGTCAGTCTCATAAAATAAAAATAGTTCAATATAAGCTATCTTCAATGACCTCACTTTGGATCTAAAGACAGAATTGGTTTAAAGTGAAAGGCTGAAAAAAAGTTATTCATACAAATATTGACCAAAAGAGAGTTGGAATGGCTATACTAATATTAGACAAAATAGACTTTAAGTTAAAAAAAAAAATGTTGGGCTGGCCAAGTGGCTCAGTTGGTTAGAACACCAGCTCTGAGCAATAGGGTCGCCGGTTTGATTACTACTTGGGCCAGTGAGCTGTTCCCGAGCTGAGGTGCCGCTGAGCTGCCAACGGGCAGCTGGATGGCTCAGCTGGTGAGGGTGTGTGCTCTTAAAAAGAAGGTTGCCGGGTTTGACTCCCGCATGGGATGGTGGGCTGCGCCCATCCCCGACTAGATTGAAGGCAGTGACTAGACTTGGAGCTAAGCTTGCGCCCTCCACAACTAAGATTGAAGGACAGCAACTTGACTTGGAGCTGATGGGTCCTGGAAAAACACAGTGTTCCCTCCCCCAATTCCCCAGTAAAATCTTTAAAAAGAAAAAATGTTACGAGAGGCAAAGATTATATATTGATTAAAGAAGATATAACAATTATAAACATATATGTATCTAATAACAGAGCCCACAAAAACTGACAGAATTGAAGGGTTATCTTAAAATAATGACTAGAGCCATTAATACCTCATTTTTAATCATGAATAGACCATCTACACATCAGGTAAATGTGGAGATAAAGAACTGGAACAATACTATAAACTACCTAAACCTAACAGACATATACAGAGCACAACTCTACCCAACAATAACAGAACACACACTCTTCTAAAATACCCATGAAACATTCACCAGCACAGACCGACCACCTGTTGGGTCACAAATCAATAAATGTTAAAAGATTGAAATTATAAAAATATCATCTCTGACTACAGTAGAACGAAGCTAGAAACCAATAACAGAAGGAAAACTGGGAAATTCACAAATACAACACACTCATAAAGAACCAATGGGTCACAGAAGAAATCACAAGGAAAACTAAAAATATTTTGAGATGAATGAAAATGAAAACAACATACTAAAACTTATGGATTAAAGCAGAAGAAGTGTTCAGAGGAAAATTTCTAGTGGCAAATATCTATATTACAAAAGAAGGAATATCTCCAGTCAAGAACCTAAATACACCTTAAGAAACTAGAAAAATAAGAATAAACTAGATCTGAAACTAGTGAAAGAAAGGAAATAATAAAGGTTAGAGTGGAAGTAAATAAAGTATAGAATGCAAGACAATACAGAGAATAATAAAAATAAAAGTGTATTCTTTGAAAAGAGTCAACAAAATTCACGTTTAGCAAGATTGACGAAGAAAAAAACCAGAAGGCCTAAATTACAAAACTCAGAGGAAATTGGAGGTTTTACTACTGAACTGAAAGACACAGAGGAACATAAGTGAATGCTATGAGCACACACCCCAACACATTAGGTGATTTAGACGAAATGGGCAGATTTCTAAAAACACACAAAGTATCAAAACTGACTCAGTAAGAAATGGAAAATATGAACAGACTTATAGAAAGTAAAGAGAATGAATCAATAAACAAAAATCTCTGGACAAAGAAAAGCTCAGCACCCTGTGTCTTCACTAACAGCACAAAGGATAAACAAAGTAAAACATGACCTTCTCAATCGATGCAGAAAAGGCATCTGACAAAATCCAACAGACTCTCATGATAAAAACACTCAACAAACTAGGAAAAGAAGGGACATTCCTCAACACGATAAAGGGCATTTGTGGGAAACCCACAGCTAACACCCTCAATGGTGAAAAGCTGAAAGCTTTCCGCCTGTGTCAGGAGGAAGAGAAGGGTGCTGCTCCCACCGCTGCTACTCAACATTGTCACGGAAGCTCTTTCCAGTTGGAAAGGAAGAAGTAAAACTGTCCCTACTCGTATCCACAGAGATGTTTCTATATAGAAAACCCTGCAGAACCCACCGAGACTATTAAAGCTAATAACCAGGAGAGTTGAGGGTGCAAGGTCAATATTCAAAGATTAGTTGTATTTCAATATTCTGGCAACACACAATCCCAAAGGAAATTAAGAGCACAATTCCCTTACAATCACATGAGAACTTACTTTCCCCTGAGCACATGAGCTCAGCGTCCTGGCTGTGCCCACACTGGTGCCCAGGCCCCCGAGGGCAGTGGAACAGCAGGGATTCGTTGCCCGCACAGTGGAAGGCCTCCGTCCACACGACCCCGGAGCCCGGGCCGAAGTGGGCGCTCCCAGGCATGGATACAGCTGAGCCACACTGCAGCTCCCGGCACACCACGTGGGCCATGGCCTGGTCCAGGTCAGCGTCGCAGACGGTGCCCCAGATCAGGCCGCGCTTCACCTCCAGACGTCCAGCACAGGGGTGCTCGCCGCCCGCCAGCCGGGCCTCGATGTGTTCTGGGGGAGACAACTGAATTGAAACAGCCCCTCAGGGGAAGGGCAGGCGCTTTGTAGGCCCCTGGGTGAAGTAACCCATCTGCTCATCCCTCCAGTCCCACTGGGAGGACCAGGACCACCCGCCTGGCACAGCCCTAAGGGGTTCCAAAGCGGGCCCTGAGATTCCTGGGGGCCTGCAGGCTGGCAGGACCCTCCCCTCCCATCCCTCAGCATCTCACTCAGATTCTGACACCATTCCCCACCCCAAGGCCCCACCAAGCCAGGGGAAAATGAACACAGTCCCCTCAACCTGGCACCCCAGAGGGTCCAGGGCCCCCGTTCTGTCATCGCCCCATCCTCGGGCTTGGACTGCATGTCTGGCTGGCACTTGAATTGCCTGGTCAGTTTTAAACTTCAGTGCCTACCACACCCTGGTACATGCCATCAGAGCTGTGTCCAGGACTTGGCACAGGAAAGCGTCATCTCCCCAGGTGACTTCAGGCCACCAGGAGGGAAGGAGGGTCCTAGGGATACTCCAAGTCACTCTCCCTCCAGGGGCAGGGATGCCAGCTGGGGGACAAACTCCTTGCCTCTCCTCCAGGCAGTGGCTGTCCCCTTTAGTCCCCTGGGCACAACTGTGAGGGGAAGCCTCCCCCTCAGAGACCCTTGGGCTCTGCGTCCCTACCTGAACACACCACCTGGGCGTCTGTGTCACGCCTGCACTGCTCCCAAAAGTTCAAGTTGAACATGCAGTTGAAGATGCTGGACTCCGTTCCCTGACAGTTCACAACCTTTGGACCCTCGTCCCCAGGACCCCCGATGAGGGGTCTGGACGCCTGGAGTGCCGGGCCGCACTCAAGATTCCTGCAGAAGATACTGGCCTCCTCTGCATGCAAGCCACACTGTATGGCAAAGCCTTCCGTAAATCGGACCTCTGGGGTCCCCGCACAGGGGCTGCCTCCTCCGCTCAGCACCAGTTTCGCCAGTGACCCACCTGTACACACACAGGAGCCCGCCCTGCTCCTCACCTGAGCTGGGCTAGGAGGGCTGCCCCCCACTCAGCCCACAGTGGCCCCGGGGACGGAGGGGTGGAGTGGAGCCAGAGACCTGTCTGCAGAGAGGACCTTCGTTC
>NW_017731435.1:86595-92135 GCF_001890085.2 Hipposideros armiger
TTCAGAGGAGTTTAATAACATCTCTTTTAGAAATGAGGAAAACGAAAGCCCCAGGAGCCCTGGGCTATCTCCCACCCTCGGGTCTCACTGATGCCCCCACAGTCAGCTCGTGGTCGTCACATCCTGGGGCGGAGCCGCCATGGTCTTCCGTCCCAGCCTGAGCTTTGGGGCCCAGGCCGCGAGGACCTGTGTTGAAGGAGGGAGACATGCATTGGGACCCTCAGCAATTCCTCAGAGCCCCCAGGACTTCTGGGCCCTGGTTTGTCACTACACCTTGAAGCCACAGGGCCAGCCAAGGACTAGACAGTGTGAGTCGAAGTGAGAGTAAGTTGGTCCTCACACCCTGTCTGCTCAGCTCCCTGAAGCTGACTGGGGACATGGTCCTAGAAGGGCTGTGTGCACAGCCATGAAGAGAAACCAAAACAAAAATCTAGGGCCCTCCCTCAACTCCACGTCTGCCCATGAGAGGATTCCAGTGTGATGACAGCCACGGATCCTGATGCCCAAGCCTGTCACAAGAGTAAGGGTCACGACACAGGAGAGGTGGTTCTCAGGATCTTTAAATGTAAGCGCTGGCCAGAGCAGGGCCCTGGGCACAGCAGGAGCAGTACAGCAGGAAAAGCACTGTGGGTACCAAGGCGCACAGGCGCACACCTGTGGGGCTCAGGGCCAGGCCCTCCGCCTCGGCCTCGTCTTCGTCCTCATCCTCCAGGCCATGCTCTGGTTCCCAGGCGTCGTCATACTCCTCCAGCACCAGGTCCCAGGACACATTGGGCCCCTCCTCCTTCTCCCCAATGGGGACAGCTCCGATGTCCTCATAAATACCTTCCGAGGGAAGGCTCCCCAACATTCTAGAACCTGCAAAGGCCACAAGAGAATGTCTATGATGGACACTCCTGCATCTAAGTCCACTGCTGCCGGACCCTCCAGACCCTCAGCTCCTTCTGCCAGAGTTCCCCACGAGGGGACGCACACTTCCCTGGCACCCAGGTGTGGGTCACTGAGAAGCCACCAAAAGAGAGTCCAGGTGGGACCAGGCACAGGGCAGTGACCAGAAAAGAGAGGGCCAGCCATGGGCTGGCATCGCAGAGTGTGCCCCCAGCCTCCCCATCCCCAGGGCCCTGTGTCAACCCCAGCGGCCATGCCCACCTACCTCTGCCACGGTACCACTGTGCCCCCAGGACCAGAGACACAATGCCCAGGAGAGTGCCCAGGACGAGGCAGAAGGTCATGGGCACGGTCCCAGCCTTGAGCGCAGGTAGAGGAGTCAGAGGAGTCAGAGGAGGGCCTGTGAGGACAGTGAGGGGCGGGTCTCCCTGTGTGCCCGCACTGCCTGGGGAATTGTGACCTTGGGCCTGGACCACCTGAGCCTCTGGGAAGGGGGAGTGGCACCCAGAGGAGAGGTGGACCTTGTGCCGCTCCTCCCCCACAGGGCTGAGGGTCAGGAGGGAGGGCCAGGAGGGCAGCTCTTGCGGTCTGAGCACCCACTGTTCTCAGTTGTGCTTTGGACACAGACACAGCGTCCAAGAGGCCACGGCATCCCCCAGTCTTGCCAGGAAAAGAGCCCAGAGAAGTGTCTGGGCAGGGCCCGCGCCTGCTGTCTGTCCCCATGGTTCTCCACCTGGCTGGAGGGCGGGGGTGGGGGGCAGTGCTGTTCCTCAGAGAAGGGGTGTTGCCAGCCCCATGGTCCTGCTCTTCCTGACCTCAGCCCTACAGATGAAGGGGGGATGACCGAGGCCCTTCATGCAGACCCCATCGCAGGGCCGGGAGACTACACGTACCTGATGCCGGTGGCAGGACAGTGGTCCCCCTGTCATCTGCAGGAGAAAGGGCAGGACGTTAAGGCAAGGAAGGACAGGATCAGCCCAGCCCTCAGAGCAGGCGTCCCAGCCCCTCTCAGCCTGAGCCTGACTTGTCATCGGGCCCCTACTGAGGTGGCCTGCACCCCACCACCCAGAGGGACCCAGCNCCACCCCCACCCCCGTGCACAGCAGGAATGAGCTACAAGCTTTCCGGCTCCGGGGCTTCGATGCCCCAGGGTGAGGACCCCCCTTCCCCACCAGAGCAGAGGGACCTGGCCACTCGCCAGCCTGACTAGCCTGAGTGGTGGGAGAGGAGCGGGACCCTTCCGTCCAGAAGGTCGTGTGGTCACCATCGGGCCCCACGCTTGAACCCAGAAAGCGTTGCCCTGGTGTGCGACCGGCACTTCGGAAAGCAAATGTGTCCCTCGCCTGTGCTGTGCCGGCCCCAGAGGGGATGGCGCGGCTCGTGGGGCCATCGCGAAGCGACGAGGGTCTGAGGGGCTCACCCCAGGCAGTCTCGCGGGGGTGGGGTGCGGGTGGGGACAGGCCGGGCCGCCTACCTGAGCAGTGCACGGCGCTGAGGCACTCGCACGCGCAGCCCCGCACGGGCCCCCACGGCCCCAGCGAGCAGTTCCAGAGCGAGGCCTCGTGGCCCTGGCACCGCGCGGCCTGCAGCAGGGCCCGCTGCCGCTCCGCCGGCCACAGCACGTACGTGGGCGCGAACCGGCCGCGGCCGCAGCCCAGCTGCCGGCAGACGACGGCCGCCTCGTCCAGGCCCCAGCCGTCCCCGCACACCATGCCCTGCTGCCCGCCGCGCTGCACGCTCACCAGGCCCTCGCAGTGGTTCCCGCCCCTCAGCAGAGTCACGGAGTCCGCGGCGAGGCCTTCGGGGCAAGAACACGGGGAGCGGCCGTGGCAAAAACTCGCTGGAGAACTTTTTGTCCAGGATTTTCCAAATTTAGAAATCTAATTTTCACCTTCCATCCCAGTTTGCACCCTTCATTTCTATTTCCTCAAGTTTTCTCACACTTTATTTTTGATGGTGATGACATCAATGAAGTTAAATGCTAACAAAAATGAATGGCTAAGGACCATTTTCTGTGGAAGCGTCACATGGGCATGGCCCATGCTCACGTTGCCTGCAAAGGGCTGCGACTCCCAGGACGCACACCCCAGAGTTCTGCCATGCCTCCCCTTGTGGACCAGCCTCAGAGCCTGGAAGCCCCCAGACCGCAGCACTCACCTGGAGGGAGTGTCCAGCAGGCCAGGAGGAAGGGCCACAGCCTCAGAGGGGGCACGGCCATCCCTGGTCACCTCTGCTGCTGCAGCCACCCCAGGCATGAGCAAGGGTGCTCCACCCAAGTTGGGGAGGTGGCCTCCAGCTCAGCGGGAAGCCCTTCTGAGAAGGAACCCTGGGAGCGCCACCGCCACCGCCTCCCCGGTGGTATCAGAGCTGTCAATCAGAGCTGTTAATCAGAGCTGCCATCTGTCCCAAGAGCAGGAGCTCACCCACCGGGCCTGAGCCCAGATGGCACCACCAGCGTGTGGTGAAGCCCTGGCTGGGCTTCCTGCACAGCAGCTGCCTGGCACAGACCCAGGCGTGAGCCTCCCAGAGGAGCCACCACCTCTGGGCCAGGGGCCAGGGCCAGGGCTGGCGGGGAGGAGACAGCCTTTCTCTGCTTTGCACAAAAGGTGTGTTCAAGAACGAGAGTCGAAGCAAGCTGCAGTGTTCCATGAACAGACACAGCAGTTTGACCCAAACTCGTAAAAACGTGCCTGACCTGGGTAAATGCAGCTCTCTGTGAGGATGGGATTCTTGAAAAGCAGCCAAAGGTACAACGGGAGAGGAATAAATAAATGATCGAAGATACAGATGAAGAAATATTAGGCAGCCATTAAAAATGAGACGTTAGCTGCATGTTTTAGGTGAGAAACACACAGGAAATATAGACTATGCCCCCGATGCATTATTGTAAAGTTTACTTACATCTGTGCCTTTGTGTAAAGAAAAGTTCTCGATGGATACAAGGCAAGATGTTGACATATTCATTTCTGAGCGATATAGTGCGTATCATTTTCTTTCTTGGTTCTATGAGTTTTCAAATTCATAATAATGTGTATTATTTTGTAAGCAAAATAGCATCAATAAAGTTACTCTTCAAGAGATTTGCCAGAAAACCAATTTAAGGGGGCAGCTTGGGTCTTCAGACCCATGTGGATTTCCACGAGCACTCTGTCGGTGGGACTCTCTGTGCCGGAGCTCCAGATCCCCCCAAACCACAGCCTGCCCCTGCCCTGAGCTGCACTCCCAGCTGGGGGGCAGGGTGGGGGTGAGGGAGTGGGGGGGGTGACCTTCACTCAAAGCTGCCTAAGCGGGATCCTCCAGACGACAGAGAGGGTGGGGAGCTGCTGGGAAAGCGCTCTGCACGCGGCCCTGAGTGGAGGCAGCAGGGATGCCCAGGCAGGTGCCGCCCAGGCAGGTGCCGGGACGGGCCCTGCACTCTCCTCAGTCCCCACCTTCTCTGGCTGCTGGCTGGTGTCCTGACTCTGCTCCCTGTGACTTCCAGGTCCCCTGTCCCATGCTCAGACTCCCACCCCATTCCCTGCCAGCTTGCTTCTCTCCCTCCCACCCTGGGGACGCCCTCCCCCTGCACACCGTTCCCCCCCACCGGGCCCAGGGACATCCAGCACGCACCCACGAGCCAGGCTGGCCAACTCTTGATGCCAGAGGGTGGGCCTTGTGTGCACAGGGGTGAACAGTGAGCCCAGATGTCCAGGACACTCCTTCTCATCCCCCAAATCCCTGTCAGGAGCTGTTCCAGCCACACCCCAGAAACTGGCAACTTACCTTCCTTAGCCTGCTTCACCCCAGAGGCCCTGTTCAGCCTCTCTGGATGTCACCCTGTCTCCCTCATCAGGTTTCCTGTCCAAAAGGGGACCTTCAAGTTTATCTTCTCCAGCATAGTGGTCCTGGCGACCACAAGCAGCACCTGCCTTACAGCCCCGAGGAGTGGGCACACGGGGAGGCTGGGGGGTGGGAAGCAGTGCTCAGAGAGGCCCCACAGCAGTCTGGCCAGATGCTGAGGGGGACACTGAGAGATGGGTGGTAACCGCTGGCATCACTGGGGAGACCCTATAGAGGTAAGGGGCTCATAGGATGATTAAACCTGGTCTTTCCCAGGATGCTGACATGGGAGAGTGGGAGTCAAAAGGATCTAGGTATGAGTGGGTACAGTCATTTGCAAACCTATCCCAGACCCACACAGGGAAGAGGGTACAGAGAAACATTTCCCAGAGGGGTGTGGTGAGGGTGGGTATGGTCAGGGGGGTATGGTCACAAAGGACTTGGTGGGGTCATCAGAGTATTGGGGATTCTGGCACAACACCTGAGCCAGGTGGGGGAGAGGGACTGTCTGCAGATGAAAGGTGGATGGCCAGGATCTGGTTCAATGGGAGCCCCACCCCACATCCCTGGAGGAACTGTGGGCGAGGGGCTGTGGGCGAGGCCAGCTGAAAACACTGAGAGCCCACGATGTCAGACAAGGCTGGGGCCAAAACCAGAACCTGGGCCCTGGTGGTGTGTGAGGGTCCTTTCAGGGATGAATTAATGGATGAATGAACGAGTTCAGAGGAGTTTAATAACATCTCTTTTAGAAATGAGGAAAACGAAAGCCCCAGGAGCCCTGGGCTATCTCCCACCCTCGGGTCTCACTGATGCCCCCACAGTCAGCTCGTGGT
>NW_017731435.1:94740-95648 GCF_001890085.2 Hipposideros armiger
GCCCTACCCTCACCCCTGAGACTCCAGGGCCCCACCTGCACAAGTGATCCAGACCTCCTCTCCAGGAGCACAGGAACGCGGGTGCCATGGGGCTGACGGGCAGTGCCACAGCGTAGAGTTTGGCAGCTGGCGGCACTCAATGTTGTCCACCCAGGAGATGCCCAGGTCAGTATGGACAGGCCTGTTCTTCAGCCAGCCCTGATCCCCACAACCCAGCTGCTTGCAGATGATGGCCAAGGAGATGTCCTTCAGGGCATTGCTACACACGGCACCCCATGTCCCATTGTAGAATATGTCCAGCCACCCAGCACAGTGCTGGGTGCCACCTCGTAGCCTCAGGGCCACTGACCCTGGAAGACAAGCACAGTCACCATAACAACCTCCAACTCCAAGGTTGCAGGTAGCAGTTAGCCACAGGTAACCAGATTTAATCCCCAGTTATAATGTCTTAGCATGTGTGTAAGCTGATGTCCAGAAACCAGCCTTGCAAATTACTTGAAATATAGAATAATCTTTTTGAACAAGATGATCAATTTAGCAGTGATTATAAAAATTTAAAAATTAAAAATAAATAAATAAATAAAGGAATGAGCCCTGAGCTCCATGTTCAGACACGGCATCGGTTCTGGCTGGCTCAGGTCCCGTCATAACACGCTTGACCAGTGCAATTCCAACAAGGATGTGGTAAGTAGACTCGAATGCCACATAACAGAGTGTTAGACAACCCTTTAAAATGTCATTACGAGAGCTTCTAATACATGAAAAATACCTATACCAGAATCAGCGAAGAAATTTGGATATAAATTTCCAAGTCTGGCAGGGTCAAAACACAGGAAGGAAATCCAGCTGTGACAGATTATAAAAGTGGCCACAAGGGTCTCCTGCCTGTGTCTATGCCCCTTGCAATC
>NW_017731435.1:99005-101449 GCF_001890085.2 Hipposideros armiger
CCCTGCGCCTGCTGTGAGCCACTCTGTCCTCTAGGTCTCTGTCCAAAGAACTACGAGGTAGAGAGGCCAAGTTTTCAGAGCAGCGTTCCTCACCCTCGTCCTTCCCTCCGCCTCCCAGCCGGCTCCTATTCCCCTGAAGCAGCAAGCTGCACAGGTGTCTTCGAGGAGAATAGCAGCAGGAGCCCTGAGCATGGAAGGTGCCTCACCTGGGCAGCAGGGCCCTCAGGCAAAGAGGGCGCCTCACCTGGGCACGGGGGTGCCTCACCTGAGCAGACCACCTCGGCGTCCTGCTGGAAGTCACAGCCACCTCGGAGGTTGTTGTTGAGCCTGCAGTTCCGGATGGTGGGCTCAGTGCCCTTGCAGGTCATGTACTTCCTGACGACGCCCGTGTTCTGGCGGGAAGCCTGCACCGCAGCGCCGCAGCCCAGCTCCTGGCAGAACACGGTGGCCTCCTCCTCGTGCAGGCCACATAAGCGGTCCACTGCATTCAGGTTCCTGATCTCGGGGAGCCCAGCGCAGGGGCTTCGGCCCTGCACCAGCCGGATTTCGCGGAAAGTGCCATCTGCCAGGCACAGGCACACGCTCAGGGACTGTGGATGCTGCTGGCCACATGGCCTGCCTCTGTCGCCGGCCGTTTCCACCGGGCACGGCAGTCCCTCCCAGGGACTCTGCCTGGACCAGGGTCAGAGCCTCAGACCCACCCTGCTCCCCCCAGCCCTCCTGGCTGACTTACTGGAGCACAGTGCCACCACCAACCACTCATGGGGGCAGCGGCTCTGCGTCCACGCCCCAAGGCTGCAGTCCCACAGGGAGGGCTCATCGCCCCTGCAGGACACGTTGTGCAGCCCAGGCAGCACCATCTCTCCGGGCAGCGGGACGTACTTGGGGGCGCCCACGGCTGGCCCGCAGCCCAGCTGCCTGCAGACCACGGAGGCCTCCGCCAGTGTCCACTCCTGGTTGCACACATGCCCCCATACCCCCCCGTGTCGGACCAGCACCACTCCATCACACTGACTGTGTCTGTATGCCAGCCTCAGGTTGCCTGGTCCACCTGCAGAAAGACATGCCAGCCTTAGAGGGGCCACAAACATCTGCATTTGCCTGGGGCCACCTCCAGGACCTGTCCTGGACTCATGTGGGGAGAAGAGAGAGGGCAGACACCCCACAGGTCCAGAGGGAGCCACCTCCTCCAAAGCCCCTTTGTCACCCGCCCAACCCTCCCGCTTCTTGTCCAGATACGAATGTGCACCGGTGTCTGCACCTCCAACACAAAATGGGTCCCCCTGTGTGTATCCTCCATCACTCGGCCCCTCCGTATGGCTCCACAGACTCCCGCCTCCACCACCTGTGTGCCCCTTCTGTCCAGCTCTGTGGTCACCTCCTGGCTGGACCCCTGGGTCAGCCTGCCCAGGAACGTTGTCTTCTGTCAGTTCTAGGATGCTGCTACCCTCTCCTGCCTCCCTGCCCCAACACACACTCACACACATCCACTCATACACGAATGCTCACACCGGTACACACGCACACGCAGGCCCCCCCACACCCACCCTATCACAGGCCCCTGGTGCCGTCGGGGCTCCGTCTCTCACCCGCAGCCTCTCCATGCTGTGCTTCATGACGGCCCCCGAGTCCCCCCTCTCCACAGCTTCCTGCCTATGTCTCTGCCTCTTAGCTTCTAGACCCAGCAGCCCCCCATCACCCTGTGTCCTCCACCCTGGTGTGGCATCTCCCTGGGACTATAGCCTTGCCCCGGGGACAAGGGATGGAGCAGCCCCTGTGTAGGAGCCATCAGCACCTCCTGTCAGTCTGGGTCATTGGGACCAGATGCCAACCATGTCCCCTCATGTCATCCGTCCTTGACCCAGCCCGCACCCTGGGCTCTGAGTAGTGGGGCTGGGAGCCCTGGGGTCACCCTGGGGTTGGGCCTGCTCAGTGTTGGGACAAGTCACCAGTGGTCTGCACTTTGGAGCCCACATGCCCTCCTGCGCAGGACGTCCCACCCACCTCTGGGCTGAGAGAGACCCAGGCAGCTGGTCATAGCAGGGGATCCTCATACCCCAGCGTCTCGACATCTACAGAGCCACTGTCTCCAGGAGATTCCGTGGGTGAAGGAAGGAGAAACTTACCAGTTTCTCTGGGGACTGCCCAGAGAGTGAAGACAAGGCATCCGACTCCCAAAGCCCAGAGAGCTGCCCTCATGGCCTCAGCCAGCTTTTGCCGCTAAGCTGGGGTGATGGCGGAAATGATGGTCCAGAGTCAAATATACAGAAATGGGAGGCTCCAACAGCCTCGGAGGACCAATGGGGACAGCGAGAGCCTTTCCAGAGCATATCAGTGGCTCTGACTCTTGGTCTGTGAGCAGAGCAGCCAATGGCCTCAGCAGCTCTGAGCATTGCCAGACATGAGCGAGGGGCCCAGGCTGTGGGTTCCTCCCTTGGTGATAA
>NW_017731435.1:104264-107977 GCF_001890085.2 Hipposideros armiger
CAACAGTGTAGGCTGTAGCCCCTGCTGCAGTGGCCTGCCATAAGCTACCATGTGTGGCCAGCTGGCAGCCGGTGTGACCTGCCAAGAGCCGCCGTGAGCGGCCGTCCAGAGGCCGGCAACCCATCTGCCTCACCCGGGAAGAGCACAATGATAATACCAACATGGGCCAGTGAAACAACGTCCTCCACAGCTAGAACAAAAGGACAGCAACTTGTCTGTTCCCCTTCCCCCGATTCCTCAGTGCTGTTCCCCTCCCCAGTAAAATCTTAAAACAAAAAACCCAAATACACATTGGGATAAAATGCTTGTAAATCACATATTCAACACAGGACTTGTATTCAGAGTATAGGTATTTTAAAAACTCCAAAATCTCAACATTTAAAACATTCACTTAGAAAATGGGCACGCAAAGTCCTTTCTTCAAAGAGGATACTGATATACAGATGTGAAAAGATGCTCAGCTCATTAGCCACCAAGGAAATGTGAACCAGAAACAACGAGCTGTCACTACAGAACCACCAGGATGGTTGGATGGCGCGAACGCTACCCAGAAGGTCCAGAAACTGACACACTCATCCGAGTTGGTGGGAACGGAGCTGGTGCCACCACAGCCACTCAGTCACTCTGTGAAAGAACTTGGCAGCTCCTTTAAAGCTAAAACTAGACTTACCATATGACGCAGGAATTGCACGCCTGGACATTTTTACCAGAGAAATGAAAACTTACTTTCATGCAAAAATTCCACAGCAATGCTTATAGCAGCTTTATTCATGGCAGCCAAAAACGAACCTACTTCCATGTCTGTCAAAGGGCAAATGGTAAAATAAACGGTGGTGCGTCCACCCCGTGAACAATTACTCAGCACTAAAAAGGCTCAAGCTATGGAACCACGCAACGGCTTAGGTGAACCTCAAGAACATGATGCTGAATAAAAAAACCAATCTCAAAAGCACACACACTGCATGATTCCAGTTATATGGTATTTTGAAAGAATATAATTACAGAGATGAAGAACAGAGTAGGTTTTCCTGGGGTTAGATATGTCAGGGTGGAGGGAGGTGTGACTATGAAGAGTTGCATGTGCGGGTCCTGTGGTCACGGTGCAGGTAAATCACCTGATTGCCATGCTGGTTACACAAAGCTACAGGTGGGATCACCGTGGGAGTTACACAGACACACGGACGAGTGCATGTGTTACCAGCGAAATCTGAACAAACTCTACGGCTGTGCCAATGTCAGTTCCTTGGACTATTAGTTTGGACTATTATAAAGAAAGCTAGTGTCAACTTTTTGGTATGAGTTATTTTGTGGATATGCCTTGTGATTTCTCATGGGTAAATGCCTAAGAATAGAATTGCTGGGTCATAGATGTATTTAATTTTAAAAGAAACTGCCAAATATTTTACCAAGTGCTGTACCATTTCATATCCTTATTGGCAATGCAGGCAAGTCCTGGCTGCTACACATTCTCACCAACATTTGGCCTTGACAGGCTTTTAAATTGTGCACACTCTTGTGTGTGGCGGTGTTATCTCACTGTGCTCTCAGCTTGCGTTTCCTGATAACTGATGATGCTGAGCCCCTGCTGACATGCTCATTAGCCAATCACACACGTTCTGAGAATCAACTGTTGGAGTTACCGGTCATTTTATTGTTGCTGTTCATCTTTTTATTATTGACTTATGGGAGTTCTTTATGTTTTCTGGTTACAAGTTCTTGGTCAGATATATGGACTATAAATATTTTCTATGGCTTGTCCTTTCATTTTGGTATCTTTTGATAAGCAGAGGTTTTAATTTTTATGGATTTATTTATCAAGTTTTTTTTCCTTTTTGTATCTCGTCAAGAAACCGTTGCTTTCCTGAGATGTAAAGGTATTTCCCATGTTTTCTGCTAGACACTTTACTGTGTTAGCTCTTGCCATTAGGTCTAGGGCCATCTGATTCATCTTTGTGTGTGGTGTGAGGGAGATGCCAGGGCTTTTCTCACGAGGATCTCTAACACAGATGGTTGAAGTCTTCCCTTCCCCCATGAAAATGCCTTTGCATTCCNGGTCTGTGAGCAGAGCAGCCAATGGCCTCAGCAGCTCTGAGCATTGCCAGACATGAGCGAGGGGCCCAGGCTGTGGGTTCCTCCCTTGGTGATAATTGCTGACGGGGTTGCTTCACTCAGACCCCACGATCAGGCAGGCAGTCCAATCTGCCCACAGCCACAGCAGCAGCAAAACCCGGTGTGTACCAGTGGCTTCAGCTCCCCACCATAGACACAGTGACACCAGACATCCTGGGACCTGCAGGAACTGAGTGGGGGCCCTGTAGTACCAGGAGAGTGAGATAGGCCAGGATGGCTTTGCAAGGACTCTGAAAACTAACTCACTAGAGGCCAGAACGTACACCCTAAGCTGAAACAGGGGATCACCTGCTGAAATAGATGGTTTAAAAACAACAGTCTCCTGACATCACAACCAAAATGTCCACCATCTGATGATACAAATACGAGTCATACTGATATAGGTGATTAAATAAATAAATAAACGGGGGAGAAGAGACAAATCTCCTATGCAGAATTCCAAATTTTGTGTAGATACTTTCCTTTCAAGGACGGAGAGCACAAACTCCCACTCCTTAAGTGTGGGCCTCATGTAGTGTCTTCCTTCCAAAGAGCAGTGTATAGAAAGAAGAGGAAAAGGATACTTTCACAGTGGAGAGCCCTGACAAACATTACCTCAACCAGGTGATCAAAGTCTACATCAAAGTCATAATCGCCTTAATATTGTAGCCCGTACCTTTGATATTATGTGATGAAAATGGCACTTTATCTCTGGGACCTCCCTCCCAAAAACCCATAACCACAATCTAATGAGAAAAAGATCACACAAATTCCAGCAAAGGGGCATCCTACAAAATGAATATCTGAACAGCACTCCTCAAAAATATCAAAGTCACCAAAAACAAGGAAAGTCTGAGAAACTGTCACAGCCAAGAGGAGCCTAAGGAGACGTGCGATGAAATGTGATGTGCTGTTCTGACGGGATCCTGGGACAGAAACAGGACATTAGGTAAAATCTATGGAGTTTAGTTCATAATAATGTATCAGTATTGGTTCATTAATTGTAGCAAATGTACCACACTAATTTGAGAATTTAATGATAATAAAACTGGGTGTGAGGTATAGGGTAACTCTCTTCTCTATTTTTGGGTAAATCTAAAACTGTTCTAAAAAATAAAGTCCAAGTTCTCCTGTAAAAGAAATTTCTAAGTCCGGATGGTTTCACTAGAGAATTGTACCAAACATTTAAAGAATACACCAATTTCACACAATATCTTCCACAAAATAAAAGAAGACAGACCCCTTTCCAACTCATTATATAAGACCAAGTTTACCCTGATACTAAAATCAGAGAGAGCACAGAAAAAGAAAGCTGTAGACCAATGTCTCTAATTAATTTAGATCCAAACTCTTCAACAAAACTTTATCAAATATGACCCAATATATAAAAAGAATACACTACAACCAAGTGGAATTATTCCAGGCATGCAAGGCTGTTTCAATATTTGAAAAGCAATCATTGCAATCGACCACATCAATAAGGTTAAGAAGACAAATCACATGATCACATCAAATGATGCCAAAAAAGCATTTGACATAATTTACACGCCATTTGTGATAAATTAAAAAAAAACTCTCAGGCTGGCCGAGGGGTGTGTTGGTTA
>NW_017731435.1:114022-116123 GCF_001890085.2 Hipposideros armiger
TATACCTTGATAATGCTGTTGTTAAATAAAGGTAAACCTGCCGAGAAACCGCAGGCCCAACGCCAGCACACCCGCCAAGTGCACAAAGCGTCTTAACTGCTGAGCTGGCTTCTCTCCAGGGCGGCAAAGCTGGTTTCACATTAGAGCGTCACTGTCACTTGCCACATTAAAATACTCAGGGAGAAAAATCATATTATTGTCTTAAGAGATGCAAAAAGTTTTATATAAAATTCAATATCCATTTATGATCATAAATGAAGTCTTTGCACACTACAAATAGCACAGAACTAGGGAACTTCCTTAATCTGATAACAAGTATCATCGAAACAAAACCCACAGCAAATGTCCTACTTTCTGAAATCAGAAACAACACGGGGGCTACTCACAGTCCTTCTGTCAGACTTTCCCTGGTCTTAACCAGGGCAGTAAGTTAGGGAGAGCTCATCATAAGGGCTGGGAAGGAGAAAATGCCACTGGGAATAAAAAACCCATAATCTACAAATAAGTTAGAATTCTTAAGAAAGTTTGGCAAGCTAACTGGACACAGTCAATAAATGAAAGTCACTTGTTTTTCTACATACAGGCAACACACAGAAAATGCATTCTTTTAACTAGCTACCTATTTTAAAAGCAACAAAAACATTAAGTATCTATCTAGGAATTAGTGTAAGGAAAGATGTGAAAGACCTTCATGAAGAAACGGAGCCCAGAGGAAGGCTGAAGCAAATGTGGAAATGCACCACGGCTACGGGTTGGAAGACTCAGTCTTGCAAACATGTAAAATTTCCCCCAAATGAAACTGCTGAAGGAGAGGGAGTGGACTTGACAAAACGAGTCTAAAATTTTCACAGAAATCCAGGTGAGTGGGAACAGCCACCCAGGTATGGTGAAGGAGGCTGGGGGTGTGGGGTGCCCAAAAGCAGGGGCCCTGGGTGCCTCCAGGCCCAGCCACAGGTGCTTGGGGGAGACCAGGTCCTGCCCAGACAGCATAAGCAGGGGTGAGGGGTGAGGATCTGGCTACCACAGGCAGAGNAAAAAAAAAAAAAAGAAAGAAACATTGTAAGTCCTGGCGTTTTGTTCTCCTTTTTCAAGATTTTCCTGTATCTGCTCCAGGTCCCTTGCACGTCCATACATATCTTGGCTTCAGCATGAATAAGCATTGAATTTTCTGCATCTATTGTGATGATCATATAACTTTCCCCTTCAATCTGTTAGTATGGTAAACCACTTTGATGAACGTTAAACTTACCTTCCATTCTTGGGCTGAACTGAACCTGGTTATGATATATTTTTCTTTTTATATATTGTTAAAATTTAATTACAAATATTTTATTAGGCATTTTATGTTCATAAATTGTATTGTTCTATATTTGGCTGACAGATTCTGGTATCAGGGCTGTGAAAATTAATACAGGGGAACCTCATTTAAAATGGAGTTGGTCTAGTACCCATCTGACACCATACACAGTTATTACAATATTATCGACCACATTCTTTATTCTGAGCCCTACATCCCATGACTACTGCGTAACAACCAATTTGTATTTCTTAATCCCTTCTCTTTTTCACCCACCCCCAACCCCCTCCCATCTGGCAACCATCAAAATGTTCTCTGTATCTATGAGTTTGTTTATATTGTTATTTAGATTCCACTTATAAGTGAAATCATATGACATTTGTCTTTCGCTGTCTGACTTATAATACTCAGCACAATACCCTCTAGCTCCATCCATGTTGTCACAGATGGCAAGATAAAGTATAGAGGATATACTCAATGATATGGTAATAACTATTATAGTGCCAGGTGGGTACTAGTCAGGAGGATAACTTCCTAAATTATATAAATGTATAACCACTATGCTATACACTTGAAACTACTATAAAATAATATTGAATATCAACTCTAATTGAAAAATTTTAAAACGGGGGGAAGATCAATACTATTGTGATGGTGTGCTACAGTGTCAGATGTTTACCGGACTTACGGTGATCACTTCTTTAGCATAGGGAATATAATCAATAATGTGTTAATAACTCTGTATAGTTGCTAGATGAGTACTGTTGAATAACTATGATGTACACCTGAAACTAATATAATACT
>NW_017731435.1:120096-120992 GCF_001890085.2 Hipposideros armiger
GGGGGGTGGGGGAGGCAGGATATGCACCAGAGCGAGGAAGCCAGAGCAGACCAGGGGGAGGTGAGTGCCTAGAAGGTTCTGGCTGCCTCTCTGCAAGCTGCCTGGGTGGCAGAGGCAGAGCAGAGGCCGTGGAGGGTGGTCAACGGCTGCCCCAGAGCCACGGCTGCCCCCACCTCAAGGCCCAGTGGGAAGAGATGGTGCAGCGTGAGTGTCCCCCCTTGGCCATCAGCACTGGCCACCTTCTCAGTCACCTACAATTACAGCCTGAGTGGATTAGCTCAAGCTCCTCAGAATGCCCCAAACGAGGGAAAGGATGTCACCTACAGTGATGGAGGGCCTGTCTCACCTGGTTGGCGCATCATTCAACCCCCTGCCCCACCTGCTCCTGGCTCCTTTTTCTCCCTCGTGCTTGTCAGTGGGAGCCCCAAGCCTTGGTCATCTTCTCAGACTCATGGAGAAATGCCACAATGACCTGAGGGACCCCAAATGCCACCTCCAGCCCCGCTCTGCACTCCAGGCTCCACATCTCCACCCAGCTGACCCTCCGTCTCTCAGTCAGCACACGGAAAACTTCCTCCTGACCCCAGGACCCTGCTGCTCCCAGGATGGCATCCCTCGCTCTCCCCCACCCACGTTTAACCCATCAGCGAATCTACAGGCTCTGCCAGGAATGGATCCAGTGACATCCTGGCCCCTCTGTGGTTATCACTAGCGCTGATCAGAGCCTGCAAGTGCAGCCCTGACGAGACTCTGCCCAGTCTGTTCTCACCCAGCAGCCAGGGTCCTTTATAAGAGGTTGCATCAGGCCCCTCCCTGGTCAGAGTCCTGCAGACTCAGCGCATGAGGGCCAAGCGCCAAGGACACCAGGTCCCTACTAACCATGCACCCATTGCTGC
>NW_017731435.1:121327-164880 GCF_001890085.2 Hipposideros armiger
GACACCTGAGCTCCCCACAGCAAGACCTCATCTGCTCACTGCTGTGCCAATCAACAGCGCCACCAGAGACACAGTAACCACCCAGCAAACATCACAGAATGGTGATAAATGTGACTTCTATAACGTGACTTTGGGGCAGAGAGACACAGCCAGCCAACCCAACCCTGGGTCACCAGAATGGGGCAGCCCACGAAGTCTGGGCTCCACCGTGGCCAGGACCCAAGTAAGGCCAAGCAGCAGGCCCCTTGCCCACCTCTAAGGGCTGGTCAGCTGTCCCCTGTGACCTGCAGGGCCCCTTCTCTGATTGAGCCAGAGGCTTGCTGTACAGCCCTGGACCCCATGTGCCAGGGAGGCGTGGAAGCCCTTGTGGAGTCCTGGGTGCCTTCCCCTCACCTCCCTCTGGGCAGAGGGCCTGCTGCCCGCACCCTTCACAGCTCACGCAGGGGTTTCTCTATCCACGTGTGTGACCCTGGCAGTGGGCCTGTCTGAGATCAGGGAGGTGGGTGACCATTACTCTGAGCAGGCAGTGTGGGAACCCACCCAGGAGAGCAGCATCTGGGGCCTGCTCTTAACCCTCGGCTCTGGCTGGTTTAGGGGTGGGAGCTGCTGGGTGGGTGAGGGTGACCACCTGTACCCACATCCTACCATCCAGATCACACCTGCCCTGTCCCCATGAGGACAGTGGGGGAGGGGGACAGGTTTCCATTTGGCCTCTGGTTCTGGCCTCTTGGTCACAGGGGAGTCCAGTCCGTCTGGGAGAAGCGGCCAGCAGCCCCGAGTTGGTGTGAGCTGGTGTCGGTGTGCATGGCCCCTGGGGCAGCAGGCAGGAACGAGCCAGCTGCCTCCACAGCTCCAGCCCCTCTCTGCCTGTCTTCTGTGAGTTCCTTGCATGTGAGAAGGAAGTGAGTGATGCCGAGGACACTGCTTCTCACTGGCCGTACGATTATCCTTTGGGCCTGGGAGGGTCAGCTCCTGGCTACCCACCCTCGGCCACTGCCCCATGCAGAGAGGATGCACCCAACAGTGGGAGTCTGGAGGACCTTCACACTTTTGCCCCCAAACCTGATTCCTACAAAATCAGACATTGGGGAAAGCACCTGCTCCGTCTGGGGCACCAACTGCTGCCCCTGGATAAAGTGTGACTTTTTCTGTGACAGGCAAGGCTGGTCTTGCTCCTCATCCTCCAGGCTCTGTCCTGGTTGGACCAGACCTGCATGGTCACAGGGAAGGCGGCAGCCCCGGTAGGGGGACCTGCGGGCCCAGTACCCAGGTCTGGTTTCAGTTGAGAGCAGGACACGGCCTGTCAGAGCTGTGGTCAGCCCCCACCGCCCCACAGAGCCACCAGCAGCACCTCTCCTACACTGAGCGAGCCCTTCTGAGCCCTCAAGGACCGGGTCAGAAGCTGCGTCTACTGAGTCCCTGCCCTAGAGGGGCGCTGAGTCCTCGGGAAAGCCAGAGAGGAACTGTCAGAGCCTGCCCACAACAGATGAGGGGTCAGGGCTGGCCAGTGGGAGCAGACATGGGGGCAGGAACAGGGCTCCAGCCCAGATCTGCTGCCTAGCACCTCGTCAGTCTGTGCTCAGGTGAGAGCTGACAGGTGTGTGTCCAGGTGCCTGTGTGTGTATGAGAAGTCAGAGAACACCAGATCCAGGAGCTCCAGGCCCAGTTAATGGAGCAACTCATACCAACATCTTCTTGGGAGACAATCAGGTGGGTGAAATAGGTTTTAATCTTCTTTAAAAAAGCAAAATGATAGGCATGAGCAAGGAAGGGCCCGTCTGAGGGACAGAAAATGCTGGTGCCCAGTGAGGTAAAGCCAGCACTTGGCCGGCGGGCCAGCTGGGGCTTCACAGAGCAAAAGGCCCAGAGAGCCTGAGGCCCCAGCGACATGGTGACCCTGGGACCCACACCCTGCCTGGGGTGGGGAAGCCGGAGGGCTGTGTCCTAGGCATGACGGTGAACAGGACGAGACCCAGCTCCTTTGGGCCCAGGACAACTTTGAGTCATAGTAAAACATAACCATGCAGACTTTGAACTTGGAGTCACAAGATTCTAGACGATGAGCACCACCATGTGTCTGGAAGACGTAAAAACAAGGGAAAAAAATCCCTTTGGGAGGAAGTTGACAGAGTCAACCCCAGTCATCCCTTCAAATAATTCTTTAGATACAGCATTCAGCACATAAAGAAATAAGTCACGAGCGGCAGCAGCTGTGGAACTTACCAGAAACAAACTCAAAAACAAGTATATTTTAAAGACCCAGCGAGATAAAACAAGTAGAAAGTCAGAAAGATACAGATTTCAACAACAGTGTCAGCGTGACCCAGAGAGCCTCCACAGGTCACAGATGAACGCGCTGCACGTGGAACACTCGCCAAGATGGACCCACAGTCTAGACCATAAGCCTCAAAGAATTAAAAGTAATGAAAATATGTACTACAACCATAATAGAATTAAAATAGAAATCAATAAAAGATTCAGATCTCTGGGAAATCTGCAAACATTTGGAAAAACACACTTCTAAATAACCTATTAGTTAAATAAGAAATCAAAAGAGAAATAAGAAAATGTTTAAAATGAATATGAAAACACATCCTATCAAAAACTGTGAATTCTACTAAAGCACTACTTAAAAGAGAATTTATAGCATCAAACACCTGTATCAGAAAAAAAAGAAAGGCCTAAATAAATCAATGATATCAGCTTCCATGTTAAGAAACCAGAAACATAATAACAAATTAAGCACAAAGTAAGCAGAATAAAGAAAATAATAAAGATCAGGGCATAAATCAATGAAATGGAACACAGAAAAAAAACAACAGACAAACATCAATGATACCAAAAGCTGTTATTTTGAGAGTATCAATTAAATTGATAGATCTCTAGTCAGAAAAAATAAGACCCAGATATCCAATACCAAGAGTGAGAAGGTTGACATCACTACAGATTCAATAAATCTGTGTAAGAAGGATAATAAAAAATTACTATGGGCTACTTCTGGTCAAGATGGCCGAGTAGATAAATGCTGTGCTCACCTCCTCTCAGGACCACATCAACTACAACTAAACCACAGAACAACCATCACTGAGAATCACCTGAAGTCTCGCTGAACTGGAGCCTGGCCACTAAAGACATAGAGAAGAAGCCACCTTGAGACTGGTAGGAGGGGTGGAGATGCAGAACGGGCTGGTCCCAACCCGCGTGTGACCATTAAAAATCAGGAGGGATATCTCGGCAGCGGAGGTCCCCCTGAGGAGCGAGGGGTCCCAGCCCCTCCGCAGCCCAGGTTTCAGTGCTGGGGAGAGAAGTCCCCATAACTTCCAGCTGTGAAAACCAACAGAGATTGTGACTGGGGGGTGTGGGGTGGGGGCGGCAGCTAGAGTCCCAGGTGCTCCTCTTAAAAGGCCCATGCACAGACTTACCTGCTGACGGACTCACTCGCTCTGAGCTCCAGCGCTGGGGCAGAAGCTTGAAAAGGGACAGGGACACACGGTGGGGAGAACTTTGTCTGGCCTCAAGGTGAGGGCTGGAGGGGCAGCTTTCTCCCGGTTGGAGCTGGTGGAAGCCGTTTCTTTGTTGAGCCCTCCCCTCCCTGCATGCAGCCCCAAGTGGGCGTTATATCTGAATCTCCATCAAACTATCACCTTTTATCTGCCCCACCCCCACCCCAGTGATTCCCTGAGACCACGCCCCCACCCAACTTTCGGGCACACCCAAGCCACTTCCAGTGGCTTTTCCCTTTAAACGGACTGCCTTGGCTTTTGCTACAGACTTTTCTAAAATATCTCAAAGGTTCACAAGACCAAAAAAAAAAGCAGCATCTTGGTTCTGCGTGCCCCGTACCTCTGGCTGAGCCGCCCTAAGTCCGATGCTAGCAGCCGGCATTGGCTCTCGTCTTGACCTCACAAGGCACCTCCAAGCACAGTGCAGGTGGCAGCTACCTCTGGATTGCTTTGTGGCTCATGCCAGGTGGCCCCAGGCAGGGCACAGACTGTGGCAGAACTTGACCTGCAGTGGGTCCCCTCCCAAGAGGCCCCAGGGCTGGCAGCCCCAGGGGCCAGCTTCAGACTGGGCCAGAGCATCACCCGGCCACCTCCAAGGATGACACACCCAAAGGGCAGACTGAGCAGGCACCAGAGCCCCGCTAAAGCGAACTCTGCTGTGTAGGGTCAGCCCCTGACCACAGCTCCTCCACTGTAGTCACAGCTTCTATTTCATGCAACTGCAGTGGCAATTTTAAGCCACTGAGGTTTTTGTTCAGGTATCATTTACCTCTGATAGATTCGCTCAGGTCAAGTGTACCACTTGAAGCAATTGATAACTGCACAAAATAGCGCGGTCCCCAGTACCAAGATGTAGACCCGTCTCTGCACCCAACAGGGTCCCTTGTGAGTCTGCACCTGCCTTTCCTAGAGCCACCACCCTGAGCCATGCAGCACAGTCCGGCCTCATGTCTCGCGTGCAGCATGGGACTTCTGAGCTCCAGTCTGTCAGCGTGTGTGTCAACATCCACGTGTGGAAAAGAGATAAAACGCGGTGGTCGTTCAGAAAGCTCCGGGGTAGCATTCACCCCTTTGAGCTTCAGGGGGGCGGCCTGGAGGCTGGGGAGGCTCAGTATAGTAGCCACCTGAGTCCGGGGCCCCTGGAGGGCAGGTAACGGGCAAAGCCCTTTCCTCTCTGAGGAGCAAATGTGAAGGCCTCTGAGCGCGACCAGCTGCAGTTCCCTCCGAGGACCCTGCAGCGCCCTCAGCAGTTGCTGAGAGCCCCCCTGGGTGAGCATTAACAGGCGGTGGGGGCAAGGCCACTCACAGCCTGAGTCCAGAGGCAGCAGGGACCCAGTGAGGTGCCGGCCTCCCCACAGACCTCCCGCAGAGACACGCCAAGCCCCGGTGAGGCCCTGCACCTTCTGCAAGCGGAGGGGAGGTTCGCCGAGCCCTCGGTCCTGAGGCCAAGGGCACCTCCCGGGCACCCCGAACCCGGGCACCCCGAACCCCGCCACCAGGCTGAAGGCACAGACAGCGGGACACGGGCTCCTGGAGCCCACCGCCGCGGCCCCGCCCTCTGTGCTGCGGGCGCTTTGCAGGCCCGGACTTTCCTGCTGCATCGCGGGAGGGTCTGGGGGACAGCACTCGGTCCCCTCCGCAAGCTGTGCGCCTCCCCACCTCTGAGCACTCGGGGCTGAGCCCCTGCAGCTCCTCCCCGCAGGATGAGCACGTGTCGCTGGCTGGGTCTCGGTCCCGAGCGTGGCCCCTCCCCAGGTGGACCTGGAGCCGCCGCCCGCACAGCCCCAGCGCCGGGGAGGAGGCAAACGGCGGACCCGACAGGCTTAAGGTCATCCAAGAATCCCACTTGTCCAGCGGAATCTCCCTCCGCCTTCAGCACGACCCCCGGACGGGCTGCACGGACACGACGGCGAGCGTGGGGGACAGGTGGGAAGGCAGAGAAGCACCCCAACACGCCCCGCCCGCCCCGCGGCCTGCGCAGCCTCCGGACACCCAACTCCCCGGTGTGCGGGTCTCCCGGCACAGAAGTCCCAGACTCCGCCGCCCTTAGAGGCTCTGAGCGCAGTGCTTCCACTGTCGGTCCCCAAAGGCCGCTTTGCCTCTCAGAAAACACAGACGAAGAGGCAGGCGGCTCCAGGCCAGGTGCGTGTGAGCAGCCCTCCCCTCTGCAAACGCTCTGCGGGCTTTGCTGCACCTGATGGCAGCGGTGTCCTGACCGCGCCAGAGAGCAGCAGGAACTAGTCCCCTGGGGGCCTAGGTGGATGAGGCCAGGGAAGTGCCCCGGCACAAAGCCTGAGAAGGCACACCAGGTGAAATGGGTCTCCCCTCGTGCTTTGTGTGCGCGTGCACCCGGGGAGGGCATGTGTGTGTGCATGCATCCACTAGGTGTGTGCGTGGGAGCACCTGAGTGGATGGGGGTGGGGGAGAGTGCGCACACACCTGGCCACGTACCTGTGTGTTGTGCACCTGAAAGCGTCTATGTGAGTGTGCAAGTAAGTGGTTCATCTGCACATCCTGGCGGGTGCAGCCCTCAGGCCCTTCGCCAGCTGTTAGCTCTGGGCATGTTGGCCTGAGAAGTGGGGATGACAGGTAAGGGCTGCAGCACCTTTGAGAAGAGGTTACAGTACCCACCCAGCTGTCACAACCCAGCTCCCCTGCTCAGGCACAACACACCGCAAGCCTGTGTTTCCAGGCTGTTCCAAGGTGCTCAGACGTGACCTCCCCACCAGGAAGGGCCATGAGCAACTCCACTGAGGCGCTGGTGACAGAGTCCGTCTTGCTGGGCTTCCCAGAGCTGTGCCACCTACAAGGGCTGCTGCTCGGGTCGTTCCTCACTATCTACACAGTGACTATCCTGAGAACCTGCTCTTCATGGTGACTGTCCGAGCCAGCTGTCAACTACTCACAACCTGTCGGCTCTGGGGACCCTCAACACCTCAGTCACCGTCCCCAGGCTGCTGGCTGACCTTCTGGCGTGAGCCGGGACCATCTCCTCAGGGTGCCTCACCCAAATGTTCTCTTCCTCTCGCCCGGCACCATGGCCTGTGACTGGTACCCGGCCATCTGTCACCCGCTGCACTGCCAGCCGTCACGGGCTCGAGGCTCTGCCTGCACCTGGCCTCTGTGTCCACCTCAGGCTCTGAGGCCCCAGCACGTCTCCTGCGACATCTTGCCCCTCCTGCAGTTCGCACACCACCGCATGGAGGTTCTGGACTTCGGGCAGCCCTGGCTGTGCTCTTGACCTCTTGCTGCTGACCATGGTGTCCTACGCCCACACCCTGGCCACAGAGCTGAGGGTCTCAGGAAGGCCCTCTCCGCCTGTGCCTCCCACCTGGTGGTTGTGACCGTCTCCATGGGCACGCGGCCTCACGCTGCCAGCCCCTCCTACCTCAACAAGCTGGTGTCTGTGGTGTGCTGGGTTGTGACCCCACCACTCAACCCTGCTAATCTCGGCCTGGGAAACACGACACCGGGGGGTCCCTGGCCACACTCCTTGCCCCACCCCCACCCCGCCCCTCCTGAGCAGGAGGGACAACTTCCAAGTCCCTCTCCTCCCATCTGGTCACAACACCAGCCCACCACCAGGCAGTTGGTCAGTTCTCGCCTGTCCCCTTCCATCTCCCCCCAGACGGCGCCAGGCCAGCGAGGGCACAGTGGCCCTGAGAGCATCTGCAGGGACAGCACTAATGGCCTCCAGCCCCCTCACCCGGGAAACATCAGCACCAGAGCCCGGGACAGCTCCTCGGCAGCCGGCCTTCGCGGGACGGTCCCCTCCACCATCACTCCCTGACTGCCTGGAAACTGGCGGGTTTCTGTGGCAGCCAGCCTCTGCCTGCCCGTCCCTGAGCCCAGATGGATGGCCTCCTCAGACCCTGTGACCAACCTCACCAGCCAGACGGCAGACTACGGTCCCTGGAAGTCCAGGCAGCACCGCCAGCCACACGCTCCCACCTCCCCTCCAAACAAGAATGTCATTTCATTTTAAACTTGATGGGCCTCATGACTGGATGGTATGCCACCCCTGGTTTTTCTCCTCCTCTTTCTTCTCTGGCACTTGGGGCAGAAGTTGGGTTAACCCAGCACTCCCTTCCCTCACCCGGGCTGTCGTCGGTTAGGTGAGCGGCACGTGGCATCGTGTTTTCCCAGCCCTAGGCCCGTCGTCATAGCTACCAGCATGATGTGTTCAGTGTGTCTGTGGAGAGACACATACGTTGTCGACAGGTGTGTCATGTTGCTTTGTGTGTGAGGGTTTTAGATTCTCATAAAAGATTTTGCACTGTAAATCTTATTATTTCACTTTATACATTTTGGGGTTAAGTCATTAGGTGCATGAAATTTAGAACTGTTTTATGATCTTTGTAATTTAACCTTTTACCATTAAGAAGTGTTACCCTTTGTTTCCAGTGTGTTTTTTGTCTTCGTCTGTAAGGCTAACTCTGCTTGTCTGACATAATCCAGCTACGTCAACAGTCCTTCTTATTAGTATTTATTTGCATGATAGATACATTGTATCTGCACTGGCTATTAGCTCTGTGATGCTGGGGCTGAAACCCTGCCATCCATGTTTCTGCTTAGCCAGCTGCTACCTGTTTCTGTTGAAAAGTCAGCTGTTGGTCATGTTTTTACTCTTTTTGGGTAACTGGGTTTCCCCTACTTCTGCAAGGTTTTGAGATTCCCTTGTGTTTGGTTTCCAGGGTCCGCTTTCCTTTGCACTTATCATGCTTCGAGCCTGAGATGCTTCCGGGGTTCATAACTTGCTTTGTCTCATCGGTTTTGGAAATCTCCTACCAGTTTCCTTAAACACGGCACCTGCCTGGCTCTGGGCTCTCCTGCTCACAGCCTGTCTGCACGCTCCGCTCTCGGCTTCCTTCTGGGTATTTTCTTCCCTTCATCCAGATTACAAATTCTCTCTGGCCATGTCTAATCTGTGTTTTTAGATGCACTTTTTTAGTTCTAGTGTTTCCATTTGGTTCTTATAGTTTGCCATTCGCTATCAAAGTTCTCGGTCTTGTTTTGTTCCTGTAGACGTGCACATGTCCCTACGACTCTCTCTGTTCCTTGAATGGACTGGATTGTTTTGTTACCGTGGCTTTCTCCAGCACTTTATAGCTGACAGGGTGAGTCCCTCTTTTTTGTTCTTCTTTTTCAAAATTAGTGACATTCGACCCTTATTTTCCATATGGACTTTAGAAAACCTTGGGTTCCGTATTCGTTACTACAGACGGGGTGGCTTATACACCGGAAACTCGTCCAGTCACAGCCAGGAATCTGAGACGAGGTGTGGGCAGCGTGGGCCCCCCGAGGCCTCACTCCCCAACTTGCAGATGTCCTCACATGGTCGTCCTTGTGTGTCTGTGTCCTCATGTCCTCCTCTCAGGAGGACCCCAGTCAGGCTGGAGTAGAGCTGCCTCAGTGGTCTGATTTGACCTTAATCGCCTCTGTGAAGACCCCGTCTCCACACACAGACACATTCTGAGGTGCTGGACTCCAACATGTGAATGGGATGGAGGGGACACAGCTCACCTAAAAAGGGCAACAGTTCCTCTAGAAATTCTGCTGAGATTCCCACTGGATTGGTGACTTTGCTGTGAGGACACCCATCACAGTAGCGGCTGCACTGCCCTTGTTCACCCTTCCATCACCAGATCTCTTACATTCTGTAAGAAACCGCTTGTCTTTTCCACAGAGACCCTTCGCTTGTGGGGGGTGTTTAGAGTGCTGGCTGCCACTGTACATGGCATTTTATTTTATATTTTCTAGCTGCTTCTTGTTCTGATAGAGAAATTTCATTCTATCGAGTCTAAGACACACATGTCACAGAACAGCCAGGCAACAATCGCTTGAACCAACAGGCACAAGAGGTCAGGCAGTTGGCTGAGCAGGGGCTGTGGGGCAGCCTGCGTGTCACTGTCCACACACCCGCCAGCTGTGGTCTTCAGACGGCAGCGGCCACTCTGGCACAAGCCCACAACCCAAACCGGGAAAGGTGACAAACAAGAGTGCCAGCCCGCCTTGAGGGGACAGGGAGCGCTCGCAGGCACCGCATGAACTCGGGGTCTGGCCTCTTGGAGGCATCATTCCCCCCTCGTTTGTGTCCCACTAACACCTGTGAAGCCGCAGTGGGGACAGTGGGGGACACTCCAATTCAGTTCTACTGTCGGTTTTTCTGGGGTTTGAACTCACACTTTTTCAAAAGTTCTTAGTCTCCATTCCTTGTTCACAGCATCCTGTTTTTATAGAAGTATAATGCCTGCCCCAGTCTTTCTGAGTCTATGGGGTATTTTTTTAAATGTTTTTTTCTTAGGATTCCTCAAACCTGTTGATCCATCTTTTTGTGTCGTTACCTTGGCCTTTCTCGGTTGTGTCGCAGCTTTCCCTGAATGTGACGGTGGCTGCTCGGGAGTTCGCTGGGTTTGCCCTTCTAGCTGCGGGCGACCGAAAGCTCACATCGAAGTCAGGTCCAAGGTGTCAGCTCCGGCACTGCCCGATGCAGCAGCTCCAACTGGCCAGGACGCACCCCTTTCCTCTTGGCCCTACCCCGTCTTCTGGCTCTCTCAGCTTCCATGTGGCAGTTCCACAAGTGTCACCGCTCCACACTCAGCCTCATGCCTCCAGAGTCACAGCA
This sequence comes from Hipposideros armiger, assembly GCF_001890085.2. Lineage (NCBI taxonomy): Eukaryota > Metazoa > Chordata > Mammalia > Chiroptera > Hipposideridae > Hipposideros > Hipposideros armiger. Next base: position 131,456 of record NW_017731435.1, read on the forward strand.
AGTAGAGTGGCCTCTGTCCCAGCAGTTCAGGCTGCACTGGGAAGCAGGCCCACCATGGCCGGGGAGAGCACCATGGCATGTCACAGCCCTTTACGGGGCCCGGGGATGGGGCAGTCCCAGCAGACCCTACAGGCCCCGTTCCTGCCCTTCCTTCTCCCGGCCACCCGCCATCACAGCTGCCTGGTTCCTGAGGCCAGGCCACCCTCCTCAGCATCCTCCTGTGTTAACGAGCCGGCGCCCTCCTGCCTCCTAGCCCAGAAAGGATGGAAACTCCTGAGGTCCCTCCTGTCCCCCTGGCTAATTTCTTTACTGTGAGTTCCATGGGTTTCAGAAGAGAGGGGAGCTGGGTGGACCTACAGCCAGCTGACCTGTCTCACTTTCAAATACCAGCTTTTTGCAGCCCCTTACTCGACAGGGGTTTGAAAAACATTGTTGTCCCATCTCACTCAGAAAGGCTGAGTTACAAGGAGCTTCCCCACCAATTCTTAACAGTAGTTATAATCTAAAAGAATGAGCTTGCTTTTTATTCCAGTTTCCTTCTAAATTATCCAAGAAGTTAGAAGGCAAACACATTTATTCACTTATTCATCAAAACTTTGCTGGGCACTCCAGTGTGGCCGCTAGTTTTTGGGAAAGGCGTCACCCAGCAGCCTCTCCCTGCACTCTGGGCCAAGTGCCCTTAGCTGAGAGGGGACCCTGGGCCAGCAGGGCGTCTGGCTGGGAGATGCCACAGGCCCAGGTGGCACATGAAACCAAGAGGAAGTGACATTGCCCAGGAGGGCGTGTGGAGCCACAGCTTTGAGCCTTTGGGGCCATAAGGATGCAATGAGAGCTGAGAGTGACCCTACACACAACCTGTGCCGTTGACAAGGGCTCCACACCCGCTCCCAAGACCATCAGAGGGCCTGGTGTCCCCAGGTGGAGTAGCTGGGGTAAAGGCCTAGTGTCCACGGTGGGGGGACAAGGGCCCAGAGACTACACAAACCGTGGGAGGCCCGGGTCCCACCAGCAGGGACTGGGGAGGCCTGTCGACCTGGGCAGTGGGGTTACAGGCGACCTTGCCTGGGGTGTCCACCTGGAGGCATCTGGAGGTCACTGCAGGCGGGAGGAGGGGCCCACGTCCCCGTCCCCGTCCCCGGGCCTGCTGGGGCTGGGCGCCAAGGAAAGGGCCGCTGGCCTGCCACTGGGGACTCTGTTGGGCCCTGGGCAGCTGTCCTCTGCCCTCTGGGCCTCAGAGTGCAGAGCGCTGGACACCTGGACCTGGAGCTCAGGGTGTCACAGGGCATTCTGTGTCCCTGTGTCTGGGACGCCCACCTGGCGCAGGGACGAAGGTGAGGAACGGGCCGGTGGGGGTGGGAATGGGGTGGAGTGAGGCCGGAGGAAGGGGCCACAGCGCCCGCTGTGGGGAGACGGGCTGGGGGCTGGTGCGGAAGACGCCTTTATCTCCTCCCTCCGGTCTCCCGAGGGAAGAGCCTCCGCGTCTGCCCGCCCCCAATCCTAGGGCGGAGGCCTCGCCCAGGACCCAAGCTCTGCGCTCGGCGCTCGCTCGGCGCGGCGCTCGCTCGGCGGAGGGTCTCCATCTCTGCCACAGCCCGCATCGCGGCGGCAGCCTCTGGAGCGGCCGCTCCGTCCCACGGCTCCGACCGAGGCCCGCGCAAGGTAAGGCCGGGGGCGGGATCCGGACACGGATCGGAGGCTGGGGGTGCCCGGGAGGAGGGTGGGGCCACCGCCCGGATCGCGGTGCCGGAGCAGGCCCTGCGTCTTCCCTGGGCCAGGCGGCCGGGGACGGGGTGGGCACGGGGCGACCGTTCCCTGGGTCCCGGCCTGTGGAGGCGGGGTCTGCAGCATCACCAGCCACGCGTTCTCCACGCCACCCGCAAGGCCCACAAGGCCTGAACCCCGGTTCTGGTTCCGCTCCGGACGCGCGCCGCCCTGAAATCCTTTCTTCAGACCCTATGCGGGTTCTTGGGGGCCCTTGGTCACTGAGACTGCGCCCTCCAAACAACCCCCTCCCCAGTGTGGTCTGTTCCGCAGCAGAGCCCGAAGGCCTGAGTTGGTCCTTCCAGAGCAGCCCAGGGTACGGAGGCCCCTCCCCCAGGCCCCATCTTTGCCTCACCCCACTCCCAGGCACAAAACAATCCCCAGGCGCTGAACCCTTTCATTCCTCCCCAGGCCTGAGTCCCGAATCCTCAGGCATGCAAACCCCTCGGGCCCGCCCTCCAAAACGCGAGGTGCCCTGTGCCCGGGCCCTAAGCCCTATCCCCAGGCACAGCCCGCGGTCCCCAGCCTCTGACCCCAGCTACAGAGCCCCCCGGTCCTCGGAAGCTGAAGCCCTTTCCTCTGTCTTCCCACAGGTTCGGCCCCACGAAGATGAACTGGACGGCCGCAATATGCTGGGCCCTGCTGCTCGCCGCCGCCTTCCTCTGCGACAGCGGCGAGGCCAAGGGTGGTCGTGGAGGGTCTCGGGGCAGCGCCAGGGGAGGTCGTGGGGGCGCGCGCGGGGCCTCCAGGGTGCGCTCGAGGCCGGCGTCCCGCTACACCGGCTCCTCCCTGCGCGTGGCGGCTGCGGGGGCGGCGGCCGGGGCCGTGGCAGGGGCCGCTGCGGGCCTGGCGACAGGCTCGGGCTGGAGGAGGGCCCGGGGGCCCTGGGAGCGCGGCCTGGAGGGCGAGGACGCGGCGCCGGGCCGCAACGGGACTGGCCCTGGCGTCTACAGCTACTGGGCGTGGACTTCGGATGCGGGGCCCGCGTGCGGCCCATGCCTCTGCCTGCTGCTGGGCAGCACCCTGGGCGCCCTGAGGCTGCGGCAGACCTAGGCCTCCAGCCTGCGCCCTCCCCGCAGGCCGCTGCCCATGTTCCCTCCCCAGAGGGGCTGCCTGGCCGATTCCTGCCATCTGAGCAACAGCTGCAGCCTCTCCCCTGTGACCTAGGCACCTCCTGTTCACCATCCTTCCCAAGCTCCTCACCAGCCCCCCCACGCCCGCCGTACGGGGGGGACCAGAGCAGATCACGTAGGTTAGGGTCCTCCCCAGCTGCCCACCCTCGCTCTCCAGAGCCACCCAAAGACAGGTGCCAAAAACAGGCTGTTGAGGCCATTCCGTCTCCCCTGAACCCACCCTGGACACCTGAAGGGTGTGGACAGTGCTGACCACCAGGCACAGAAGCTGCCAGAATGGACCAAAGGAGTTGAGGACTTGGGGGGAAGGTGAGGTCTCACTCCCAGGGTGAGGCTGGAGAACGTCAGGTACTGAGGCCCAGTCCAGAAGCGGAGGCTGTGGGTTTCTGAGCCCAGGCAATGCCCACCATGGTTCTGTGGATGGTCCCCAGGAGAGCACCCTGCCCTTGGGCCCACGGCTGTGTCCCCTCTGTGACCCACTGCCAGGGGCTTCCTTGCACCCACTTTGCTCTGACTTGAAACAAGTCATTTAACTCTTCTTGGGACCTATTTTGAAACATTGTTTAAACTTTACATTTCCTCTGAACTCAGGTTCACACTCCGTAACCAGAGCCCTCACCTGTACACAGGTGGCAATCGTCACTGCCATTCCCGAGCCCTCCCTGACTCAACACGCACCCCCCTCAGGAGGTGGGGGTGTGGAGCAGATGGAGGCGGCTGGGAGCTGAAGTCAGACCCAGGACCTACAGGGCTATAGGCAGGGCCCTGGAGGACGCTGGGGTGGCCTCTGGCACCCAACCTCCCTAAGCAGGAGGCCGGCCCATTTCCCTCAAGCCCCCGGCCTATCTGTGAGCTCAGCTCCAGGGGGCCTGGGCTCTTCCCTGTCCTCCAGCTCCAACAACCCCTTATCCCAAGGCAGGACAGCTTCCAGGCCTGGCTTCTCTGGACCTCACCCCCTTGGTGCTCGGCGGGACCCTCCCAGAGCCTGTGGGACTGTCTCCCGGAATGTGCCCCTGCCCCCTGGACCACGGGGACTCAGCTGCCAACAGCATCACCAGGCCAGCCTCTCCTGGGAACCCTGCCACCTCTGCTTCCCCGTGGGGCTCTGGTGAGGGGTCTCCAGGCTGTCGGCAGAACCCTGGACCAAGCATTTTTCTCCAAAGACCGCCAGCACACTGAGTGAGCTGCACAACGGAGCTCCCGGCAGCCTCCATGTCCACACTGCCAGCATCCTCGGGGCGCCGTGAGTCCACCTCCGTCCATTCCAGACCAGTAAGCCATGGCCCAGCCCTGCCCGGGGCCTCAGCAGCGGTGTGACCGTCCTGCTGCTTTATACGCAGCTGGCAGGGGACTCGGACAGTCTGGCACAGGGAGACCCTCAGGGCAACGCCCCAGGCAAGCTGCTCTCCCTGAGGCTGGGGAGCGTGGGCTCACCGGGGCGACAGGCTGCGGCCAGCCAGATCCTCACAGGCCGTGCGACACCGAGCCGTCAGCCACGGTGGATGCGATGGGACATCGCTCAGAGCTCATGGCACTCCATCTTGGGGAGCGCCTGGCATGGGGTACAGCCTGAGTCTGAATCCTTCCCACCCATGTGCTTAGGGTTCCGGCCGGAGGCAGGTGCTCTGGGTGGGTCCTCAGGAGAGGGCAGTGTGTGGGGCTGTGGGAAGCCACGCAGGTAGCAGGACCTAGAGGGGCGCCTACAGGAAGGAGAGGTCCCGGCGGAGACTGGGGCAGCTGCAGGAAGGCCAAGCCACCCCAACCCCAAACAGCAGAGCTACTGCCAGGGGAAGCTGCCGCCTCCGTCCTTTTCCAGACGCAGGCTGCAGGGCGAGCTGCCCCAGACCCTCAGGTGCCACCACAGCAGTGCCGAGAGGTGCCTCTGGGAACAGTCCCGCTGTCCCATTGGCAAGAAGGTGCTCAGAATCTCCACCGACCACACCCAAGACCTTCCCGGCAGGCATGCAGCTGGCCTGTGAGCAGGGTGGCCTCTATGACGAGGGGACAGGCCAGTCCTGGGTTCTGCCACGGGTATTGTAACCTCCTGTTCATGTCTGTGTGCACGTTAAACAGCGTCGTGAAATAAACACTCCACTGACCACAGCTCTCCTCACTGCAGGGCCCAGGGCACTGTCACAACCTGACTCCACAGCCCTGAATTACTGACCAGTTTGTGCCCTTGTTTTCCTGAGTGACAGGAGCCCTGACACATGGGCCCAAGCTGCTACTGGCACGAAGTGAACAGGCCAACAGCAGGTGGGCCTTTCAATTTTAACTTTAAGTTACAGATTGTAGCTTCACTCCTGGGACAATGACAGTGAGCACCACTGAGCGTCCTCGCGGGCCGGGCACAGAACCATTCAGGGATCCGGCAGCCCTGACGCCCACACCCAGGCCCGTCCCTTGTAAGCAGGAGCCTGAGGGCGCAGCCTTCTTGGCGGAGCAGAGACCTCGGTGAGCTGTGACCAGCCGAGAGCCCGGACCTGAAGGCCTAGGATGCTACCCGTCTCTGGGGGGAGGGCGCTCGCCGGCTGGACCAGCTCAGGAGTCCAGGGGGCTCTGCAGTCCATCCCGGTCCAGCATCACGGGGCCCAGCAGCCCACGGCGGAAGGTCCGGAGGAAGTCGTGGGCTGCCGCGGAGTAGTCGGGCTGGACGACGGTCACGTTACCTGGGGAAGACGGGCAGCCATGTGAGGAAGCAGCCTCCGCACAGCGGGCCCAGGACCCCCATCCGCCCTCGGGGGCCCTGCGGAGGGTACCTGGAGCTCAGGCAGCGGGGCCGACTGGGAAAGAAAACTGCGAGGCGGGTCACCTGGGCGGCAGGGAGGCTGGGCAACAGCCCCTCCCTCTCCAGAACCTTCGCTAGGGAGTCCCCACAACGTCCCCCCAGCCAGGTCTGCTCGATGGGCTGGGCCCCTAAACCTGGCCAGGTGAGGCCCCGCGTCTCACCTGTGCCTGTGAGGACTTTGACCTTCTGTGCCTTGCCCAGTCGCACGGCCACGCGCTTCAGCACGGTCACCACGTCATCACAGGCCCCATCCAGGCCGTAGTGCTGCACGTACCTGCACGAGCCACCGTCAGCCGGAGGGAGCAAAAGCCAGCCTGCGTGGTCACTCCCAGCTCCACAGTGACCCCTCAGAGGTGTGAGTGGCCGTGGTGTGGGTGGGGGCCTGAGCCTCCTGAGGGCCCACCAGAGTTGCTGACACCTGTCCCACCACCCTAAGGCCAGCTCCTCACTGGTGCCCTTGGCTGCAAAACAGCTGCTGTTCATGGGCGTCGCCCATCCCACCACTTGGCAGCGGGGCCTGGGGCCCGAGGCCAGCACGTCGGCCACTGTCAGACACGCTCAGGGCTGCGAGCAGACACACAGGTCAGTCCAGCTGGGGTCCCCTGCGTCTCTCCAGCCGCCTGGAGAATGGACTGGTTGGTCTGACCAGCGTGTCCTGTAGCCCACAGTACATGGCTGGCTCGGTGCCCACCACACAAGGAGTGCCCGGCGACTCTCACGGACGCCCCGCCCCACACGACATGGGATCTGGGACTGACGGGAAAGGCAGCACAGGGCCAGGCAAGGCACAGCTGCCACGGTGGCTGAAGGGGACAAACACCCCCACGGACAGAACCCCAGGAGCCGCGAGACACCTGGACTGACAGCACCCCACTGGGCAACACAGCAAGTTGGTTGCTTCTCCCGGAACCCCAATGAGCAGAGGGAGTGGTGGGACCAGCCTGGTGGCCACAGAGGGTGAGGCTCAGCCGGGAGGAAGCCGGCTGCTCGGACTGGACGCATCCAGCCAACGAGGACACGGGCCCAGACTCCGCCAACTGGATCCTATGAAATGCAGCTCCTAAATCAAGCTTTGGAGAGCAGCAGCCCCACGGCCTCTCTGTCCCAACAATTGCAAGAACCTGTCCCAGGAGACAACAGGCCCGGGGAGGGCCCCACACACACACCTGAGACCTGCCACCTGCAGGAGCTCAGCTGTGACGTTTTCCAGAAACGTGGCAGAACTACAATGGTCCAAACTGCCTTCAATGGAAAAAAAGCAAAAAAATTACATTTGAAATCCCCTTCCACGCAAATAGAGTCACAGGGACTGGAATGACCCCATCTGAAACTGCCACAAACACACAAAACAATGGTTTTTGAGCCACCAGACATCAGCCCACAAAGAATGTAAGCAGGCCCTCAACGGCCCAGTTTGGCACCATGAGACCCCACAGGGCCTGAGGACAAGACGTGTTGGGAGACCAAGGCAGCTAAAGGTCACAGCCAGAAAGAGAATCCAGAAGTCTGCAGAAAGCCGCCCAAAACATTCAGCGGAGGAACTCGCACACAGAGAAAGGACGCTCCCCATGCTGGAGGGCAGGGGGACAGTAGCCAGCGTTGACTCAGAGCCAAGGACAGATGGGGACCCGTGACCCATGGGTGCTGTGGCGGGGACAGGCCTGCCTCAGTGGGGGCACCACTCTGGACCCATGGGCCTGAAAGGACCACACTGCTTCCAAACAAGTGTCCCAGAACAAAGTACAGGGAGTTTTACAAGAATACACGGACACCTGTCACCCAAAAAGGTAACATTCAAAACAGCTACCATCCAAGCAGAAGTTCTTGGCACGCACAGCAGGAAGACAGGTCCATCAGGCTGCCCAGCCGTCAGGACCAGCAGACAAAGATCTTAGACTGGTTATTTTGACCACATTCCACGTGGCTACACAGTGGAGACATGAAGATGTAAAATGACCCACTCCGGACTTGCAGAGGTGAATACTGGACGCACCGGAGGGGCTGCCGCCACGAAGGCCGACCCCACAGAGGACCCAGCACCGCTGCCAGCACGCGGGAACCGCAGTCCCGAGGCAACAAGAGAGGAGGCAGAAACACTCAGGAAAAAATAATGGTTGGAAATTATGCATACCTGATGAAAACTACAAAGCCACAGACAGATCCAAGAACTCAACGCAATGTAAACACAAGAAACATGACAAAAACGCAGCAGGACCCAGCGTCATAACCGCTGAGAAGTGTGATCAAGAGGAAATCTTAGCTGCAGCAGGAGGAACATTCTCCACAGAACAGACGATCGGAGCGCTGTGCAGAGGGCGGGCAGCACCTGTCCTGTCCGGGACTGAGAAATCTGTCCCTCTATTACCACGCACAGGGCAAAAACCAGAAAGGGACAAAGACAACCCAACCACCAAAATCAGAAAGCTTTCGTCACCTGCATTCCAATCACTGTTAGAGGAAATCCTCAGACAGAGCAAAACACCACCAGATGTAAACACCAGGAAAACCACCGGATGGGCAAACAGCTAATTTATTTCTTATACTTTAAATCTCTGTATAGACAAAAACAGCGACAGTGTATCTGGGGTTTGTAAAATATGCAAAAGACACATGACAACAACGGCCCAAAGCTCAGGATGAAAACTGACTCTGCACTCTCGTGAGGCGCTTACACTAGATGCAACGTGTTATAATGTCCCTTAACGAGGGTCTGAAAAGCACAAGGCTCCTCCTCCCAAAGTTACAGCTAATAAACTAATAAAGGGGACAAGGTGGAATCATAAAAAGTGTCTAATCAATCTAAAAAATGGCCAAAGAGAGAGACAGACGGAGACACAGACAGGGTGAGAGAGACACAAGGGGTTTAACAGCAAGAAGTGCAAAGACAGAGGCCTGCCACATTCACTCTGAGCAAAGCTAGAGCGGCTACGTTGCGGTCGGACAAGCAGAGATCAGAACACAGAGCATTCTGAAGGCTAGAAGGTCACACCCAGTGACGGGGGCACCTCATCGTCTCAAGGACGTCACCACGTGGCTGTGTCTGTCCCTAACAACGGAGCTTCGAAACACACGAAGCAAAAACTGACAGAACTGTGAGGGAAACAAACGAGTTACAGGTAGAAATTTCAGTGCCCTTCTTGCAACAATGACGTGAAAACAGAGCGCCAGCAAAGGAGAAGGCAGGACACAATAAACAGCAACCCATGAAATAAAAAACAGAACAGAGTCGGCGAACCCAAAGCCGGTTCTTTAGGGGAAAGCTAAAACCTGATGAGCCTCTAGCGAGGCGGATGGCCTTGATGTGACAGAGGACACCTGTGAGGAACCCACAACTCCATGCTGCCTGGCCATGACCAGGCATGACCGACCGACATGCGACAACACGGGAGTCTGAAACTGCAGTGCTGAGCGAGGACACGCGGTGACCCCACTCCTAGGAGTTCTAGCGGAGGACAGAAGGCAGGTGGTTGTCGGGGTGCGAGGTGGGCAGGAAGGAGTAGCGGGGGCTACAAAGCAGCACAAGAAATCTGGGGCTTTCGGGACCGTATGGGCTTCACAGATGTGCCCGTGTGTCACGTGTCCACCTACACGCTAAGTGACAAGTGCTGTCACTGTCGTCTGTGACATCCTGCTCTTCATTTAGGGGCCGCCACCCGCACCCAAACTCACCCAAAGAGCCGCTGCCTGTTGAGGGTGTAGAGAAGGTAGTCAGCCAGGCTCTCCGCTCCCACCAGGTGGTCCAGCACAGTCCCTGGAAGCGGGCAGCCGATGGTGAGGGCACCGTCTCAGCCCCAGGCCTGTCCCCTGAGGGCACACGGCCAGAGCGTGCTCATGCACCGCCACCCAAGACACCCGTCCCCCGGCTTTGTGGTCTGGGGCCCACAGGGCAGCTCCACTCACCACACAGGGCCAGCTTCAGGCCCGTCTCCACGCTTTCGATCCGGGGGGGCAGCACCCCAGGGGTGTCCAGCAGGAACACCAGCGGCCGCTCAGACACCTGTGGGCAGAGGGCAGTCATCCGGCCGCTCAGGAAGCCTCGAGCAGGGCCTCCGAGTGGGTGTTCTTATCACTCAGCAACCGGCTTCCCCACAGGACTCAGCTCCACTTCACTTGGAGAATAAACGAAAGCAACAGCCCCACAGCCTCGTCTTCTGCCAGGAGGAGTGAGTGTGTGGGGGAAGCCGCGCTGTGGTGGAGGGCATGGGCTCAGCCTGCTCGGCCCTGAACACATGCCTCAGTTTCCTCATCTGTAAACGGGGATCGGCGTGCCCCCCACAGGGTTGGCATAAGGACTGGTGCAGTGCCGGGCACCTGGCGAGTGCTCTGGGAACGCGGAGTGAGGGGAGGGACGCACGGACAGAGACAGCACCCCCAGCCCACCAGCCCACAGGAAGGGCCAGCCAGGCGTCTGTGTGTGCGGAGCTCTGGGCCCCTACCTGAACTCTGGACATCACAGCTCTCGTGATCCCAGGCTCGCCACCCACCCTGGTGGCTTTTCCTGCAGGAAAAAAGGGGCCGTCAGGGGCTGGCTGAGTGGCGCGATGGTTAAGAACTGGCTTGGGACGCCAGAGGGCCCCGGTTTGGATCCCACATATGAGGGCCAGTGACACTGCCCTCTACAGCTAAGATGCTGAACAACAGCTCAACCTGGAGCTGGGCTGCTGTGAGTTCTGGCGACAGCGTAGGCTACAGCCCCTGCTGCAGTGGGTTGCCATGGGCTACCGTGTGTAGCCAGCAGCCAGCGTGAGCGGCCAGCAGCCACTCTGAGCAGCTGTCCAGAAGCCAGCGACTGATCTGCCTCGCCCGGGAAAAGCACAATGATAATACCAACACGGGCCAGTGAAGCAATTAGACTGAAGAACAAAAGGACAGCAACTTGTCTGTTTCCCATCCCCCAATTCCCCAATAAAAATCTTTAAAAAAAAAAGGGGGGGGGGCGGGCTGTCAGATACACTGAAACACACAGGCCTGGCAGACAAGGCACAGGGAGATCCGCGAGCTCCGATGAGCTGGCGTTCGGTGTTCAGCGCACACCAGCTCTCAGCAATGCTGTTCAAGCCAGGTTCTGCAACGTGCCTCGCAATGCCTGGACAGGTGCTCCGAGAGCTGGTGAGCGACCCATGGGAAGTGCCTGACGGTGAAGGCCAGGGCACAGCTGCTCCTCCAGCAGTCGCCTCCCTCCCCGCTACTCCTGACTCATACATAGCCCCGAAGCCTGCAGCCAGGGCACCGCCCACTGCAGGCCTGTCTCTGGGGCTGAACTGGACACTGGCAGCCCTGGGGCCCAGCTCAGGGGGTGTCCCCAGCTGACTGTGCACCCTCTGCCTAATCAGCTGCAGCAGGAGGAGACACGTGTGGGCTATGCACACACTGCAGCACTATCCAGCCTGCAAAGGGACGGGCGCCTGACGCCTGCTGCAGCGTGGATGGGCCTGGAGGACGTGTGTGCGGCCATCAGCCAGTCACAGGCCAGGTCACGTGACGTCCCACATCCTCACAGATCCAGAGAGAGTAGATTCGAGGTTCCCAGGGCTGGTGGGGTTAGACTCTGTTTGCGGTGTCTGGAAATAGTATGATGGTTGCACAACTTGATGCCACTGATTTTAAGCCACAATTAAAGAAAAGGAAACTTTCAAGAGCAGAGGAGTAACCACGTCCGTGAGCCAGAAACGCCGGCCACAGTAATGGCTCAGCGCAGCCCAGTGCCAGACGGTGTGCTCACAGAGAACACGGGCACGCGGGAAGTGGAGCCTACAAGGCCTTGGCTCTGAACTTGAAACACTTCAGGAAAAAGGCGAGGGCACAGTGAGAGGCCGCAGACGCTCTTGTGTGCCTCAAAATCAGAGAACCATGAAGCCAGGAGACGGTGGGGCTCCCAGGGTGACCTAGGCAGGCTGTGACAACAGCAGCAGTGGCCCAGGGCCTGACACCAGACCCACTGGCTGCACAGCGCTTTAGCTACAATTGATCAAAGGACTTAAATAAAGGAAGAGACAAAATCACCAAAGTTTGGCAAAGTCATCCACATACTAAACATTTTACACATTTAACATGTGAGAGAGAACAAATTAAGTACAAAACACAATGGATAGCTGCCTCACCATTAACCGTACACAGGCTGTTACCCCCAACAGTCCCACAAGGGTCTCTTTGGTGGGAAGACACAAACCCAAGGACAGGGGTGGCTGGCAGTACCTTTCCTGAGGTGTTGTCTCCTGAGCGAGTTGATGAGTGAGGACTTGCCCACGTTGGGGACCCCGATGACCATGATGCAGTGCTCCACATTCTGCAGGCAGGACAGCAGGGAGTCGGCCAGGCCCCCGTTCGGCCCACCACCCTGCCGCCCTCCCTGCAGCAAGGCTCGTGACCGCGCGAGGGCCCAACCATTCCCGGGTCAGCCACAGCCCACCGTGGGACGGGCGCACCTGTGCTTAGCAGATGAGCCCAGGCTCCTTGGCAGGAGGCACTGGGCTCCACCAACCAACCTCTCCTCGGTGATAGCGGCAGCTGCTCCTGACCAATTCTGTGACGGCTGGGATGACCTGGACAAAACACACAGGCACTGCACGTGGGCACCAACCCCTTCATTAGCTTCTAGACGTGGTGGGCTCCAGTGCCCAGCGTCAGGAGACCAGGGTTGCGTCCACGTCACACTAAGGTGGGAGTCACCTGTGCCCTGTCCTGTCCCTCTACCATGAAAGGGAAAGGCAGCCGTCCCAGGAGGGTAACACCTATGACTAGAACCACCTTCTAACAGATGCATGTCAGCCAGTGAAACCTCCAAATACAACTGGGAAAAAGACGGTTCCAGACTCTGCCAAGGCCTTTCCTACTTGTAACCCCGGGATGTAACGTGCAGCCCGACTCTGCTCTTTCAAGCCCCCACAGATGGTCCAGGCCCATCTGCTCTCAGCACCAGGACATGAGTATGCCCCAGGAGCCCCAGCAAATCCATCTCAAAACTCCGCTTCTTAAGAAAGCATACGATATTTCACAGTGTTTCTTGAATATATTTAAGCAGAAGCATTAAAGTATAAAACAAAGAAAAGCCTACCTGCTTGACATTTTCATCTTTTACACAGTTGGTAAAAATGACATTTTTTAGGCCTTCTCTTTCTAAGTGCTGTAGAATTTTCTGAAAGAGATGAGACATCCCCATTTTAAATTCTAGTAGGAACGCAGGCGTGCGATACGCCACAATCCGAGGGTCTGGCATTGCCGGCCCCGCTCCCCAGGCCTGCTCTGGGCTCAGAGCCACTGCGGCCGGGCGCTCAGGGAGAAGCAGGCACAAGGGCAGACACGGGCATAGGCGGCAGGCGCAACAGGGAGGAGTGCTCAGCACGCTGCCTGCCCCCCAGCCTCCACTCCAGTCCCATCTTGTAATACGAGGCTCAGCTAGGTTATGCTGAAGCCACACCCAGCACTGAAGCCTTATGGTTTGGGTCTTCATTGAGGATTCTCACGGCCCCTCTGTATTCTGACGAGCTTTGACAAACGAAGTCCACTTTGAGGTCTGAACCCAATTTCATCACAAAGTATTCCTAATACTTTAGAAGCCCCCAAAATAATCTATGGTTAACGTGAGTTTACTGGTCTTAACATTCAGTGAATCAGCATATGAATCGTATTTTTTAAACCAGTATTATACTGTTTGATCAGCTACTGACCTAAAAGTACTACTGATGCTTAAATGAACAAGAAAGGCCTATTAATTCAGTTCATTTTAGTTGTGTGTATATTCGTAATGATGTAGATTAAGATACAGGCCAACGGGTGGCCGGCTAGCTCAGCTGGTTAGAGCGTGATGCTGATAACAGCAAGGTTGCCAGTTCGATCCCCGCATGGGCCACTGTGAGCTGCGCCCTGCTTAAAAAAAAAATAAAAAAGATACAGGCCAAAACAAAGACGTATATTTTTGAAGCCACACTCTGAAATGTATAAATTCACTCGATATGTCCCCATCCACTGCATGGGGGGCCACCACTGGGGGCTTCTCTCCTCTCCAAACCCCCAGCTGCAGCAGCACATGACAGAAGGAACCAGCAGTCCTGCTAACTCCCAACCAGGCGGGACACGGTGGGTCCCTGTCAGGTGACCTCGGTGCACCCAGGACTCTATAAAAAAGCATTTAACAAACACTGAGAAGAGCCAGTCTCAACTAACAAAGCAACTGAAAGCCTGTGATGATGACAAGGACACTGCAAATGCAGTGCACCTGGACCATTTCCCAGCAGGGGGGGACCTCGATGGTGGACGTGGGAGCACATGGGAGCGTGCAGTGGGGCAGGCAGCAGGGCCGGGAGGCCCTGTGCTTGGCGTCTCCATGAACACAGCCCAGCTTGAATGTCTCCCTGGAAACCCACAGGGGCTTCGATTATCTCAAATGCACCATGGTTGACTAAAGTACCTCAAACGCTTTCTTGCTGCTGCAGTAAAAGGAAAAACTACACCACTGACAACTCGAAAAAAATTTGAAATTCAAAGGATTCTGACACCTATTCCTTGCAAAGAATGTGACAACAGAGCAAGAAAAGCAGACACATACTCCACGGGCCACATTCCAGAGTGTTCATGTTGCTTTCACCTCTGGACACAAGGGAATATCCTGCACTTGGTGACTGTGTCCCCGATCCTGCCTGGTGCTGGCTGGAGAGCTGGCTGGAGACACCGTTAGCTACTCTGGGCCTCCCCCAACCTCCCAGGTCGCACCAAAGGCTGCCAGCAGGCCAGGCGGGGTTCTGGGGGGCCGTGGAGCTGGTTGAGTATGGACACCTGGGGAATGCAGCCATCACAGGGGAACCCAGGCCAGCGGCCACCAGCCTCATGCAGTGACTGAAACATAATTGAAATTAAATTAAATGTGGAAGTGTGTTCCACAGCAGCAGCCGCCAGGGGCCAGCGGCCACGTCCCATAGGAGACGCACACTCAGGATCTGGACCGTAAACCAGGCATCCAAGGGGAGCACGCCGAACACACGGGGGTGCTGCAGCAAGCCTGGCCCGGCGTGTCCACGCACGTCTGCGGCAGCTCGTCCTGGACATGGCGCCCGGTGCAGCAGGCATGCGTCAGGCGGCCTTTACCTGCCGCTGGCTCAGGTCCGCCAGGTCCATCTTGTTGAGCACGAGCAAGTGCGGCTTAATCCCCAGGGTCTCCCGGAACAGAGGGTTGCGGCCTGAAAGTGGGATGTGGCAAAATTAAGGCCAAAATTCCTTCAGTGCTTTGCCAGCCAACTGACTTACTGTCTTGTCACCCGACTGGCACCACCTTTGGGAGGAACTGACGCAGCTGAGAGCGCAGCCTCGCAGTCCTAGAGCTGGGAAGCCCGAGCTGCCCGCCCATGAGAGAGGGTGTCCTTCCTCCTCCCGGCCACGGCCACGCTGCTACCCCAGGCTGCTTCTCGGACAACAGGCGGCCAGGCAGGGCAGTGGCTTTCAGGAGGCTCCCAAACAAGAATGACGGTGACAAAAACAACAAAGCTCAGTGGAAGGTTTCATAACTAAACCCTTGATTAGTTGCCAAGGTATGTAAGTTCAAAATAAATGATCACTCTCCACTGAGCTGCCAACAGGTGGCAGGATGGCTCAGCTTAAAAATAAATACATAAATAAACAAATAAATAAATAATCACTCAAAAAATTGCCACCTAACTAGTGTGTTTCAAACCACCACTGCCACATCTGGTCACCAACAAGGAGACGGTCCCTGAAGGTCCCCCCTCCTTGCTACCATCACCAGGCCCCTGCTCCCCTCAGCCAGGGACCCACCTCGGGTGACACTGACAGACAGGAGGGGAGGTCTTCATCTCCGCGTGCTCGGCCCCCCTGGTGCTTCATCTCGCACAGAGGCCAGCCCACCCAGGTCTAGGCCCCTGTTAGTCACTGTGTCCTCACCCACACAAGAAAGGGACACCCGTCCCCCAGGCTAGCCAGTCCTGTGCTAATTCAGAACACCAAAGCCTCCAGACCCCGTCACAGGCCCGCTATCCGGCGCTAGGGCTTCTTGCCACGTCCTGACTAGGAAAGATGCCTTCTCATCACCGTACACTGAATAACCACAGGCTTTTATTACTGTTTAATCATCAGATGTACAATCGCCATTAAACACTTCTGACCAGCATGGGACACTGTATGAACTGACATATTTACCTACAGTGAAGACACTGGGTACTTTATTCCCTTTTTTTTTTTTTTAGCCAAGCCATCCTGCCACCTGTTGGCAGCTCAGCTCGGGCCAGGAATCGAACCGCTGTTGCTCAGAGCTTGCACTTTTGAGTGAGCTTTTAACTAACTGAGCCACTCGGCCGGCCCCCAAGACACTCGGTACTTTAATACAGAAGTTCCCATAAGCCTTTGAAATTGTGAAATGGTCCCTCATCCTCTAACCTAGAGGTGGTAACTCTCCAACGCTCCTCATAAAAGGAGACTCTAAACATAGTTCAAATACGACGAAAACAGGGTCTAGAAACTAGTCACTGGTGACCAAGATCAGCACACCATGCTGATTCAGGCACAGGTGGGGGGCCCGGGTCAGTTCACATCCCACCAGAGAATCCTGCTGCTGGGCTGCGCTTGGGCGCAGGCAGAGGTCTGGGGCCAGTGATGTTCCCTGTGTAGGGGGGTGGGGGGCAGCTCCACCAGATTCTGATTAACTGGTCTGGAAAGGGGCCCAGACCAGTCATTTTAATTGTAAATTCTAATGTGTAATGACGGATAAGAACCATTGCTTTAAGTGCCAATAACTACGACAAGGGAGGCTGCTGGCCACTGTGGTGGCCGACTGGACCAGAGCAGGGGCCAGGCAGAGGAGACAGATGGGAACAAGGTAGCATGCCAGGAGCCTTCCTGCTGCCTCCAGCACTGACTCAGGCACCACTGCATTCCAAAGGTGGGGCTCCCCACCCCACAAGCAGCTCTGACAGCAGCTGGGCTCCTTCCCTTCAACTCAATCTGACACTTTCTCCCTGGCGATGGCATCAGACCCCTCAGGCCCACAAGACTGTCCCACCCGCGTTTCTGACCCGCCAGCTACAGGTCCGAGGTTCCCACCACCCCCGCCTCGGGCCAGATTCATTTGCCAGAGCTGCTCCCAGAACCCAGAGAAATGTTTTACTCACTAGATCTCGGGTTTATCACTAAGGGTCTAACTCAGGAGCAGCCAGACAGAGAGACGTACAGAGCAAGGTCTGGGGGAGGGGAACAGGGTCTGCCGTGCCCTCTCCGGGCGTGGGGCACCGCTCTCCCCACCTCTGCACGTGTGCACCAACCGGAAGATGCCGGAACGGAACCGTCCCCCGGGATTCACGGAGGCCTCACTGCGTGGCCTGACTGACTAAATCACTAGCTGTTGGTGACTGAACCCAACCCCAGGCCCTCTCCCCTCCTGGAGGTCAGGGGTGCGGCTGAAAGTTCCAACCCTCCCTTATCAGGCTGGCTCCCCTGGCACCAGCCCCATCCTGAGGGGTTTTCCAAAAGCCAACTCATTAACATGACAAAAGACACCTTTGTTGCTCTTATCACTTAGGAGATTCAAGGGGTTTTAGAAATTCTGTTCCAGGAGCAGGGACAAAGGCCAAATACACATTTCCTATTATAAATTCCAGTATCACAACCACCAAAGGATATCCGGGCATCATGGACCTCCACGATGCAGTCCACCAGCTTTAGGCTGCTCTGCATCTTCTTCAGCCCTGGAAAACAGAAGGACGCCTAAGGCAGGGGGTCCACCGCCGGAGAGGAAGGGATTGAAGCAGAACTGTCAAGAATGGAGCACCACAAACAACGTAAAGGGACACACCTGAGTGAAGTGCTGTAAGGTTAACTGCTAACCCCTTGCTGGGAGCCCCTTCAAGTTCAACACGAGTGGCTCGGGAGTAACATCTGGCCCCCGTGGGAGGCCAGGTCCTGTCTCCGCCACCTGACACTTGGGCGACTCTGGGTGGGGTATTTAAGCTCTCGGGGCCTTGGTCTGGGCTATGAAGTTGACAGTGTCACCTAACCAGCTCACTGGGCCTGGATACTGTGCGGAGACGCTGCCGTGGGAGAGGCGACCTCAGCCACGCACCCTGGACCTCCCCCTCACAGCACCCAGCTCCCCCCTAACCAGGAACAGCCCGGGGCAACGGCGACACCACCGCTCGGCCTCCACGCACATCCTCCAGCATCGGCCATCGCCCCGCTCCTTCCCACCCGCAACGCCGCCCACGGGCGCCGGGCAGAGCGGGCGCCGGGCCACCGTTTCTTGGGCGAATCGGGGCGCGGGGTGCAGTGAGGCGGCTGGAGCAGGGCCGTGGCCGCCCGCGGCACGAGAGGGGCTGGGCTGGTCCTGGGTGTCTTCATTCCGCCAGATTTTGACAAACAGTAAAAACTCCCAGCGAGGTTCAGGCAGAAGACAAAAACGACTGTTTTAAAGGTGTTGCAATAATAGCTGAACACAACTTGGAAAGAGCTTTCCTAACCCTTTTCCTTTAGTCCTCAAATTAATATCCAGGAAATTACTTTTTTAATAAGACAGATGTGGAAAGTGAGGCTTCGGGGAATACAGTGGCAGAAGGGCCTTGCTGGGAGTCAGGGATGAGGTCAGCCGCGGGACTCCCGACCCGCTGGCGGGCGCCCAGGACGCCGGGCACTCGGGCGCCGGAACTCACCTTTGGCCATGTGGCCCGGGAACCAACGCGCCACGTCGCGGCCGTCCAGAGAGAAGCTCTCCCGCCAGGCGGCCCGGGCGGCGCTACACAGCGCGCGCGGAGTCAGCCTCATGGCGCCGCGTCCCCGAGCGCTGCGCAACGCGGGACCGCTACGTTGACGGACCTCTCCGCCCGGCCAGGGACCGGGCTCGAGGGTTCCGGCGCTCTAACAGTCCGCGGCGCGGCCCGCGCGTGCGCACGACGCTGCTTCAAGCGGTAGCCAGAGCCCAGGGGGCGGGGCCCGGGTTGGGGCGGGGCTACAAGTCCTCGGTCCCCAGGTTCTCAGGGTTCCTGAGTTTATAGGGTTTTTAAAGAAATTCATAGGTATATTAACATTAATTAAATTTAAAAATCCTAGTTCTTCCTTAAGTGTATCCTGAGTATAAGCGTAACAAAATTTAGCAGTCCCCTGTTTGAAACTTCGCAAAAAAAACTTTCAAAAATTCACCTTAAATAATACTGGGTGACTGAGTGGCTCAGTTGGTTAAGAGCTCGCTCAAGAGTTTGAGCTCTGAGCAACAGCGGTTCGATTCCTGGCCTGAGCTGAGCAGCCGCTGAGCTGCCAACAGGTGGCAGGATGACTCAGCTAAAAAACAAATAAATTTTTTTTAAAAATTAAAAGGAAAAAAAATAATAATATATATATACATATATATATGTATATATATATATATAACTTACCTTCCTGTTCTTTTTCAAGTACTCCGGGTTTTCACGTAACAAACAAACCCTTTGCAAATGCTGACTGCAGTTCTGCTCAATTAAACCTGTTAATATAATGAGCCTGAAATTCTCCTCAAGGTCCAATACTCTATGTAAATATAGTCAGGAGCCTAAGTAACTACTCAACTGCATATTGCGTTACAAGAGTATGACTCTAATGGAATTTCTGAAGCAAGCTTCTAAAATTCCAAACATGCTCAGATTCTCAGCACAAAAATATCATTACTCTGGTCTTGATGGTATTAAACCTCCTCACACACAGCACTAAACATTCTTGGGGTTGAGAGACAGGTGCCCCCCACCGGAGACCAGCCCTGCCAGGTGGCTTCCTGGCTGAGTGACATCAGCCTCCTGATAAGTCAGATGCCCTGTGAGAACCCAGCCCCCAGCCCCTCCTCACTGAGGCATCCTCCTGCCCACAAAGCAGCTGGGTCCTGCCTTTGTCTCCTTGAATGGGGAAATGTCTCCCAAAGATGCGTGGCTTGATGGAACCCTGGATGTAAACAGTACAAACCTTTGCATCTGATGGAAGCTGCATTCTTTCTTAGCCCTAGGACCATAAAACCAAAATAAAGCCCTGTTGAATTCTGGATTTCTCTCACAGCTATCTGGCTGGCAGGTGTGCAAGCAAAACCACTCTGGGGACACGAAGTAGTGGGCACACATACAGAACTCGGGGCAGGGGGCAGGGAAGACACTTAGAGGAGCAGTTTGACCCAAGACAGGAGGATAAGGTGCCATGCCAATACGCCCACCCCACCACACTCCAAACGTTCACCCAACACACTCACTCCAACACCGGCCAGCACACGCTCCCCATGTTCACCCCACACCCACCCACATACCACCTGTGGCGCTCACCCTGACACGCCCAGCTGCCCTGTCCATCTGCACTGTTGTAGTCTCACTATTGCTCACATCCTCCAGGAAACCTCAGGCCCCGTTCAGGACGCGGTGCCCCTGTGCACCCATCTCTCCACTTGCTGGCCCTCATGCGGCCCACCACAAAATGGGGAGGTCCCCTGGCTATGCTGTAGCCCTAGCCACCAGCAATGAGAACTCAGGAACATGTGAAATGCCCAGGACGAGGGGCAACCACAACACCCAGAGACCAGGGGACCTAGGGGAGGCGGGCCACCTACCAGGGACACAGGGCCCTGCAATGACCTGGGTCTGGGGCAAGTCAAAGATAGAAGCCACAGCTGCTGCAGCTCAGAGGCCTAAGGACCAGTCTGGACACTGGGGGCTTTAACACGCTTTATGTGTGAGCCAACGCCAACAGCGTCCACAGCGGCACCTGTGTCTCACTTCTCCAGTAAGACTTCACCTCCAGTTCTAGTCAGACCTGGTCAGACTCAAGGACAGATGTGAAAAGTGAGAGCTGACCCCAGTTACAATGCATCCCAAAATCTCAAGCCAGGCTGAACATCATCTGTCAGAGGAAAGGATGGTGCCAGCCTCCCCTGGCACGGAAGGAGTGGCCCAGGCTCAGAGCCTGGGCCCGGGTGGCTGTGCCTGGGGGTCCCACAGAGTGATGAGCCGGTCAGCCTCCCTCCATCCGGACAGCAGGGCCCCGTGCGTGGTAGAGTAAAACGTCCGATGCGTGGCTTCCCCTGCAAATAGTATCTGGAGCTGCAAAGAAGGGCTGGAGTTAGCACGGGTGCCCGGGGTTGAGCTGTAAACCACACACCTTTCACTGCAGCAGGTGAGCATGTGGCTTTGTTCTTCACCTAACCCCACACCCTGATGTGGCCACAAGTGCAGGTGCTGTCATCCCAGAAAGCGCAACCACGAGGGATGCCTTGGACAGCAGGCACCCGGGAATTAACCATGACTACAACCAGACACTCAATGGGTTTCAGGGACAACATTGAAAGCATCACCCAAAAACCAAAGAGATGGAGGTGAAGAGGGGAAAAGACAAGAACATGTGAGGACCAGTCCAGAAGTCCACCATCCAAACAACAGAAATCCCAGAAAAAGAGCAGAGAAAAGATAATGCAAAAGAACTTCTCAGCTGTCTAGCAGGCCTCAGATGGTAGCCCCGGGGCGCCAGGCCAGGCATGAGACAAGTGAGCTCAGTGCATGGGGAGCCTAATGTTCTTCTAAGCTTCCTAAGACATTTGAAAATAGGACACGAGAAAGGACTCCGAATGGCTTTGGGACTTCCCAACAGCAACACTGGAAAATGTCTTCAAAACCCTGAGGGTATGACTCTCAAACTAGGGTTTTATGTGTAATGTGGGACTTTCACTGGGCTGTAAGTTCTTGGACTCCTCCCACAGGAGTCTGGGCAGGCATGTGGAGTGCCGCAGAGTGGGGCTTTCTGATTTCTGAGCTTGATTGCAGGAAGTGATGCTTCCCGCTCACTGGACCGCCTGCGACGGTGCCCTGGGCAGCCATGGCACTGAGGTCACCATGCTGTAAGGAAGCCCAAGCCACACAGAGAGGCCACAGCCAGGCGCTCCAGTCGACATCCCAGACAAGCTCACCTTCAAGAAATCCCATCCCAGGGCAGCCATTTGAGAGGAGCCTCAGATGACCCCACCCTGGCCGAGTCACCCCCAGTGGGTCAAGTCTTCCCGGCCAAGACCCCAGACACCACAGGGCAAAAACAAGCCATGCCAAGTGCCCACCTACAGAACCTGTCAGCTTAATTAAGTAGTTGTTTCCAAGACTGGGTTTGGGGGTTTGTTACATAGTGGAATGTCTGAAGTGTAAAGGGTAGAAAAAAAGGCATTTTCACACATGCAAACTTTCTCTAAAAATCAACCTTCCATCCATCCCTTTCTCAAGAAGCTACTGGAGGGCCGGCCGAGTGGTGCGTTGGTTAAGAGCAGGCCTGTCCCGGGGACATGGGCCCTGTACCAGGCCCCCAGTGCCTCCTCACCCAGCGGCCACATCATACCTGGGCCTTCTCTCTGTCCACAGGGAGGGGCTGAGCCAGCAGGTCAATGTCGTCCCCGGTGCTGCCCACGGCCACGTAGCTGTAGGAGCCCCTGGTATACGGGGCGCTGTGCCAGCGAGACCTCAGCATGCTCTTGGGTGCAGGGAGCTGTGGGTTTCCTGAGCCACAGAGATGTCGACGTTAGCTGGCATGCCTGCTGCATGTCTGCAGTGGGTCTTCCATTTTAAAGACTGAGCGGTTTAAAACGAAAGAAGCTATCTGGGAAGGAGTCATAAACAGAGCCTCTCCCTGTCTTATCTGCTTCGCTCCACTCGGAACACCCAGCAAAGTAGGACCCAACTGGCACCATCACGCTTGGCGGGCTGCCCCCCAATGCACCACCATGGGACGGCGTCACTGTGCCGCCTGAGCCTCAGCATCCTCATCTCGGAAGCTCTGATTAAGGACAGCTGCATTTATTTTGGTGGTAAATTTTAGAAAAAAGGAGTGGAAAGTGTCTGCAAAGCCATTTCAGTTCCTCAGATAAGTAACCCCACCAACACAAGGAAGGACTGTCCCTGAACGTTCAGAGGCCAACTCAGCTCTTCTCTGTTAGGTCCCTGCTTAGAGATTAGCCAGCAGGGGGCACAGGGCAGTGCCGCGGCCGCATGTGGTCTGTACCTGTCACCCTGCGAAGCACGTGGGTCAGAGACTGGAGCACTTCATCATCCGACAGTGTCTCCATGAACTCAGACTCAAGCCCAGCAATGAACCCGCAGAGGACGTGGGCAGGCCTGCGTGGGGAACACAGCAGTGAGATGGCCTGCGTCGGGCCCAGCCCTCCACCCGTCACCTGGGTCCCTTAGTGAGGACCCAGTGACTGTGCAGGGAGCCAACACCCACACAGGGTCCACCAGGGAGCTGTCCTCAGGTCAGTGTGGGCCACAGAACCCCAGGCGCTCTGCTGGGTCAGAACTCCTCAGAGCACTGCACGGGGCCTGCCGTGCCCCTCTGCCAACATCTGCACCATCGTGCAGGCCCAGCTGGACACGCTGCTGGCCCTTAGCAGGAGTGAGGCGGCGACACAGACAGCACTGGCAGACAGTGTCCTTCCCACCACACACGTGCGGGAAAAAACGCCAAGTTCACTGGAAAGTGTGCTCGATGAAGCAGTGCAAGTTACTGGACTCGGGAATGCTCCTCTTTCTAATACGCTGTGTGATGGAGCAGGGAGAGGCACGAAGCGTTCCTGTGGACGCCGGGCAGCAGCCTCTTGCCAACAGCCCAGGTGCGGTGGTTTGAGTTGCCAGCTGAACAAGCCACTTCTTTCATGGACACCGTGTCAGAGCGACTGACGACAGACCACAGGCTTGGCACACATTATCTTGAAAATGAGCAAGCGTGTCTGAAACTAGGAAACAGCTGCAAGCATTTACTGTGGATGATAAAATTTAAGCTATCGAGCAAAAATTAGAATTTTAGAAAACTTGTATCTGCCACCAACAGCTTAATAGACTCCCAATACCAAGAGACTTTTCTGATCAGTGGTGACATTAATGAATTTAATTTTTTGATATTGTGCATGAAATGCATCAACATTTGGAAGACTGCACAAACCACCATTTTCAGTGCAGGACAGACTCTGGATCTTAGTGCAACAGAGTGAAAGTCTGTCATGTGGCTTCAGGGCGCACAGTGCAGCTAAACTTTAAGAAACCACTACTTCTTCGGTTTTGGCCAAAGAACAGCCACGATTACCTGAGGCCCATTCAACACTGCTCCTGCCCTACATGTCGGTGTGAGTCCCAGTCGTCTGGCGCTTCAACCGGGCAGCTGCCCGCCAACGCCAGACACTAAAGCCGTCTGCGAAAGACACAGCAGTGCCACCGTTTTCCCTAAGTTTTGTTTTTAGAAATAGTTATTTCTCATTAAAAATGTTATTTATACTAGCCTGGGATAGGCTTACTGTCATTTCAAAGAATAATTATTTTTAAATTTCTCAGATTTAGTTTCTAATGTGGTGAGTGTATAGATACAACCCACATAAACAAAAGCTCTCTGGGGTTCTCGATCATTTTTAAGAATATATAAGAGTAGATAAGACTACAAAGTGTGACAGCCACCGTCCTGGGCCACAAAGTGTCCCAGGAGCACCCGGCTCCATCGTCCTCACAACATCCTAAACATGGAGCACAGGCTACAGAGCCAGGCCTGAAGCAGGTGGCTGAGCACACCCAGTGACCGAGCCACTGCCCGCCCACAACCCGGGCATGTGTCCAAACCCCTTGCTGTCAGCTTTATCTTCAGTGCAAAGGACACGCACAGGATCCCCTCACAGGCTGCAGAAGCCTGTGCGTCCTGCTCTCGTGGCCTCCTGCCCTTCCCTTATCCTGGTCCCCAGCCCCACCACGTCCCTGCGTGAAGACCTGGAATCATGTCTGCTGTGTATGCGACACCCCTGGGCCACACCACTTACCCTCCAGTCACATGTCTATGATCCCATGACTTGTAAGGATGTTTTATCCAGTCATCGCAGCGGTTTAAGCACTGTCTCCCCATTAGGGACATGTCCATGTTTCAAACTCCCTCTGTAACTGACAAGCCCCGGCTTCCCCAGTGTCTTGGTAAATACTTTTCCCCAGGGAACATGCCTCCCAGTCCAGCAGCACATCTCCGGACCCAAGAGGCTGACAAGCTGCACACCGTGGGCTTCTGTCTGTCCCAGAGGGGTTAGGCCCAGGTATCTGTCGGTCATCAGCGCTTTGGGGTGCCCTTGGGATACCCAGCAGTAAGGCCCCCAGAAATGCCATGCAGGGAATGGACACACTGCTGAATCCCAACCCAACAGGCTGTGGAATCAGCCTGTCAGAGCGAGAATGGAGCGTACATACTCGAAGGAAGGCAGGACAAGAAAGCCGATCAGCTTCCTGAGCCAGGCATCCTGCAGCGTGGGGGCGGAGTCCTCCAGGGGTGACGCGTCCTCCCACACCACCTGGATAATCTGGCAGTCCGGCTCCCAGAAGGGCTCCTTGAACTCCAGGAAGATTTTATTGTTGGTCCCAAAGCCAATCTTCCTGATGGCTTCTGCCTTCTTGGCTGGCAGTGGCGGCTCAAAGAAGGTGTCCAGACGTTCTTTAAGGAAACCTGGAATTCATAATTGGACTAGACTTACACCCTTAAGTGTCTAAAGTGGAATCAACGGCCACAGGGACACCTCTGGCCCCATCAGAGGGAGAGGCCCCCAGACACGCCGTGCCCACTTGGGACCCAGAGCCTCAGTGGCCGGACCACAGTGGAGGGACGTGGAAGGCCCTGTGGCCACCTGCTCGGGCAAGGACAGTTCACACAATGTGCCCAAATATTCCGTAGGGACAGGGTCCACTCCTGAGCCTTCTGCCTCTCAACCCCTGCAGAGAACGCAGCTCAGGGTCCGAGTGGAGCAGCGGAGAGGTTGCACCGGCCACACCAGAAGCCACACCACATGAGAACCGATCTGCCTGGTGAAAAGTCACAGAACACGCCAATCCTCACAAGTTAGTAAGAAAAGGTGGACAGCCCACAGGAAGCGAGGCACCTGCTGTGGGGACCCGCAGAGGGGTCCACGTCCTACAGCCATCCCCGCCTGTCCCTGTCTCCAACCCAGCAGGTCTGCTACTGAAGCTGACCCACAGGCATCTCCACACAAGCGTTTTTAAATGTGCATGTTAAACACTGTGTGAGACAGAAAAAGTAAAGACAACCTAAATTCCCATCAATACTAAGTAAGATTAAGCGATGATACCTACATACAAGAAAATTCTATGTGTAAAGAACAGGTGTAACAGGCCCTGGCTCCCTGGGAACAACACCGACGGCTGTAATAATACATCCCCTGATCACAGCACGGTCAGCAGCGGCAACTATAAATGAAGAGGCCATCGTGGTAAAAAAAAAAAAAAAGACTGTGATGAGCTGTGTGTGCTAATGTGGAAACAATGACAAAAAGGTTTAAGCCAAAAAAAGGAAAAACCAATGAAGCAGCAGAACAGTATGTTAATATGTCTAATTCAGGGGTCCGCAAACTGCGGCTCCCAAGCCACATGTGGCTCTTTCGGTACGTTCTGTCTCAAAAGTTTGCCGACCCCTGGAAGAGCCAATCCTGTCCCTCATGACAATTTAAAAATTGTTCGAGAGCTATAAATATATTTTTACATAATCACCATTATGTGAACAATATCCTTTAAAATTTTTATAAATGAAACTATGATAGTTTTACTTTCATTTTCAATTTTACTTCAGGGCCTGCGGCTGGCGAGCCTCAGTTTGCTGACCCCTGCCGGTCTTCCGTCTCAAAAGTTTACCTACCCCTGGTCTAGATAATTCCATTTGTGGACAAAGGAGCTGGGGGCTGAGTGGGCTTGCCACACCCAACCTTTCTGAAAGGACACACCACCACCAGGGTGGGAGGGAGAATAAGGGAGGCACTTCATCTCACACTGGCTCTGACACCTGCTTATTTGGTGAATTTGGGCAATTGACTTCTCTCTGTTGAAATTTCTCAAACAGGGGATGGGACAGGTAAGTCCCCAAGCTGCCTGAGGAGTAAATAACGCAGGCAGGACTTCAACCATCTCCACCTTTCATCAAATTGTCACCTCCTACTCAAACCTCCTGTCTAATCCTGTCGGATCTAGACCTAAACAGAATTCTCTGTGTGACTGCTTCCTCGACTACTTCAGACCGACCTCTAGAGGCGATCCCACTCTCTCCCAGGGGAACCTCCCTCCGGAGGCCTCCCAACCTTTCCTTAAATTACCTCCAAAGGACCAGGGCGGCTGACTTGCCATGCTACAAAACACAATAGAGTAAGTCTACCCAAAACTTAAATGAAAAGGTGAGCTTAAGGAGAGAAAGACAGAGGCCAGGGACACCTGGGGCGGGGAGGCGTGGCTCTACCTAAGGGCACGGTGAGGACCACGTGATGGGCTGGGAAGCAGCCTCCGTCCTCACACTCCACCAACACGGGAAACGTCTCCCCGGGAGACCCGGCTTCCTGGAAGGAGCCGTTCCAGTGAAGGGTCTTCACGGGCTTGTTAAAAACCATCACGTCCTGGGGCAAGGAGGCAGCTATGCGGTCGGTGAGTCCTTGGTAGCCCCTAGGAGAGACAGAGATGGCGCTGCTTAGAAGCCCAGCCTGCGGACCAGACGCTGAAGTAGCCTCGGAGCTCCCGCCAGCGCCCAGGAGCCGACCTGGGCTGGGGCGGCGCAGGACGCAGGGAGGGCGTGGGCGACCGGCTGCCCCTGCGGTTTCTGACCCACCACAGGAATGTTAATCCCCGCCTCCACGGCTAATGAGAGGATCAAAGAGCAAACGGGCTCCAAGCTCCCAAGATAAAGAGCAAGGCCCCCCCCTCCTGCCTGCACTCCAGTTCTGTCGTTACAATCACAAAGGCCCTCCCCTGTGCAGGAGCCCTGGAGTGACAATGCCAGGGTGACACCTGGGAGAGACCCGCAGGACAGTCCTGCAAGTGTCTCCCAAATACCAGCTGAGGGACAGCCACCCTGCCACAAGGAAGGGCCTGTCCGCCCACCGGAGGCTGAAGCCTTCATACAGCACTGAGCACACAGGGGGCCTTGCAAACATGGGGGGAGAAAGCATACAAGATGCGATTCCTTCATTCATCACTTTTTCTTGAAAATAATTCTTTCCTTTTTCTTAAATGAGCACAACTAGGGAAACAAATGACCAATCTCTCTAAAACAGGGAAGAAAAAGGTCCCCTGGTCTCTCCCACACCTCCCCTGCCTCCCAAACCTTGACCTGGGGTACATGGAGGGGTCCGGGGTGCACAGAGGGAACGTGTGGTGCTGGGAGGGGGCCCGGCGTACATGGGGGAGACTGGGGTGCATGGAGGGGGTAAGGGGTGCATGGAGGGAACCCGAGGTGCATAGAGTGGGCTCGGGGTGGTGTAGGGGGCCCAGGTTGTGTGGAGGGTTGACTGGGTGGGTACAGCATGCACGTACCCAGGAAAAGTGCAGTCCAGCCCTGGCAGCACAGTGTACTCCCCGAAGGGCGCGAGGGCCACCAGGTCCATGCTGTGGGTGCCACTCACACAGCACTCCACGTTGAAGAAGTTGTTGAGAATGGCCAGCTTGAGCTTCTTGGTCTCCTCATCCTCGGTCCAGCTGGCCATGTGCTGACTGACTTCCATCTTGAGGTACTCCCCCACACTGGGCGCTGGGGCCTGGGCTGCATGCAGGAACTCCCGGGTCTGGTCTATGAGGCTGTAGAACAGACTGCCCATCTCTGCCACCAGCTCAAGGCTCACACTTACCCCGGAGCTGGCATAGGACACGGAGGGCAGGTTCAAGTGACCCCCAGTCTCAATCAGCTGGTTCTCCTCTGACAACTCCTTGTCCCCCAGCAGCCCGTACTTGGCAGCCAGCTGAAAGACGGGGTTGCCCTGGGAGGGCCCGTGGATCCAGTGGGCGCCTACCTCCACCACACCACCTGGGAGGGGACACAAGATGCCACCTTGAGGTTCTCTCCCCCAAAGGTGACCCCTGAGCTCTCCTGGACCACAGCCAGCCCTGCCCTTTCCAAATATGTTCTGAAAACCAGCCCAAGCGCCACAGGGTCCCTGAAGACCACAGTCCCTCATGGAAAGGCCTGGTCAGACCTAATTTAAGGGGAACACCTGAGGGGGCGGTGCTGTCCTGCACCTGCTTGGGAGGGCCCTGGAGGGTTACATGGGGGTCTGGGAGCATATCCAGGGCCAACTGTGTACATTCACAGGTTACCTTTCCCCGGCGGGGGCCGGCCCTGCTAACTACGGGCAGCGGAGCTTCGGGGACCAGCGAACTTGGCTGATTAAGGGGTAGGAGCGGGTATTCACTCAGGGGCCAGGCGAGGCTTCCGGGTCGGTTAAGCCTGGGCGCAGGCCGGGCGGGAGGCGGCGGGGCTCAGGCAGCACCGGTTAGGCTCCAGGAAGCGGCCCTGGGAAAGGGTTCCAGGAAGGAGTTCCGGGACAGGCCGTTACCGAAGCTGCGCTCCGAGCGGATGCGACCTCCGGCGCGGGCGGTGGCCTCCAGGACCCGTAGGTGCCGGAAGGTCGGGTGGCCGCAGAGCCTCTGCGCCGCGCCCAGCCCCGCGATGCCGCCACCCACCACCAGCACCCGCGGGCCGCGGCCCGAGGGCTCCGTGTTGCCGCCACTCGACTCCATCGCGCCGTCTCTGTCAGTCCCCGCGTGTCCCGGCGGCTCCGCGGTGCACAGTGTACTGAGGAGACCTGAGGCAGGCCTGAGGAGCGAGGCGGGGAAGAGGGCGGGGCCGGAGGTGGGTGAGGACGTGGGGCGGGGGTGGGGCTGGAGATGGGTGAAGGCGCGGGGCGGGGCCGTGCACAGGAGGTGGGCGGGGAGGGGGCGGGGAAGGCGGTGCGTAGCGAGTCCCCGCGTCAGCCCCGCCAGGTTCCGCACGCCGCTCTGGACTGAGCCTGGGGCTTCCGTTGGCGGTCCGGCCTACGGCCCAGGACGGTGGCTGAGGACGGCAGGCTTTGCGGGCTGCACGGAAGAGCGAGGGCGGGCGTAGCGAGCTGTATGTCACCGTGTCGGCCTACACACTGGACGCGGGCCGGATGCGGGCGCCGCAGCCCTCACTGCTGAGAAGTGTGGGCGAGGGTCTGTCTCCACAGAGGAAGAGTGGGCCTGCAGGGCAGACGCATGTCTCCTTCTAAGGGAGACATGGGAACGGTGACCAGGAGGAGGAGGAGGCGCCTCCCTCTTGCCTCAGATACTCGGGCGAGCCAGCCTTTGTGGAGGTCAGTGAGGCGGAGGCAGAAAATACACATATAAACATATGATAGTTTTCTCCAGTGAAATGTACATGCAAGGGGTGTGTGCACTTTCAAAGAATGTTGGGAGAGGTGCTGCCATGTGCCCAAACAGTCTGAAAATCCCTGCAGAGTGCCCAGACTTCAGGCTGGTCCGTCCCCTGACACTGAGGAGTTTCTGCAGCTGGTCATGCAGACAACCTACAGGTCAAGACGCCCACGGCGTGACAGCCAGTAGCGGCCCACGGCCTTGACGCAGGGGCGGGGGATGGTTTCTGTGCTGCAGCGTTTGCTGCCTGCTGGGCCGGTGGCCCTGGGCTCCTCACTCCACTCCCCGAGCCCCACCCCGACCCTTTCCGCGTCTCATCACTCCCCCACATCCCGCTATCACCACCACCCCACGCAGTTCTCCCTCCGCACCTTCCGCCCCCTCCTCCACAGGGGCCTGAGGGAGCTCCCTGGTGACTCCCGGGCGTCTCGCTGCATCGAGGTCCCGCAGGAAAAGCGCCGAGACTCAGCACAGGGCTCCGTTCACCGCGGCGGCGGAGCGACCGAGCTTCCAGGGCGGCGCGTGCTGGCCCCGCGAGGCACCCCTCGCGTCGGGAGTCGCCCACCCGACCTCCTCCCCCAGGCGGAGCCAAAGCAACGCAAAGTCCCGGGAAGTAACCCGAGAGCCTCGCTGACCCGGGTCAGCAGCGCCACCTCCCAGCGAAGGCGCGGGGCCTGGGACCAGTTCTCCAAAGATCCGACCGCCTGGTCCCCGGCCTTCTTCTCACGCAACCTGACATCCCGCCGCTGAGTTCGAAAGGGCCAAGCGGCAGTCCAGTGAGACCTAGTGTCGCTTGTTGGCAGAGGAGGGCAGCCCTCCCTTGGGGGGAATTTTACCCCACCCCACCCTCCAGTACTGCGTGAAGCAGTCTCGGGTTAAGGGGGGCTCCCTCCTCAAAGGCTTCCCTACAGGCCTGGCTTGGACTCCTCAAGGTTTAACTGAGCTGAAGCCCAGGGGCGTCGCTGGGCTTCTGGAGACATCCCAGGCATCTGGCCTGCCACTGGGGACAATTCCACCTGCAGATTAAGGAGCCTTTGGGGTTCTGAACTCTGTAAACTGGCTGCTGGTCTCTGGGTCTCTCACAGGTATGCCCGGGGGGTGGGGAGGGGTGCCCTGAAGTGACCCCTGAAGTCAGCCTCCTGGTGGAGTCTGCACAGTCCAGCACGCCGTTCCTAACCTAGCAGCACAATGCAGCCGGTGGGGCTGTGAGGACCACCTCTGAGTGCCAGTCCTGCAGTGACCAAGGTCTGTTTGCAGGGACCTTGGCTGCTCAGGCAAAATGGCTGCACCAGACCTCGCACCTCTCTCCATGCGGCTGGCAGCTGCTGCCACACCTTTAGATGACAGTGGTGCAGTCTTTGACCCATCCGCTGGCTCTCTCACCTGTCATGTTTTCAGTTTTCCTGTCCCTTTATAGCAGCGGTTCTCAACCTGTGGGTCACAACCCCTTTGGGGGTCGAACAACCCTTTCACGGGGGTTGCCGGGTCCTCATATGTGGGCGTATCTGCATGTGGGCCTGGAGACAAATAGAGGAGCGGTGTCTTGGTTCCTAAGACCATCGAAAATATGTTTTCCGATGGTTTTAGGCGACCCCTGTGAAGGTCTGCCCCCATCGTGACATGTACCGGTACACTTCATTTCTTTTTCTTGCCCAGTAATAAATACCCCATTGCATATTCTAATGTGTCACCGTATGGATAGATCACATTTTCATGAACTGATGGACCT
Organism: Hipposideros armiger; assembly: GCF_001890085.2. Classification (NCBI taxonomy): domain Eukaryota; kingdom Metazoa; phylum Chordata; class Mammalia; order Chiroptera; family Hipposideridae; genus Hipposideros; species Hipposideros armiger. Next base: position 163,016 of record NW_017731435.1, read on the forward strand.
TTTAGTCCCCCACTTTTTGGCTATTATGAATAATGCTATCAACATTCATGTACAAATTTTTGTGTATACATACGTTTTCACTGCTCTTGGGCATGCATACCTAAGTGTGGGATTGCTGGGTCACATGGTGACTTCATGTTTTAACCTTTTGAGGAACTGCCCGACTTTTCCAAAGTGCCTGCATCAACTTCCATTCCCACAGGCAGAGTATGAGGGTTCCACGTTCTCCGCATCATCACCAACACAGCATTGTCTGTCTTTTTTATTCTAGCCGCCCTAGCAGGTATGAGGTGGCATCTCATGGATTTGCTTTGCCCTTCTCTAATGACTAATGATGCTGAGCATCCTTTCATGTGCTTGTTGGCCATCTGTGTATCTTTATTGGAGAAATGTCGGTTCAATCCTTTGCCCGTTTTTTATATAACTGGTTTGTCTTTTTATTATTGAGTTGAAAGTGTCCTTTGTATATTCTACACACTCCTTATCAGATATACAATTTGCAAAAATGTTTTCATTCTGTGGGTTGTCTTTTCACTTTCTTCATTGTGTCCTTTGAAACAGAAAAGTTTTTAATTTTGGCAAAGTTCAGTTCATATAATTTTCCCTTTTGTCACGTGTGCTTTTGTCCCTAAATTACTTCATGGAGGACAGCAGCCATCAACCGCGACACCAGCCCTGGGGTGTTAGAAGTCCTGTGCCAGCACCACCTCCGTCGAGTGCCTGTCACAGTCGTGTAGCCACACGAACACAAAGGCTCCTTTTGTGAAGCTTTGTTGGGAATCTGCTCCTCTTTGTATGAAAATATCTTTATTCCGCCCTCAGCCTTGAAATAAAGTTTTGCTGAATATTAAATTCTGGTTTGAATTTTATTACTATTTACTTGAGACTGTCAGTTTTGCTTTTCTGTTGTAGGTGATCTCTTTTATCTTCACCCTGGCATTGCAGAGCCTGGGCAAGAATACAAATGGGGGCCTGATACTATGTCTAAGCATTTAAAAGTTATACATCAAAACAATTTAAATAAATACAAAATTTCATTGTTACAACTTAATTAGATCATTTTATGAAAACTACTCAACCCAGTGGTCAGTAGTTATCTAGTTGCCAATGTAAAGAATCGTTATTGTGCTTTGTGCCGCTTCAGTCCATACCTACAAATACATAATATTGATATGTCAGTGATACATGACTTGTTTAATGTTGCACAATATTACATAACAACTCAGTCACCTTGTGCGACGGCTGTGCATACCTCGCTAATGCATGAGGACTCTGGACCGAGCTGGGACAGGGGCAGGAGCGAGAAAGGACGCCCGCCGCTCCCAGAAAACAACGCTCAGGAATGAAAAAGTCACACGTTATGCCTCCGAAAGGATTTTACTAATTTGCCTCCTTTCCTAAGCACTCTTGCCCCTCCAACCCTTCCCACGCGGCAAAGCAGTACAGGTGATTCCTCGGTGCTGTAACGGACCGCTGCTCAGAGGAGGTGGGGTGAGAGAAGGGAAGTGTTTCCCTGGGGCTGAACCGCCCCTGACAGCTGACAGCATGGCCACAGGCTGTCCGGCCGGCGCTGAGCTGCTCCGCAGCCTGTTCGTTCCCTAATGTGTTTGGATTTGTGAGCCCGACGGCCTGTGTCCAGCTCAGAGTCCGGGCCTCCGGGTAACCGCGGTGTGGCTGCAGGTCCAGTCACCCAGGAAGTGGGGGGACGTGCCTGCCCCGCACAGCCACCCGGAAAAAAAGCGGGGGGCAAGATCCGAAGGCCAAGACAGAGCTAATCCCCACCGCCTGCCGAGAAAAGGGAGGCGACGCAGGCCGGGAGGAGAGCGAGGCGCGGCCGGAGGCCCCCGGCTGCGCGCAGAAGCGGG
>NW_017731435.1:167005-174069 GCF_001890085.2 Hipposideros armiger
GTCCTCAGCCGTCATGTGTGGTGTGTGTTGAGGGCTCAAGTGACTAAGGAATGCGCCTGGCCTTCTGAGTCCACCTCGCATCTGTTTCCTGTCCCGTGGTTCCTCTGCATTACCTCCGTGAACAAGTACCCCAGGGTACGGCCACAGTCCCCGCTGCCCAGCTATGTGTCTACGTGGCCGTGATTGCACAGGCCAGGCCCCGCGCCGGCACCCCCAGCAGCCGCAGTGCCTGCACGTGAGGGATGCTCAGTAGCTGCCGTGCGTGCTGGTAACTGGAACCTCTTTTCCGCCAGCTGGAGCCGACATCAAGGAGATGCAGAACTGGACATTCCAGAACTGCTACACCAAGAATGCCCTGAGCCACTGGGACCTGATCACCAGGGTCAAGAAGCCAGTCATAGCTGCTGTCAACGGTTACGCCGTGAGTGTCCTCCCACCCGCCCTCAGAAGTCTTTACGGAGTCGTGCTTGTGCATGTGACGACGTATAACCGGCTTTTATTTGGAAAACCCAAGCCTAGTTCCCAGGCCAGCAGGCCTTTCCCCAAGTGATGCCAGAAAGCCAAGGCTGTAAGGAGAGGGGTCTGCTTTTGTCCACAGAGCCCAGTTCTCCCCGTGGCCCTGGGGCTCCCCAGAGTGTTGCTCCCCTCTCCTATGTCAAGGGCGCACTTGTTGGCTTTCTGTGCTGTTCTAATGACTTTCCGACCTGCGCTGCACCCATAAACTACTTCTCACTGCCATTGAGGGCTCCGTCCTCTGTTTGGGCCCCCGGGGTCTCCTGTGGGCATGTGGACTGCTCAGAGGTGCTGGGCTGGTAGCCTGTAGAGAGTGAAGAGCATTTCAGTCTGTGGTCGTTTAGTAAAGCTCCCTTGGGGTGAGCTGGGGCCAGCGAATAAAGTTTGTTGGAGCTGTTGATTCACTCACTGTCCTTAGCAGAGAGTGGCAGAGCTTGCTGTCAGGCCCTCTACAGAAGGAGCTGGGCAGCATCAACTATTCATGACCCACGGGGCGCTTAACTAACTTTTGCCCTGGACTGTGTTTCATTTTAAGAGAGAATTCAAAAAAGCCAAGAGAGTGATTTTCTGACTGGGTTTCCCTGGTGACACTTCATGTTGTTTTGCAGTTTGGTGGTGGCTGTGAACTTGCTATGATGTGTGACATCATTTATGCTGGCGAGAAAGCCCAGTTTGCACAGCCAGAAATCCTACTGGGAACCATCCCAGGTAAACAGGGGCACCATCTCGAGCATAAACTCTGCAGGTCACTTCGCAGAGCCTGCCCACATCTCAGGAGCTTATGGGCTCTTCCAGGAAAGGATAAAAGCTTGCTTGCACCCGGTGGGGGTGGGGGAGGGCCTTTCTGTGCCCAGTGCTCCCCTGCTGACAAGCACACTAAGTGTGAGTGGACACAACAGCACTCCAGAGTGGCGATGGGGCCACGGAGCCGTATCGGTTCCTTGGGCGATAGCCAGATCCTGGGTCAGATTCTGTTAGAAAGGGCTGACCACACAGTGGCTTAGGATCCTTATAGGTCAGAAGCTCGGGCAGGGAATATGGTAACCAAGGGCCAGTGCTGAGAGCTTGTGCCTGGAGGTGACACATGTCACATCTCCTGTTTCAGTGACCAGAGCCAGTCCCATGGCCTCGTCTAAGTTCAGAGCAGGAACTCAGACCCCCATGTGGAGGCCAACTGGAGCACTGGGCACACAGTGGCACCCCTGCCCCTGGGGTCCACCTGATAAGGGCCCTGGGCATATGTCTGCCCTATGTGTAGGGCCTGGGGCCCAGGGCATTTCCTCCAGCCGGGCTGGGCAAGACAGCATATCCGATTGGCTGAGGGCGAGGCGAGCCCCACATGAGCCCCGCTGAGCACTGGGCTCTTCCCATCCCAACACCCAAAGCGTCCCCTTCATTGAGGCAGTGCCTGAGTCTGCTGGACTGGTGTGTCCCTCAGGTGGTCCCCTTGACTCATCCTGGCACCCAGGGCTCAGTGGTGTGGATGACTGGGCAGGCCGCGCTCTCTCTAGCTTGGGGGAGGGGAGTGTTGTGGGGCCGGGCCCCCGCAGGGCGCTAGGAGAGAAGGGCACATCAGAACAGCCAGACCCTGAGGCGTCGGGCACAGCCTGATGCTGCGAGCTGTGTGCACTTGCCCAGAGTCTGACTCTGCACAAGAGGTCCTGATGCAGGGGACCGAGTGCCAGGCATGGGGCCCCCTCGCCCCCACCTGAGAGGTCCACCTTCAGCCCCAGAACTTGCCAGCAGCGTGTCTGTCATCTTGGCTTGAACAGGCCGCAGGCCAAGCTGTGACCAGCAGCCTTCTGCCCTTATAGGTGCCGGGGGCACCCAGAGGCTGACCCGTGCTGTTGGAAAGTCGCTGGCCATGGAGATGGTCCTCACTGGTGACCGGATCTCAGCCCAGGATGCCAAGCAAGCAGGTTCAAGCCGGGTCGCCCCATGGAGCCCCTTGTGGGGAGTGGGGAGGGGAGGGCTGTGTCCAGGTGTTTCTTGGGTGGTCAGGACAGTGCTGTCAGGTGTCCTGAGAACCCAGGGGACTGCTGCCTGTTTCATTTGGCGTGCCGTATGTACAAAAGAGTAGCGGAAACATACGCACAGGTTAAGGAAGAATATTAAACCACCCCGCTTCCCAAAGCTCAGCGTAAGCAATGGGGGCTCTCTGAGACCTTCTGCACACACCCGCTCTCCCCACCCTTGGGGATCTGCGTCTGCATGAGTGTAGAGACCACGGCAGACAGCAGTGTGGCAGCTTCCCGTGCTGCTGCAGCCCCTGCTCACTCCCTGAAAGGCCTCTGCTGTTGAAGTGTCGTTGTCACTCACAGGGGTCTTTCCACATGTTGTTCACCTTTTTGTATTTCAGGACTTGTAAGCAAAATTTTTCCTGTTGAGACACTGGTCGAAGAAGCCATCCAGTGTGCAGAAAAAATTGCCAGCAATTCTAAAATTGTAGCGAAAATGGCTAAAGAGTCCGTGAATGCAGGTGGGGCTCTGCCAAGAGGGGAGCGTGGAGGGGCCGCCAGACCGACGAAAACTCACGGCTGCTGGTGGTGCTTCCACCAGCATAGAATAGTTCTGCGTTCCCGCAGCTAGCATCTCAGTTCATAACTTCAGGGTTTTCTTTTTAGCTTTTGAAATGACATTAACTGAGGGAAATAAGCTGGAGAAGAAACTCTTCTATTCAACTTTTGCTACCGTGAGTAAACAGTATTCAGATAGGAATTTCACATGTTCTGGCTGGGCACGTCCTTGTAGGGTTTATCATCACACCCCATTGCTCTTGGTCAGAGCTGTCCGCTTCCCCTGTGTTTGGTTAGATGTGTTCTCTCGGTGAGCATTGGTTTTGCCAGTAAGTACAGCGTATGGGAGTTCAAAAGGACAGCAGTGGGGTGGTTTCCTGTTAGGTAGGAAAGGTCTTACGATCGCACCATCAGTGCAGTCCGTTTACCCAGACTTTTCCTATATCATTCCAGTTACTTGGGATGGAGTTCAAATGCACTGACACTGATCGGAAGCTTTGGAGCAATACTTTCTAGGATTTCTGCCAGTAATTTAAACTATTCTTCTAATAGTCATTGAAATTCATCTCTTTTATGATCAGAAAGTCATACCTAGGGGTTTTATAACAAAGAAAAAAATGGTTTGGCTTGTGAAGATGTGCGTGCGTGCGTGTGTGTGTGTGTGTGTGTGTGTGTGTGTGTGTGTGCGCGCTCACAGGAGAGGATGCAGAGGTAGAGTCTGGGTTCCTGTCTGGTGACACTCGGTCCTACTGAATTCAGGTAGGCTGACCCACCTCCGTGTGTCTGAGGTTCTCTGTAGCTGAGAATTTATTCTTCACACACGGTCATGGTTCCTGAGTACCGTCACCTGGGGGAACAAAAATACCCACTCCAGGCCAGCCCTGCTCGTTTGGCAAATCTGGACCAGTCCCAGGTCCCCAGGTGTCCCCAGAGCAGAACCCCCTGTGGTCCGTCCCCCCTCCCCGGGAGTGTGGACAGCCAGGGACAGGGAGGGGCCCAGAGACACAGTGACCCAGCAGGAGGAGACGCACATGTCTCTTTGCTTTTCCTTTCCTACCAGGAAGACCAGAAAGAAGGGATGACCGCATTTGTGGAGAAGAGAAAGGCCAACTTCAGAGACAAGTGAGAGCTGCTGCCTCTGCCCTAAGCCTCCACACGGAAGAGGGAAAATGTGGCCGGCCAGCTTTAGGAGCAAATAAACCCTTTTCTTTTAAAGACCCTGGAAGTGACATGTGGTTTCTGGAGGCGGGAGCGAGCGGCCTGCACAGCTGCTTACAGAAGTTAGTGCGTTTCAGTTTCCACCTGATTTCAGGAACTGAGAGATGTTTCCATGCCAAACTGTCACTTTGTCCAGCACGCAGGGTTCAGATGGAGGCATGACCCCACGTGCCTGCTGTGTGGCCAGAGCCGGTGACTGCTTTGCTGGTGGGTGCCCTGAGGAGACGTGCCATTGTCTAAATGACAGACTTGGAATCACATTGTGCCTTTCTTAATCGTCTAGAGTTCAGTGTTCTATCGACCTTTTTAAACTTTGTTTTGCCATTATAAGTGACAACATTCAAACAACAGAAGTCCTTAAAGTAAGTCACCCTGTCAGTCCCAGGCATGTAGCTTTGTGGGGATTTCTCTGTCCCCACACGCGCACTGGGATGCAGCAAATCAGTGTTCTACACCCTTCTGTGAAGTACACTGTTTTCTTTCTACGTCTGTCACACCAGGGCACCCTTTTCTTATTTGAGTAGCACTCTTCTTTTTTTTTTAAATCATAATTTTTGCCTGTTTTTTTTTTGTTTCTTTTGTTTTTAAGATTTTTTATTGGAGGAGGGGAACAGACAAGTTGCTGTCCTTTTGTTCTTCAGTCTAGTTGTGGAGGACNCCCCTCCCCGCCGCCCGCGAGGGTCTCGCGATGCCTGCGCGTCTCGCGGTGCCGGCCTGTGGGCGGGGCGGGCCCTGAGTGGCGCCGCCGCGGGCGGCTCCGCGCGGGGAGGGCGGGCTGCGGGCGGAGCGCGTCGTCCTCTGAGCGCCATGGCCGCGCTGCGTGTCCTGCTGCCCCGCGCCCGCGTCCTGCTGCGCCCCCAGCCCGGCCGCGCGTCGCTGCGTCCCTTCGCCTCGGGTGCGTGCGGGGCTTGGGGGCGCGGGGAGGGGGCGCCGACCGAGCGGCAGCGGTCCCAGCGCCTGCCGTGAGCTCGCTGAGCCCTGGGGTCCCTGGCGCCCCTGCAGCTCTGGGGACTACGGTCTGAGTGCTGAGATCTCCGGCCATGTGAGCGTTCGGTGCTGGCTGTGAAATCCCGCTGGGCTTACATGACCTTAAGGGGATGCGCAGTTAGGGCCTCTGAGTTGGGAACGGTCGCTCGTTCCGTCCCGCGGTGCCTCCTGTCCAGGCCGACCCGTGTCCGCGGCTTCTGCCCGGGCCGGCCCGGCGCGCCACCTGCAGCATCGCCGCTGGGGTCCCTGACGGGAGGCCGCGCTCACACGTGTGTCTAGTTAACTACCTGTTGGTTTTACCTAAGTTCTTCTTGACCTTCCTTTTTCCTCTTCTGCATCCTGGCCTGTATTCAGCAGTCTTTTCCTGGTCCAGTGTGACAGGCACGCTGCTGCTAAGCACTTTACATGTGTTACTTAAGTTACTCCAGCAAGCCCTCGGGATAGGTACTGTGACCCGCTCAAGACAGCAGCCACTCCCACAGGCAGACTCACACCTTAGTCTTCTCAGGCTAACCTGCTTCCTTTCCAGATCATTACAGACCCCCACGTGTGAGCCAGCTGCCCCTCTGGGCCTGGAAGCCCTCCTTCGCCTGTGTGTGCCCCCACCAGCCTAACCTGTCCAGCCGGTAAGGCCAGAACTGGTTCTGTTCACAGCTTAATTCCACTCACCTACTTGCCATTTGTTGAAAGAACGAATTTCCCCACCCCTGGTTTCTGCAGAATCACAGTCCGTTCTGTCCACATCCTGGGAAGTGCTGACCAAGGCGTTCTGGGAAGGAAGACTGCTGTGGGCTGCTAGTCATTGCTGGGATTTTTTTTTTTTCCACTTTAGCAAATGTTCAAACATCTGTGAAAGCAGACAGTGGTGCAGAGGCCACCTAAGCAGCTGAGAGTCGTGTGCTGCAGCCCACGAGGGCTGGGCAGGGGACTGTTGGGGTCCCTCCGTGTACAACGGGGACACATCCTGCCAGTCTGATACCCACATGAGTGAAAATGCCCCTTTGTCTTCTTCACCCAGGTGCTGGCTTTGAGTACATCATCGCAGAGAAGAAAGGGAAGAGCCAAAACGTGGGGCTGATCCGACTGAACCGGCCCAAGGCACTCAATGCACTCTGCAACGACCTGATGACAGAGCTCAACCAGGCGCTGGAGACCTTTGACATGGACCCAGCCGTGGGGGCCATCGTCCTCACGGGCGGGGAGAAGGCGTTCGCAGGTGGGTAGTACGGTGGCAGGTCACCCAGGTGTGTGAAGGGCGGTCTGACTGGTCACGCCCGTGACGTGTGGCGTTGCAGACATACTACACCTCCAAGGTAGCATCAGAAGAGCCGGTACAGCTCGGGGTTCCTTACGTGTAAGGTGCAGATGTGCTGGGGAACTGCTTGGATGAGGCTTTCTATGTGTGTGACACTTGGGTGTATCCTGCCAGCAGAATCTGTTTATTCAGAGTGATTCGAGTCCTCAGCCGTCATGTGTGGTGTGTGTTGAGGGCTCAAGTGACTAAGGAATGCGCCTGGCCTTCTGAGTCCACCTCGCATCTGTTTCCTGTCCCGTGGTTCCTCTGCATTACCTCCGTGAACAAGTACCCCAGGGTACGGCCACAGTCCCCGCTGCCCAGCTATGTGTCTACGTGGCCGTGATTGCACAGGCCAGGCCCCGCGCCGGCACCCCCAGCAGCCGCAGTGCCTGCACGTGAGGGATGCTCAGTAGCTGCCGTGCGTGCTGGTAACTGGAACCTCTTTTCCGCCAGCTGGAGCCGACATCAAGGAGATGCAGAACTGGACATTCCAGAACTGCTACACCAAGAATGCCCTGAGCCACTGGGACCTG
>NW_017731435.1:178142-185274 GCF_001890085.2 Hipposideros armiger
CAGACAAGTTGCTGTCCTTTTGTTCTTCAGTCTAGTTGTGGAGGACATTGCTTCACTGGCCCATGTTGGTATTGTGATCATTGCACTCTTCCCGGGCGAGGCAGATCAGTCGCCGGCCTCTGGACGGCTGCTCACGGCAGCTCATGCTGGCTGCTGGCCACTCATGCTGGCTGCCCGCCACTCACACTGGCTGCCCACCACTCATGGTAGCTTATGGCAGCCCACTGCAGCAGAGGCTGCAGCATACGCCGTTGCTGGCGACTCACGGCAGCCGAACTCCAGGTCGAGCTGTTGTTCACCATCTTAGCTGTAGAGAGCACAGCGTCACTGGCCCTCATATGTGGGATCTGAACCAGGGTCCTGCTACTCAGAGCTGGCATCCCAAGCCAACTCCTAACCAACGTGCCACTCGGCTGGCCCTAGCACTTTTCTTTATTGTAAAATACATGTAACAGAATTTACCATTTTGAGCATTTTTAAATGTGCAGTTCAGTGGCTTAAGTCTAGTCAGAGAGCTCTGCAACTGTCACCACCTCCAAACTGCTTCGTCGTCCCAGGCAGAAGCTCTGTCCCCATTAAACTCAAACTCCCGTTTCTCCCTCCCCACCCCATGGCGTCCTCTGTGCTGCTTTTCCTGTCCCTGTGAATTTAGTATGATATGTTCAAGGCCCACCAAGATCCAAGGCCTGTGATAGTTCCTCCTCTTTGTCGAATAACATTTCTGCCCACAGTCTTCAGCGGCCAGGAAGTATTTCATTATCTCAATATGCTGTGACTTAGTATTCCCATGGTGTTGCGTATTTCGACTGCCTTCAGTTGCTGGTTGTCAGACTGCTTCTGCACACGTCTCTGAGGCTGAAAGGTCAGCCTGCTCGGGCTGGGGCCTGCCCAGCTCCCCATCTGCAGGTCTGAGGGCCTCTTAGTGCTGGGCTGGCCATCTCCAAGGTTGATGTAAGGTCCACTTGCTTCTGTGTCCCTGGGGTGTTTGCCTAAAAGGCACATTCTGGGCTCGGGTCAGAACTGCATGGGGCCCTGCTCTCCACAGTCTTGGCAGCACCCAGTGGCATAGAAGGCGCCCGAGCAGAAGTGCGCTCTGCCGCTGTCACACTTGGTGCCAAGTGCTGTGGGAGACAGGCCTTCCACACCAAGGTCCTCTGATGGCCTCAGACTCCGGGAGGGCCGGCCACATCCCCTGAGTCACTGTGCAGTGTCAGGAACCTCACAGTACACTAGGTCACCGAGTAACCCTAGTTACAGGAAACCACCTCTGTCCCTACTGGACGTCTAACCCTTAATTCTCACATCATAGCCCTGCTCGAAATGCTGAACCCTCCATTTTAAACCAGGATCTCCAGCAAATGCCCAGTGGGAGAGTCACACAAGGTCTGGAGTGTGGGATGAAGACCCCATGTCCTCCGATGACCGGGAGGGCTTTATGGCTGAAGGGGGGGTCAGGGTCCCCAAGCCCGAGAACACCCTCAGCCTCCAAGCTGATGCACTGGGGGCCCTGCTAGCTGCCCATGTTGGCACAGGGCGTGAGGCAGCTGCAGACTGGCAGGCAGGCCCAGGCAAGGGGGTGAGGCCCTGCTGGCTGCCCTGTGCCCCAGTCCCATCCCACCAGTCTTGCTCGGTGGAGATGGTCCACCTGTTGGGAATGGTGGGTGCCACTTACAGACCCAGGGCAGAGCTCTGTCGAAGCAGGGACCCCACAGTAAGACATGCACCTGGCCTGTCCCAGAAGCTGAGCCTCAGCCTCCCCAGGGAGCCCACGGTGCCTACAGCTCAGTGAAGACCCAAGGGCACCTGTTACAGGTGTTTCCTCCACCTTGTCCAGCAGCTGGGTGTGGGCAGCCAGGCCATTGACTGGAACATGGCTGCATGTGTGGGTTCTGGCTGTGCGTGACCTTGGGCTGGGCTGGGCTGGAGCCGGACGTATGTGCCCACCCGTCCAGGACCTATGCTGAACACCCAGGAGAAACCCACGTGCCTTTGCTGAAGAATTGAAATGACCTTGAGCAAAGCTTTGGCATGAACACCTTTGATCACGAGCCCTTGTGTTTTGGTTACATAGACAGCGAGGTGGCACGGCCGGAACGAGTGCTGTGTGGACTGTCCCCATCCCCCTCGCAGGGACTAGCTCTGCAGCCTCCAGCAGGCCCAGTTCGCTCTGTGTCAAGTTCAGAGCAGGCTTCAGATGGGAGGAGTTTGAGAAGGAGGCGGCCGTGTTGGCTAAGCCATCGCTGGCCCCCATTGTGACAGCGCAGCCACAGGTGACAGTCTTTTCGGATAAGTCTGCAGATCTTTGCTGTTTGACACGTGCCTATTCCAGGTACAAGGAGACCAATTCAGGCCTGACTGCTAGATTCGGCCCGCCCTGTCGGTGAGGGGGCCGGAAGGCTGGGCGTTCTGCCATGCGATGCATGTAGAAAACACACTGAAGTTGAACACGTGACCACGTGACCAGGGTCTGCTAAAGTCAAACAGACCAGGAGAGAACCCAGGGAGCAAGTCTTACGGCTGAGACAACTGTCTGTCTTGGCTCAGCCAGAAGCCAAGAATGATTCAGCACCAAACCTGGCACTGCTGCCTGTACCCTCAGGGTTATGGGGTTCCAGAACTGCAGGAACAGCAGCCCGCCCCTTGGGCCTCTGGGAAAGGGACCTTCTCTCAGGCTTCATGCTGGCCCCAGAGCTTGAAGGAGTTTGGGGAAACGCGAGCTGTCAGACCAGTGTGACCGCGTGCTTCGCTGGGACTGCCAGTGTTGCTGACAAACCCCAAGCTGGGCTGGCCTGGGACCACAGACCCCAAAGCAAGCTCCCACGCCCTCTTGACCTCTGACCCCATTTTGTTGTGGGGGGGTTGTTTTCTTTCTCATCTATATAAAATTGGCTTTCCCCTCATAGTTTTACTAAGGATAAAGCTTTGGGGATGTCAGCTGTGAACGTGGGTACTTACATCTCAATTAGCAGCTGCTCAGGCACAGCTGCCAGCGGGCGGCCTGGTGCTGGCCCTGCTGACCGGCCTCCATTCTGCCCAGTGTGCTGGGCTCCGGGCCATGTGTGCTGGGTGCTGCTGGACACCAGGCTGTAAAACGTGATGCCTTTGTTGTCTTCACATACAGAACGTCCCCAGGGGCTGCAGGCCTCTGAGCATTTCATGTCACCACCGGGCTAAGCAGTAAGGCCACACAGCCTAGTGTCCGTTTGAAAATGAAGTGGAGATGGAGAGCTCCAAAGGGAGAGAGCCTGGCCTGGCTGGCTGGGCCCCAAACTGGGCCGTCTCCTGCCAGGCAGGTGAGCAGAGCAGCCCTGCAAGGTGAGGCATGAGGAGCCAGTGCAGAGGGCCAAGGCCGCCTGCAGGCTGGGCGGTGAGGTCTGGTGGTGGGTTCTTAGGCGACATCATGACCAGGCCAGCGCACTCAGGGGCACTTCGGTTGGTGTCTGCCTCCAGCCTGTGGGGAGGGGCTTGGGAGGGAGCAGACACCGGGCTAGAGGCCAGGGCCACTGCTGCAGGGCATAGTTAGCTGTTGCTGCGTAACACACGATCCCTAAACTTAGCGGCTTAACACAGCCATCAACAGTTACTCTTTCTCAGTCTGTGTGGGTCACGGATCCAGACAGGCCACGGTGGGTCTCAGCTGGAAGCACCTGACGGGTCAGTCACCGGTCTGGTGGTTTGTGCTGCATCAGCTGGGCCTAGCTGGGGCTGTGGGCTGAAATGCCTGCGGCAGGCTCCATATGCCCTGGCTTCCTGCCAGTACTGCCTGAGGTCCCGGGGGGTGTGTAGTGTCCCGAGAGAATCAGGGAGCCATATGTCTTTCATGACCTAACCTCACCCCAGAAGCCGGCATCACCATTGCCAGCATATTCTGTTGCTGGTGGCAGTGACAAAGGTCGACCTAGTTCAAGGGAACTCAGCCACCTCTCAGCCAAGGCATGCCCACAGAACTGTGGGGTGGCGATGGAACGCTGCCGCCATTTTGTAACAAGGCAATCGACTGCACACCCCAACCAGGGTCAGGCCTAAGAACCTCCACCCTGACACAGCCCTAAATGCAGTGGGAGCATCACCTCCCCGTGGGCACTGCCTGGGAGGTGGTGGCTGGATGGTGGTCTCGGCTCTGAAGGGGTTAACAGGGAGCCCAGATTCCAGGCATTTGAGGGGCTACCAGTCAAGGGGGGAGGGGACTCCCTCTGGGTTAGGGAAGAAGCTGTGGTTGCGTTCCCCACACCCCTACCCCGGTCCTGAGGACGCAGGCAGCTGGGGCCTTCGGGTCAGAGGTCAGGACACTGCTCTCCAGGGAAGGGGCGCTGTACCTGAGGGGTCTCAGCAGTCTGACTGACGCCCTGCGGGAGTGGGTCAGGGGCTCAGAGCACTCAGCCCGGATGTCGCGCCAGCCTGCCCTCCGGGTCAGCTAAGTAAGTCCGCGTTGTCAGGCCACCTGTCCCTATCCACCCCGCGGCACCAGGGACCCAGAGGGCTGGGGGTGGGGGAACCAGTCAGTTCTGGGGGGCTCCTGGGGAGCGGCGGCTGTGGTGAGGGGCACTGAGGAGCCCTGACCACAAACAGGCGTCCCGGTCTTGAACCTGGCGAGGAACGCGAGGCCCTGAAAGACGCTTGCGGGACTAGGCTGGGTTTCGCGCGCCCCCACCTCCCAAGTCAGCCCGCGCAGCGGTTAGTCCTTGGCGCGCCGCTTCGGGACCCTCCCCACCGCACCGTAGGCCCCGCCCACCTCGCGGCCCCGCCCCTCCCTCTCCTGCGGCCCCGCCCTCCCTTTTCAGCCCCGCCTCGGAATTCTTTCGGAAACTGAGGCCCAAGCACCTGCCCAGGCCTTGGTCAGCCCCAGGGGGTCACGAGGACGCTGGCTTTTGGCCCGGGCGGGGCTATGTCTGGGCAGGGCAAGTCCCTCTACCCAGACCGAGTGTTGGGGGCCCCCGACTGTCAAGGTCCCCCCTCCGGCCTCAGGTCCCGTGAGTTGCTCATACTCCGGACCCCTCCCCAGATGGTCCCCGAGGTGTCTGGGGCTACTCTCTAACCTCTGACACGGTTTCTCTTTTCCTGGAACTGTGGGCCATAGGTGGCGCTGCGTGGGCAGACGCTGGGCGGGACTCAGGGTGGAGGCTGTGGGTCCGAGCTCCACCCCCAGCCCTGCTAACACATGCGCAGTTTCTGATAACTCCTGCACCTAGCGATTTCCCAACCCTCCCCCTCTCCCTGCTGGGGGGAGGTGGGGAGAGAAGTGGGCGTGATCTAATGGGATTGGCGACCTATGGTCTGCGTCCACCCACGAGGACCCACCAGGGGCTGTCTAACCCAGCTGGCTGTTCAGTTCTTGCAGAAGTGAAGTTCCCCACCTCCTCCGTCTGCAGGTGTGGCGGACAGGAGACCCCGGCAGCCGGGTGGGGAGGGTGGGCCTTGGGCCTGGCTCTGGGCTACTCAGGGGCTGCAGCTCTGCCTCCAACTCCACCCTTTCCCCAAGCACCCACCGGTGACCCTGGAAATCCCAGTGCCAGGACCCTCAAGATGCCCCCTGCAGTCCCCAGCCCCCAGAGATGAACCTGGGCCTTCTGTTCCTTTTCAGACACCACTTGGTGGTTTCTTGCAAATGGGGCAACTGAGGCCCAACGCCCTGCTCCTCCCCCAGGTCAGGTCAGGTGTTCAACCTTTACTCTGCAGTAAAAATCCCAGTACTGGTGCACACCTGGCCTCACAGGCTCGAAGCGTCCACACGCTCGAAGACCCTCTGACTCTCAGTGGTGGACGGGAAGTGAGTCTCGGAGGGGCCTTGAGCCAGGTCCCAGAGGTGATGGTAGAAGCTGAGCTAGCAGTACCGAGGGTAACTGGGCTGTGGGGTGACAGCACCAGCATCCTGCTCTGTGCCTGGGCTGGCGCTGGGCCCAGGCCATGCCTGGCTGCCCCCAACCCCCCACACCTGCCTTGACATGCTATGAGTCAGGAGCAGGACTCTCCCTGCAGAGCTGAGGCCACTGGGGCTCAGAGATGTGAAGTGGGTAAATCAGCCCCTCTGCACGGGGCGGGCTAGAGGCCCGAGGCCTGCCCAGTGGCCGCTCGCTCCTGACCCAGTGGCCTCGGCTGCCAACCCCTGCTCAGGGAGTCGTGCCTCAGTTTATACCCTGAGCCAGGTGACCCCAGGAGCTCTCCTCCCCAAAGGGGTGGGGTGGGACAAGGTGGGCTGTGGGAAAGGCCAGAACGCTGGAAGATAGGAATGTTTAAGTAAATCGCAGTGCAACCACCAAGTGACACACACACAGTGACACACACCCTGCTCATTAGTGGAAAACGAGCAATTGGGATTCGGGTCGTACATACGGAAAAGTCTAATCATGTAGAGATGCAGAAAAAGGACAGAAGGAAATGCACCTAGATGGTCGCAGGGTCTCCTTTACATGGTAAGATGGCAGCCATAGGCTTCCGTGTGTCCCAGTTTGTACAATGAGCGTGCAGGGGCCTGGGAGCCAAGTGAGACAGGTTTAAAGGTGGCAACCCTGGGGGTCATCTTGGGGCCTTCTGGGGTCAAGGAGGTGGCCCTCCTGGTGGGTAGGTGCTTGGGGTCGCCACCAACAACCTGCATGGTGAAGAGTGAAGGGGGTGGGCAGGGCTGGCCCAGTGCCTGGGCAGGGACAGGTGCCTCAGCCAGCTGGAGAAGTTGCCAGTGTGACCTCAATAAGTGTCACAAGGCGGGCAGCAGATGCCTGTGGCCTCTCATCTGTCCTAGGCCCAAGTCTGTCCTTTCTTGCAGGTTTAGTGAGGCCCAGTGTGAAAGGTGTGGCCAGGCCAGGCCGCCAGGTGGCGCTGTCGGCGACCAGGTGGGAGAGAGGGGGGAGTCTGAGATCAGCACGTGCCCCCAGGCCTGGGCAGCCGGCACCTGCTGGAGAACGTGCTGAAGCTGCTGCCACTGGACACCTACGTAGAAAGCCCAGTGAGGGCCACGTTGCCACGCTGCCCCTTGCTCTTCTGGACCTCCGCTTCCCTTTTTTCAGACCTCAGAGGACTCGCCTGCTTTGGGAGACCCTACATGTGTCCCCAAAGGGCTGTGACCCTGGTCAGAGGAGCCATGAACTGTCACCGAACAAGGGGGGCCTGGAGGTGCCCGGAGCTGCTGGGTGGGTGG
>NW_017731435.1:185368-188114 GCF_001890085.2 Hipposideros armiger
AGAGCTGATCCCTTCGTCCCCAGGCTGCTGTCATGGAGCTTGTGCCCAGAGACAGGGAGAGGGGCCTCCAGACGCCAGTGTCTTCAAGGCCAGCTGCTCGGTGAACTTGCGGCCCCCGCTGGGAACGGGGTCGGGACCTCTGCACCTGCTTGGAGACCTGGGATGAGGAAAGACGGGCCCCAAACTCCACCGCAGAGTTGTGTGAGTGCATACTCACCGCAGTGGAAGAGTGACCTCGGGGTGGGGCCTGGCCTTTCTGCCTGGGGGCCCTCACCCATCCCAGGCCCTCATCTTGTGGTCAGAGGCCTGGCCCGATTCTGTGTGTCACCCCCACCCCTGCAAGGGGACAACCCTGTCCTCCTGGGACCATTCACACTAGCAGATCTTTGGCAGCACCCACCTGAGGAGAGGATACCTGCGCCCCCCACCTTGGACAGCAGCTCCCCCACCTCACCCCCTGGGGCAGCTCAGAGGGATCGGCGCAGGAGCCTCAGGCTGACCAGCCACCAAGCACAGCAGGCACTCCACCACCACAGCCACCCGGGGCCCTGCCTGGCCAGTCCCTGGGACTCCAGCCAGGCGATCCAGAGAAACGGAGCACAGAGAGGCGGTGCTTCCTGATGTCCTGCCACTTGCTGGGCCCATCAGGGCTTCTGGGCAGGGTTCCTCAACCACACCGCTTTAGCTACCAGGGCCTCCCGCTCATAAAAGGGTTTGAGTTTTATGAGCGGGCCGGAAGGCTTTTGCTGTTGTAGCAGTGGGATGAGTCCTGGCTGAGTCCACTGGCTCCTGGTGGTTTGACAGAGTCCTACTGGGTCTGGGGTGAGTGTGGGGCCTTCCCCCTCCCCACTCCAGAGCTCCCCTCTGCTCAGTTCCTGCCCCACTGAGACTTGATGTCCCACAAGGAATGGGAGAGCTGAGGGATTTGCCTGAGGGATGGTCCCTGGACCTGCCCATCAGTGGGACGAAGTGTCCCAGCTCGGTGCTCAGCTCAGCTCCTTATGCCAGGAGACAGCCCTCTACAGAACCGTCATCCTCAAGAAGGGGTGCTGGCCCCAAAGCCCATCTCTAGGTGAAGAATCAGGACCCTGAGCCCCACAATGCCACCAGCAGGTCCTGCCTCTCCCCCGGCAGCACCTAGGGCTCGGGGACCCGTGAGTCTTGAGGGGGCCTGCTGACTGGGGCTGGGACCCCCATCTGTGAAAATGATGAAGAGTGGTTACTTGTCAACATTCAGCTGGAGGCTTTACACAACAGCCCCATTCTCACAAAGGCTTCAGCTGAGCCCAGGGAGGCTGCTGGCTCCTCAGAGGGTAGCCCCCACCTGCCCTGGATGGGTCCTCAGGCGGGAGGTGAGTGCAGAGGCTGCCCAGGTGGCTCTGAGTGGGGCAGGGGCTTCTGCACCAGCCCCGTGCCCCACCTCCCCACCCCCCCACCCCCCACAGACACTGAGGTGGCCCTGGAAGAGGGGACCAGGGTCATTCCTTCAACCCCAAAGGCAGAAAGACAGGGGCAGGGGCTGGTGTGAGGAATGTGGGAGGTGACAGGTGAGATGTCATGAACGCCTTATCTATGCCAGGCACTGGGCGGGCACTCCAAGAATGACAGGCTTGCCCCAGGAGAACTGACAGCTCAGGTGCTTTAGACACTGAAGCTCCAGGAGGAGGTCCTCCTCTGGGTGGGTGGGGGCCAAACCCAGCAATGCCTCAACCCGGGTGCCCAAACAGGGCAGGAGGGACAGTCCGAGTGTGACCGAGGTCCTGCCTGAGAGCCTGGATATCCCCAGGTCGAGGTGCCAGCGAGTTCCGCTGGCTGGGGTGTCCGCCCCCTGCAGTGAGGTGGTATGCGTGTGTGACATACATATGTACAAGTGTGTGAGCGGCGGGGGGAGGGGGGTAGGCTGTGGGGCCCGGCTCAGCGAGTGGGAGGGGGTGCGGGCAGGCGACAGGTCCCGGGCTCCCCTCCCCCAGCCTGAGTCTCCCCGGCAACAGCAGCCTCGGTCTGGGGCTCGGCCCCTCCCCCGCCCCGCCCCGGCTGCGGCTGCGAAGCGTCTGGAACCGCAACCTTCCTCCGCATCCTGGTCTGGGGGACCTCATCCTGCCGCAGCTGCCCGTTGGAACCGCCCGTGAGCCGTCTCTACATTTCTTCCCGTGGAGTGGGGTGAGGGGAGCCGAGTGTGTGCAGGGCTGTGCGGGTGCGAGTGTAGGGGTGGGAGAGTGTATGTGGGGGAAGCACTGCGGCTGACCGATGGCGGCCAGGCCGAACCCTCCCTTGGGGCCTGCGCTGACCCAAGCCGGGGTATTGTCCCCAGGCCTCCGGGACGATCGGGGGCCTCCGCGGGGAGAGCCGCTGCCTGGACTTCCAGACCGGCCGCGGTGTCCAGTCTTACACAGACCTGACGTGCTGCCCGGATCCCCTGTCCTCAGCAGAGCTGGGCCGCTTGGGTGGGGGTAGGACTGCTGGATATCAGCCCCCGGCCACTGTGACTGCAGCCCCCTCCCGTGAGCCCGCTCCACCCCTGCAGATCTGAGAAAGCCATGGGAGCTGGGCGCCCCGAGATGGGGAGGGGGTGCCAGTTCTAGGACCCCAGCTCTCTGTGTGTTTGGGGACGGGAGTAGGGTGATGGGAGAAGGGGTTGGCAGAAGGGGCGTCGGATGCACCAGAGCATGGAGAAATGATGCTGGCAACCGGAGGGGGGTGGGGGCGGCTGCGTGACAGGCTGGAGGCGGCCAGGAGGCAGGGAGAG
>NW_017731435.1:190182-191875 GCF_001890085.2 Hipposideros armiger
ACCCCTCTGTTAAGCTGAATGTGAACATTTGGGTCCAGTCCTGGGCGAAGACATGGGCTGGCTGTGTCTTTGCCACCAGCCTGCTGTCCTTTAGTTGTTGGTTTCATTTAGTTCTAACCTTTCTCTGTTGTGAAATATAATTAATATTCAGAAGAGGACATAAAACAAATATGCAGACTAACGATTTGTCAGAAGTGGACCCCAGGCATCCAGCATCCAGGTGAAGACTAGAAACCCGGCCCCAAAACCGCCCCTCCCCCAAGGCCACTGCCACCTGCCACTCGGCCTCTGCAAACACAGGAGCACCTTGGCCTGGACAGCCCAAGTCCACTGCTCAAGCACGTGCCCCTAACACATTATTGGCTGCTAGAGGCCTGGGTTGGTGTTTGCTTGTTCCTGAACCTTCTTCTGTGCCTGGCTTCTTTTGGCAGAGGCTGTTCTTGTGTGTGGCTGTAACCATTCACACCATCGCTCTAATGGACTCCGCCGTGGGAATGCCTCGGTTTATTTTCATGTGTGACCTATGGCGGTGTCAGTTCTGGGGGGACAGTACTGCTGTGCATGTCCTGCACGCCTGCCCTTCTGCACCAGGAGTGAGGGCTGGGCCCAGGTTCAGCCTCAGCCGCGAATGCAAGTGGGCCCTGCCTGGGCTCCCCTGGGACCTGAGGGGCTTCACCGTGTATCCTCATGTTGGTTCCAGCTTGTCTGCCTTCAGGACCAGTGAGGGCAAGCACCTCTTCTGTATTCAGGGCCGTTTGAAATTCTCTTTTTGTCCATTTTAACAACGGTTGCTGTTTTCTTTACTCAGTTG
Organism: Hipposideros armiger; assembly: GCF_001890085.2. NCBI lineage: Eukaryota > Metazoa > Chordata > Mammalia > Chiroptera > Hipposideridae > Hipposideros > Hipposideros armiger. The sequence goes on from NW_017731435.1 coordinate 190,994, forward strand.
AGACATTCTTCACCTAATTTAGATATCTGCCCTGTGTTGGGTTCCTTGAGCTGCTATAACACACTCACAATGGGGGGCAGAGGGAGCTTCAAACAACAGACATTGACTCTCACAGCCCTGGAGGCCCGAAGTCAGAAATCCAGGTGTCACAGGGCTGCACGCCCTTGGAGGTTCCAGGGGAGGCTCTTTCCTACCCCTTCCAGCTTCTGGTGGCTCCAGGCGTCCCTTGGCTTGTGGCTGCATCACTTCAAGTCATCACATGGCCTCCCTGTGTGTGTCTGTGTTCAAATTTCCCCTTCTTGTAAGGACACCGGTCATTGGATCCAGTCTGGCATCATCTTAACTTGATGATATCTGCAAAGATCTGATTTCCAAATAAGGCCACATCCACAGGTGCAGGGGGTCAGGACGTGGGAAGACCTGTTGGGCCCACAGCAAGCCCTTTGTCATTTTGGGGTTGCTAATGCCTTCTCCCAGACTTGGTTTCCCTTTCCACCCTTTGAAGGCTATGTTGTGATGAGCAGGAGCTCCTAATTTTCATGTAGTCCTTTTATCAATATTTCCTTTTATGGTTAGTGCTTGTTTATCTTATTGAAGAATTCTTCCCCTCCCTGAGACCAGGAAGATATTCTCCTGTATCATCTTCAAGATGCTTTCCAACCTTGGTCAATCTACCTGGGGCAGGTTTCTGTGTGCGGTGTGAGGTAGGGAGTGTGTTCACTGTTTTCCACGTGGGCGGCTGTTGTTGAAAGGCGGTCATCCCCCTTGCTCTGCAGTGGCAGCTCTGCCATAGATCCACGGTCTGTGGGTGCAAGGTGTGTCACATGGTTCTTTGTCTACCACACGTCAATACCACATGGTTTAATTTCCACTGTGTAACAA
>NW_017731435.1:193380-197886 GCF_001890085.2 Hipposideros armiger
CCGTAGTGACTCTTTCTTGCAGCAGTGTTTTAAAAAGTGAAATCAGAGTGTGCTTGTGCTTTTGTGTAGCAAGCATCCCACCCCTTCTGAGAACAGATAGTGCAAGACATGCTCAGCCACCCTGCAGATCACCCGCAATACTCCTTCTCAAAGTCCACTGCTCATTTTTTGGTTCTAAAGAATGCTGAGTACTTGAATTGACATTTTAAAACATGAAACCTTCCAAAATCCATGACCATACCTTTCCCCATTTATTTAAGGAATCAGGTTTTATGTGGTCTCAGTCAGTAATGTTTTGACTGAGGTTTTCCATGGTTTTGTACATGGAGGTCCGTCTCATCCCTTGTTAAGCCATTTCTTGAGCATTTGATGTTTTCAATACTGTTTCAATGGAAACTTTACAAAACTTTTTCTAAGTTTTTTTGTCACTGATACATATAAATATAATTGATTTCTGAACACCTTAACTCATCGACCTTGCTGACTTCACTTTTCAAACTTTAGAATTTTTCTATAGATCCCTTTGGATTCTCTACACACAAAACATGTTTTATCTGTGAGCAATGAGAATGTCATCTAATCTCATCCAGGCCTGTGTCTCGTTTTTCCTTTCCCAGTCCCACAGCTTGGCCAAGACCTCCAGCACCACGATTTATATTATAGAACCGGTCGTAAAGGGCCTTTTTGTCTCCTTCCTGAGCTTAAAGGCAAAGCTTTTGCCATTCACATTCAGTAAGTTTTGGTCCAGGGAATTCTGTGGACCTTTATCAGATTAAGGAAGTTGCCTTCTGTGCTAATAGATTTTTAAAATAGTAAACGAATGTTGAATCTTATCAAATACCTTTTCAGCTACTCCTGAAATTGATGAGATGATTTTCTTCTTCATTCCGTTCATATGGTGAAAAGGCTAATTGCTCTTCAGATATTAAGCTAAATTTCGTTTCCAGAATGCATCCAAGCTCTCACGATGGTTGCCTCTTTATGTCTTGCTGGATTCAGCCTGCTTGTATTTCATCTGGGGCCTCTGCGCACGTGTCCATGGGAGGGATCGTCAGCAACAGTCCTCTCCCATGTTGTCCTTGCCGGGTTTTGAGATCGAGGCTACGAGGCTACGGTTGTTCCTCTCCAGCTGCTCCTTTGTTCTTTTCTCTGAAGAGTTTTGTAGGAAATTTGCATGATTTCCTTCTTAAGTGATTGGTAAAATTCCGTGGTGATGCCTGCTGGGCCTGGAAGTCTTTGTTGAAAGGTTATAAAAACAGATTCACACTTAATGGACCTTTTTTTCTTCTTTTGACTGACTGAGCACATTTTATTTTTCTACTTTTTCAGTTTCGAAGTCATTTGCCATATTCCTTTTCTCTTATTGGTGACCTAGCAGTGACATCGTCATGACCTCCCCAGTGTTAGGGGAACCTTTGGCCTCCTCCAGGCCACACAGACATCGCCCTGTGTCCACTACTGGTACCTTCTGTGCCGCTAGCATTTGTAGCTCTTGTCACTTTCTACATCTCCAGGAGGGTGCCAGATAAAACACAGGACGCCCAGTAAATTTGAATTTCAGATAGACAATGAATAGATTTTTAGAATCAGTATGTCCTATATTGCAAATTACCTGGGATGTGCTTATACTTTAAAAGAGAGAGAGCAAGAAGCATTCTTTTTATCTGAAACAGATTTAACCGGTGTCCTGTATTTTTATGTGCTAAGTCTGGCCACCCTGCCCCCCAAGCTTCTATCTGAGACTGTTTCCTGTTGGCTGGAATAGCTGCCTTAGAATGCATTCGACCAGGCCAGCCGGTGGACGACTGTCACTGTTCTGAGCATCACTGGTCAGAGGCGCCGGCCCCCTAGAAGGAGCGTAGGGGCCAGGAAGGGACTAGAAGACCATGGCTGGACTCGCCCAGTTTGTCCTGAGGAGTTTGGCCTGGCTGCCCACAGCCCATCCCAGCTCTGCTGTGAGGAGCAATAGGGCCAGCCCTCTCTGGACTCTGCCCAGAGCCAGCTGGTGTGGACATCTGCTAGGTGGCCAGTGGGCAGTGACCCTGTGTCTGCCTCTGGACAGGACAAGGACCGCCACCCACCATGGTGAAGCTGGGCTGCAGCTTCTCTGGGAAGATGGGCAAAGACCCTGGGGGCCAGGATGGGGCTGCCGCTGACAGCGCCCCTCTGATCAGCCCCCTGGATGTCAGCCAGCTGCAGCCACCATTCTCTGACCAGGTGAGCAGCCTTTCTCAGCCTGCCCTGGGAACAAAAGTGTATGGGGGTGAGGTTTATTTCGATGCGGCCTCCTGGCAGGCAGGGGAAGGGCCACCTTCCTACACTCTCCGTGGTCTGGCCAGACCTCAAGGCTGCAGTGGACCCACCAGACTTGCAACGTCCACCTTCCTGTGGCCTCAGCTTGTAGCCACTGGAGCCCAGGACCTAGACAGTCCTGGCAGAGGGTCAGCACCCACACCACTGCTGGGGCCTCTCCCCTTCCAGCCCTCCCAGCTCACGGTCCTCAAGGATCATCTCTTTGAACAGGTGGTCATCAAAACACAGACGGAATACGAGCTGTCCTCCATGGACCAGCCAAAGAAGTTCTCAGACCTGGAGGCCCAGAAGCTGGCCTGTGGCCACCCAGAGGAAGGACGCAGGGTAACCCAATCTTCCTGGTTCCGTGCTGCTGGAGGTCAATCCCCCCCGGGAGTCAGAGAAGCTAGACTGGGGAGGTCGCCATTCAGAGGCAGGGAGGGTGCCTGAGGGGGAGGGTGGCTGCGGGACTTGGGGCCGTGAGCACCAGGCTGACCCCTAGCTGGCTGAGCCCGCAGCCTCCCTGCTGTACAGCGGGGTGGCAGCTACAGTGGGCAGAGCCTACTTTTGCAGTGAGCCTGTCTTCCCAGCAGGTCATTTGTCCCTCCCTGAGTGACTCGTGGGTTTTCTATGTACTCTGAAAAGTCACTTTTCCTGCTGTATACTCTGGCAAATATTTTCTCCCATCTTTTTTTAGCTCTTAACTTTACTAATGATAGCTTTTCTCATATTCGGGCACTATTTCTAAAGCCTTTCATTTTTTAGTAGTAAAATCTGCCCCTTTCCCCTATTTCTGAGAGGGAAGCGCTCCCGCCTCTCCCCCTCTCCTCCCCACGCAGAAGCCAGCGGGGTTGGAGGGGCGCTGGGTCGGGTGCGCAGCCCCGCCCCTGAGGGCGTGCCCCAGGAGCCCGGGCTGGGCTCAGTGCCCCCCACACACTGGGTTTTTCTCCTTTCCGCCCGCCCCGCAGCTGCCCACAGCACGCATGATCGCTTTCGCCATGGCGCTCATGGGCTGCGTCCTGATCATGTACAAGGCCATCTGGTACGACCAGTTCACCTGCCCCGACGGCTTTCTGCTGCGGGTAAGGCTGGGCTCCAGGGCTGGAGTGCCAGGAAGGGGCCCAAGGGANTCAGTCACACGCACACCGGACGCGCGCTGGACGCTCGTGCGGGTAAGCACTGGGGCGCACCTCTCCTGACGCAGCATCTGGGGGGGGGGTGCGAAAGCGAGTGACGTGACCTGCAGCAGAGCTTCGTGGTCTTTCAGCTAAGAGTCCGTGCCCCCCCACCCCCATCCATCCATCCACCCACCCACCCGTGCGTCCATCGTCACTCATCCTGTGCCCCTCCCCAGGCCTGGGAGAGGAGTCTGCACCGTGGCTCCCCCGACCCGCTCCGCCACAGAAGCCCACAGCGGGTGTGGAGCAGCTGACGCGCTGAAGAAGACAAAATTACAGCGCAGGGTGGTGGGAGAGGTCCTGGGGGGGGGGAGTTGGACCGACCCCCTTCCCCATTCCACCAACCTCTGTGTCTGTCATGTGAATGAGCCCAACGGGTCCCCATGACTCAGCGAAGGAAAGGCATATGGGGGGGGTCTCCACATGAAGCCCAGGTCCTCCCCCAGCATTCTGCCCTGGGCACGGGGTCTGGAACCAGATGCGGAGGGTCCAGAGGGCCCCAAATAGCTCTTCTTCGTGAAGATGTGTCATCTCGGGCCTATCTCCGTTGCCATGGAAACCCACGATGATGTAACATGGACGTCACGCTGTGTCAGAGGAGTTGGAGCGTACGTTTCGCTCAAAGGGGGCGGACCCCAGAGGCGGCGCTCCTTTAGGGAGGGGGTGTGGGGAGACGCCTGCCCTCCGCCTTCCAGCGGGCGTGCAGCGGTGGGGGCTGCGCCCCCTCTTTCCCCTCTGTGCGCCCTTCTGTAAACCACACGCCGGGTTTTTGAGCCCCCCGGTTTTTGAGCTTTCTGCTGGGTAGCGCACCCCTCCTACACCCCCACCAATCTCTCCTCAAGCCTTGGGCACTTGCTGCCCCCACCTCCCGCCGCCCCCGCTCCGCTTTGAGCTCTATCGTCTTCCTTGCGCTGGATCAGCTGACCTCTTGATATTTATAGTCTGGTGGCTCCTTGACCACTTCTGGTTCACGGAGTGCGGACGTCGTCTGAACGGCTGGGCCAGGTGCCGAGGTGCCCGCACTCCGCCCCCCCCC
>NW_017731435.1:198610-199580 GCF_001890085.2 Hipposideros armiger
TTTTATGTTCACATTGTTCCATATCTGGCTGGTGCTGCGGGTAAGGCTGGGCTCCAGGGCTGGAGTGCCAGGAAGGGGCCCAAGGGAACCTCCTGTGTAAGCAGGGCGGAGGGGGTGTCTGCCCCCCAGGGGAGACCAGGGCGTGTCCCGCTCCTGCAGGGACGTGATCTCCAAAGCTCCTTGTGTTCCCGTTACCTTCCCAGAACATATTCGAATCCTTCTTGAAAGATGAAGAGAAAAGCTGTTTTAGTTTCCTGTAATTTAAAAGTGAGTAACGCCTGGGAGCAGGTGCGGTGAACAAAGCAGAGTGTGCCCGCGAGCCCTCGCGGCTCAGCGCTGCCATTCCTCCAACGAGTCACTGACTTGTGCCAGGCTTTCTGTGTAACATAACATTAACATTTTCTCCATAATTGGCCAATATTTTCTCTCCTTTTCTTAACTTTACCAATGCTTTTTATAATTTTAGTGTATTTTCCTAAAACCTCTAGCTTTTCAGTAGTGAAATCTGCTCCTTTCACCCTAACCCCAGCGTTTCCCAGATGGAAACGTGCCCCCCGCAGAGGCCGCTGAGCCCTCGCGGTATTTCGGCCCCTCACTCAGGGGATGTACTCAGGAGGCCCCCCTCACTCGGAGGCAGTGACCGCCCTCGTTCTGAGAGGGGTTGGCTCTCCGTGGTGCCCCCAGTCCTGAGTTGGAGGCCGACTTCTGGTAGCTTGAAGTTACGGCAGAAACAAATGTATTTGGGGGCCTGGTGTACAGTTTCACTGAACTGCTCAAAAACAGAAGGGACAGGGAGGCCCAGAGGTGACTGCCCTTCCCTGTGTGGCACGCAAATGTGGCTCCCACGTCGTGGTCAATGTCACTGAAGAGCGCTCACCCACCTTTGCACACCTGAGCTCAGGGGAGGCGGCCGCCAGTCCCACCGGGACCCGGAGGGGACCTGGCCCCGCCCTCCTGGCCCCGCCCCTGG
>NW_017731435.1:200595-207752 GCF_001890085.2 Hipposideros armiger
ATCGTGCCCCCACAGCCTAGAGGGACCCCTGAAGGACAGGGGAGCAGTGGCGTCCTCGGAGGGGCAGTGAGCTGGACCCTGGGGTGCCGAGGTTGGCCGGTGCGGAAGAGGCCACAGCCACAGGTGAACAGAGCCTTGCCAGCTCCTTGCCCAGACAGCTACAATGCAATGAGCTCACCTCCACCCAGGGGGGCCTCCAGGTCTTGGGGTCCATCCCCGACTGCCGCCAGACCCCACTACCAGCCGTGTCCTCCATCCACAGGAACTGGGCCTGGACTCTGAGCCTCCCCCATCTGACAGGGGGATTCCCGGCTCTGGGCAGTGTCCACATGCAGTTCCTGCCCCCACCCCCCCAGCCATCCCCCAGCCACATAGATGGAAGGCATGAATGAATGAATTAATGAATGAAGAAAGGGGCAAATGCGTGGATCTGTGGGGTCATGGGGCCTACGGAAGGGGAGTGAGACCACTCCCTGGCATCCGCGAGGTCCCCAAGGAGCACCTTTATCTCCCATGGCCACCGAGCTGGAGGAGAGATGGGAGGTCTGGGGGGCCCATGGACTCCCAGAGCTGCCAAGAGTGTCCTCACCCACCTGGGCAGTTCCCAGCCAGCAGCTCTGGAAATGCAGCACCCACCCCACAGAAGCCACACCTACAGTCCCCTCTGCCTCTGGCTCTGGGAGTCTCTAGGTCTGCCCCCTAAGGTGGGCAGGACAGGTGCCCCCCAGCACCTGTCCTCCTCTGATGGCTTTGGTCCTGGGTCCAGACACCTCACCTCATGGGAGGTGAGCTCTCAGGCCTTGGAACTAAGGGCTGGGTTGGGGGTGAGTGTGGCGATAGAGTCTGGGGAGTTCATACAGCCAGAGGGAAGAGCTGGAGGCAGGACAGGCAGGTGTCTTCTGTGCTGTGTGTGGGAAGGTGCCAGTGCCCAGCAGCACAGGTGAGCACACCACACACAGGTTGGAGTTCCTGGGGGAGCCCCCCTTAGCTCCAGTCTGGAGCCCCATGACTTGGATAAGAGCCCAGAGCAGCCTCGGCAGAGTCTGAGGACCCATCCAAAGCCAGCGTCAGTGAGTTGGACCTGGAGCTAAGTACTGGGGCCAGATGGTTACCAGGGTCCTCATAGAAGGACACAGGGCTGGGTGCTCAGACCAAGTGGGACCTTGACCATCCAGCTTCCAGGCCTGTGTGGCAAGGTGTGGGGTCTTGGCAACTTGGGAACAGTGGGCAGTGCCCAGAAGGTGGGTGTGTGAGGGGAACCATGGGTACACTGGAGGTGAGGTGGACAGTGACAGCAAATTTGGGGAGGAAGGTGTCGCTAGGGGGTCAGGGAAGGCTTGGTCATGCACACTGTGCCCTTTATCGCTGGGCTCTTCTCCTATCCATCCTCCCATCCACCCACCCACCCATCCACCTCCCAATCCACCCATCCATCCATCATTATCAGTCTTCTATTTCTCTATTTATCTATTGTTATCCACCTGTCAATCCATTCATCTATTTAAACTCTATCCTCTCTCTAGCTATCATCTACCTAAAGTTTTTTCTAAGCCAGTTGAGAGGAAGTTGCCTCTTTACACTTAGATATCTCAATGTAGATTTTCTAAAAGCAAAGACAGTTTCTTACATCACCTGCATGCAATGATGGAAACCAGGAATTTAACTTTGATACAATACCACTGTTTAATCTATACACTTTATTCATATTTTGCTAACTGTCTCAATAATGTCTTTTTTAGCCAAAAAAAAAAATCTAGCTCAGGATCCAACCCAGGACCCCAAGTAGCATTGTCTCTCTATGCCCCTTTCTTCTGGGACAGCTCAGTGTGTCTGTTGTGACCTGGACTTGTGACACACCCAAGCCAGACACTTTGTAGACTGGCCTCTGCCTGGACTTGTGACATGCTGTCCTGAACAGTTGGAGAGGGTGTGTTCTAGGACTGGCATGCCCAAAAGGGAGGCTGTGTCCTGCCCTGTGGCATCAAGAGGCACATGAGGTCTGGTGCCCATCACGGGTGAGGCTACTGTGGGTCATTTGGATGACGTAGCTCCCGACAGGGGTTTTCCCCTGGTAAGTTACCGTTTTTCCTTTGTAAATTAATACACATTTTGTGGGAAGGCACTTTGAGACCATATAACAACCGCGTTCTTCAGCAAACACGCTCCACCAAGTGCAGCATCCATCAGTGATTCTTGTCCGAGCCACTCATGCTGCTTCCAAGCGGCCAGTCGACGCTCATCGTTCTGTTAGCTCACAGTTTGTTGATTGACTAATGAAAAACTTTCCTTCACCCCCTTCATTTATTTCATCATTTCTTTATATTGGTGTCACCATGGATTTCTGTTTTGTTCATGGATTACGATCTGTTACTATCATTTACTTTTATGTTCACATTGTTCCATATCTGGCTGGTGGAAGTCACCCTTCTGACATGTCCCCACCATGTCCCCACCATTCTGAGTGCTCGCTTTCAGCACAAAGATGCGCCAGGTTCATCGTGGGCCACCGAGACCTTGTGGGGCTGTGCCTGCTGCTTCTAGGCACTCTCAGCGGACAGAGCTGGGAGGATGTAATACGCAGTGACACACACACACACACAGTCTGTACCTCCCTCCTCTCTGAAGTATCAATGTGCACATACATACATGTGTGCATGCGTGTGCAAGTCCATATACATATATAGACAAATCCACAAACCTATACTGGATGACCACACACTATCTATACACATATACGCACATACAACATACATGAATCTCCACGACTTCACAGTGACACTTCCAATCCCAACCCCAAACCTCAGGGTTCCTTCCAGGTCCCCTGTCCCGTGTCGATAACACCCTTCCCCCAGAGTGAGAAGCCTGCTTCCTAGTATCCAGAATCTATTTAGTTGTTCATTCTTAGAATACACTGGAATTCGGTTCAGAATTGGTAAACTGTAACACCAGAAAGCAAGCCTACAAATCAGAGTTAGTGTTTGTTTAGAGTTCTTTTTGTCTTTAATCTCAGGCGATATAGTCAAAATGCTATGATAAAGTTATCTGGGTTTGTGCTTTTTTTAACATCAGTGTGGTCCTGTCATTCCTTTGAAATATACGGAGTCACATTACTGCTTACACTCCATTTGCAGATCTTACTTCCGTTTTTGTTGATTTTATTATTTTTTAGTATGCAAAACATTAACACGGTTCCAGAAGGTGAAACTATATGAAAGGTGTCAGGTAAGTCAGCCCTTCCCACCCCAGGAGGAAAATTAGTCTTGTTTGTTTCAAGTTCAGCCTTCCTTGTATCTTTCTGCAAAAATAAGCAGATGTGTGTGCATTTTCCTGTTTCCCCTGCTGCATTTTCCACTGAAGGGTTTTTGCTTCCCCCACACCGACAACTAATTCTCCAATCCCCAACACCAGTTGGGTGTCCTACAACTCCCCTCAGTCCTGATACTGACTGCCCAGTAGCACAGGCCCCACGGCTGAGGGGTTCAGTCCCCCGAGATAGCCCCCAGTTCAGTTGCCATTTGAAAGTGTCGGGTCCCCAGGCCACCTGAACTTCTGCCTGACTGGACTACAGATTTGGGGGCATCCCCCTTCAGATTCGATAACTCGCTAAGATGACTCACAGAACTCAGGAAAGCACTGTACTTACTAGATCACCAGCTTATTTTAAAGGACACCACCAGGGCACAGCCAGATGGAAGAGATGCACACAGCCAGGGGTGAGTGGGGGGCCAGCCTCCACACCCTCCCAGGGCACCACCCTCCCAGCACCTGATATGTCCACCAACCTGGAAGTTCTTCGAACTGCCTTGCTCAAGAGTTTTCATAACTCAGTGTGCAGCCCCCTCCTTACAGATAAGCACCCCTCCTGCTTTTGGTCTGTCTGAAGACCAGCCCCCAGCCCCAGGCTATCAGCCCAGCCCTGAGTCATTGACTAGCACAGCTCAGGTGCCATCCTAAATAATAAGACACCTCTATCACTCAGGAAATTCCAGGGACTTCAGGAGCTCTTCACCTGGAATCGGGACAAAGGCCAAACCTACTTTTTTTTTTTTTTTTAAGATTTTATTGGGGAACTGGGGAAGGAGAACAGTGTTGGGGAATTGGGGAAGGGGAATAGCCAAGTTGTCCTTCAGTCTTACTTGTGGAGGCCACAGCTAGCTCAGCTCCAAGTCCAATTGCCATCCGGCTGCCTATTGGCAGCTCGGGGCCACTCAGCTCAAGGTGCAGTGTTCAATCCTAGCTGCGGGTGGGTGCAGCCCACCGTCCCATGAGGGAGTCAAACCAGAAACCTTGCTGCCAAGAGCACATGCTCTAACCAGTGAGCAATCTGGCTGCCCGTCAGCTGCTCGGGGTAGCTCAGCTCAAGGTGCCGTGTTCAGCCTTAGCTGGGATTGGGCATAGCACACCATCCCATGTGGGAGTCTAACTGGCAACCTTGTTGTTAGGAGCACATGCTCTCACCAGCTGAACCATCCTGCCACTTGTTGGCAGCTCAGCAGCAGCTCAGCTTGGGCACAGCTCACTGGCCCATGTAGGAATCAAGCCAGCGACCCTGTTGCTCAGAGCTTGCACTATTAACCAACAGAGCCATGTGGCTAGTCCCAAACGTACCTATTATTATACCCGTTCACCTAACTACTGCACAGGAGACATCCATTTGCAGATGTTAGCAGACATTCCCTATTTACTCAACTACCTTCTTACATATGGACACTGCCTCATGGGGACACAGGAACAGGGTCCAGCAGGTGGGAGACCCTTACTCAAGTCGGCCATCACAGCCCCTCAGCAATGCAGAGACAGAGGCAGGTCAGCTGGTCCAGCCATTCTCTGGGCTCAGAGCACTGGCTCCCTGCCAGGTGCCTGGGAAGGAGCTGCAGAAGACAGGGCCGGCTTGGGCCCTAACACCAGGCAAGTCGCTGTGCGGGGTTCACACCAGTTCACGGGGTGACTCCATGCCTGTGCCACAGCACCCAGAACCTCTGAGAACAGCAGGTTCCTGTGGGACTGGGCATGTGACCTTCTGGTGTGACCCTGACATATGACCCAAGCTGTGACCCCTTCAGTGTGACCCACGGAGTTGCAGCGTGAGGAAGACTGGAACATGGCAGTCAGGACACTCATTCCTTCCCCCAGGCATCCTTATGATGAGGTGACCTTTCCAGGGTCCTCTCTGCATAAACATGCACACACACACACGTGCAGTCACATGCACACACATGCAAACACACATATGTACATGTACTCTCCCTTGCCCCTCCCCCCACACACATCCACACGTGTATTCTCTTGGACAAGGAACCTTCCCCAGGAGTGGCAGGGGGTGGGGCCAGCCGAAGGTGGCAGCTGTCCTGTGGGGGTTGAAGGGCGCCCCTGGGATTGACCAGAGATTGACTGACTCGTGTTTTGAGTGGACTCTGCTCAGGACCGGCCTCCAGAGCCAGCCCACTGCATTCTGGTCTTGGTCAGCGCAAAGTGCCCGCCACTCTCCCAGCAGCTGGGCTGACGGCGGAGGCCCGGCCCGCAGGAGATTTGGCGGCTGACCAGCCCCTGAAACTCAGCCTCCTCATGTGTGAAACAGGGACCCTGTGAGGGTGCCGTTGCGGGGAACTTCACACCAACTGAGCTGACTCGCTCTGGCGCAGAGGCTCTCCAGGCCCCTAAGGTCGCCCAGGCTCCGCGGGAGGCGCCAACATGCTGGGGTGCTCAGCGGGTCATGGGCGCAGCACTCACAGAGACGGCAGCTCCACTGTCTCCGTCCCGCAGCCCCGCCTCCCGCGGCCCCTGGAGACCCTGCTCCAGGCCCTGTTCCCCTGCGCGCACTCTGGGGGGACTTCTCCTGGAGGTGTAGTGTTCCCCACGGTCAGATGCTGCTTGGTCCCAGTGTGGCATCTGTGCAGAATTTGGGACCAACCGGAAGCCGTGTGGGGAGCTGGAGAAGGAGCTCCAGGCTAGAGGGAGGGGGCCCCGCAGACGCGGCCTGCTTGGCGGCCCTGTCCCGGGTACAATCTGAAAGAGGCTTGGATTTCCCTCAGCCCTGGTGGGAGATCAACAGTCCCGCAAAAGGGCTCATTCAAACATTTTACCTTTACTATATGGTGTGCACAGATGTGTGATTTCATGACTTTCAAATCTCAGCTTTTTGAAGTCCATCCGCCTGTCTCTCGGCCACAGGGCGCTGAGGGACAGGAATGCCACTGTGGTCACTCTGCTGGCCGGAAGAGCGGCGGGGCTGTGTGTGTGTGTGCATGCAAACGTGTGCACACAGGTGGCCTCAGCCCTCAGTCCCCGACATGTTCCCCCATCCCTGTGCTGCAATCAGGAGTCTGAGTCCGGAAAGGCCGGCCCAATGCCCAGCTCTGTGCCAGTGCATCCTGAGCTCCCTGGCACAGCCACATGCTGGGTACTGGGTGGACTCTGGGAGTCCATGGGCACCATCTGTGCTGTCTGTGAGCTCAGCCTTGGCCTGGAGTGGGTGTGCATTGGCCCTGTTGGGGTCTGTGACCTGTGGGGGATGGAGGACCCAGTGGAGCCCAGCTGGGCCCTGGCAGGCTGTCAGAGCCCTCACTGCTCCTGTGAGGTTTCTTCTCCGTGTGGGGCCTTGGGCATCATGGACCAGGTGCTGAGACTCCTTGAGGAGGGTCCTGGTGTCAAGCACTGCCCCCAAGAAAGTTCCATAGTTGCCAGCAAGCTCTGAGGCTCCTAGGACGCTCCCTCTGCTTGGCAGTGTCCATCGCCACCTCCTGACAATGCTGTTTCCTGTGAGCCCCCAATCCTTAAATGTGCAGGGAAGCCAGGCGCCACCCCCACAGCAAAGTGCCACATCAGGGCTCATCTTCGGGGTCCCTGCAAGGTCCCAGCTCCTCCCTGGATGCTGGGCTCCTGTCTGGTGCCTTTGCTCACACTGTCGCCTTACCCAGAGTCCCCCTGGAAGTGACCCATCCAGCCTTGTGCCAGCTTCCAGCAGGATACTCCTGTCAGGGCTTTGTTCAATTGATATTTGCTAAGTGGGGCATAGGGTGCCAGATGGTGAGGTGCGGCTCAACAACAGATCACAAGAGAAACTGAAATAGAGTTTATTACTCACAGAACATGCCACTCCTCAAGAGGTCACTCGGGGAGGTCAAGGCTGGGGGCAGATTGAGAGGGGCAGCACCTGA
>NW_017731435.1:208417-234744 GCF_001890085.2 Hipposideros armiger
GGGCAGGTGCCTGGAGGAGCTACTCGCAGAGAGGGCCCAGGGAACTAGTGCATCCTGCCCTGGCCCGCAGGACACTAACTGGCCATCCAGAGAGGGGCGGTGGCTGTCTCCACCTGAGGGGCAGGACAGTTCCTAAGGGGATCTGAGGGGTCCTGAAGTGAGCCCACTGCTTTCCCTGGCCTCTCTCAGGTAGTTTGGCCGAAGTCCCCCCCGCCAGCTGTCAGTCCAGAGCAGGACACTAGGCCTGGGGGGGCTGACAGCAGTCACCTCTGCCCTCAGAGCAGGCTGTGGGGTCCTCTGGGCAGTGCAGGGGCCCGCGGACCGCCCTGCTTGGCACAGCTAACCACAGGTGAGAGGCCTATATGCACCATCCGGGCCTCATTGCAGCCACGTCCTCAGGGCCAGACGTTGGGCAGCTGGACGTCCAACAAAAGGTGCAGCCCCGGGGCCCTCTTGCCAACACACGGGGTTCACCCCGAACCCCCAGTTTTCTTCAGCTGCAGAGAGACAAACTGGCAGAAGCACAGACCCAGCTCCAGGTGGCCCTGAGCTCCTGCGGCATCCTCGCAGAGGGGGAAGTGTGCGTGGACCAGGCAGCAGGCGTAGGCGGACGAGAACCGCAGCAGGGCCTCCTGGAACAGGGCCTCGCCATCGGGGGCCTGGAGGAAGGCCCGTCTGCAGTCCTCCAGCAGCACGAACACGAAGTAGAGCTTGTTCATGGTCTCACAGCCCAGCAGCACCGAGTGGCGCGCCAGCAGCTGGTTGGCCTCCCCAACTCTGAGGACGAGCTCCTGCATCTTCCTCTTTGAAAACCTTCTGAACCAGCACAGGCTGTTAACTGCTAAGACCACGAAGAGGAGGCAGACAAATACACTGACGGTGGCTATGTGAAAAACCGAACCACCTGGATTTTCTTGGTCGAGTCCAGAAACCACAATTAAGAAAACTGATAACATGGCGAGAAGAATGAGGAAGATGCCAAGCACGATTCTACAGCCCAGGTACCGGAGGCAGGATCTGGGGGACTGCACCCCATTCAGAATGCCCACGGCATGCTTGTACACCTCGGGGTCCTCCAACACCTCCTTCAAGGGGTCTGGGATGCTAAGGGTGCTGAAGGTCCCCACCTTCCACGAGGGCAGGATGTCCCTGTTGATGCAGTTCAGGGTCAGCAGGGTCTTCCCACTGTAGAGGGAAGGGACCGGGCGTAGGCCCGGCAGGGAGCGTGCCAGACGGTGGTTGGGTGTGCACAGCAGCTGCACCACCTTGTTGTAGAAGCGGCTGTCAGTGGCTTCCAGGTACGTGAGGTGGCTGAGGTGCAGCGGAACCTGGCAGGGCCTGAGCAGAACAGGGATGACAGGCTTCCTCTCCAGGCAGTAACCGAAGAGCGACAGGTCGGCCTCCAGGAGGCACCACCTGCTCTGCACAAAGTCCTGACTCAGCACCAGCAGCACCTTCTGGCTCTGGTGGATGCAGTCCGCTATGTTCTCCAGGACATTCCTGCCCGGGGTGAAGTCCCGCTGGTGCAGGCAGACCCTCAGCCCGGCGTGGGTGGCTTCCAGGCGGCTGATGAGCATGTGCGTCCAGGCAGCGTCCATGCTGCTGTAGCTGACAAATAGATGGAACTTCTCACTCTGCCTCAGCGGGGGGATGGCTAGAGCCATGCCTTCCTCCCCCGGGCAGGAATCCATGGTGCTGCCCCCGAGCTGCTCTGGTTTCCCACCGAGAAAGCCGCCGTAGGCTGCAAGAGACCAGGACAGATGGCGGACCATGCGGACGGTGAAGGAGACCCATCCGTACAGGTGGAACCAGGCCCACAATCTGCAGCAGCCGGGAGGAAAAGCCACAAACAGCCCCTGTACCGACCTAACAACTGGCGAGGGCCCCAGGGCAGCCCAGGGACTGCCAGTTCCTTAGTTACTGCTTTCCCTTCCAGCTCAGGACCCACCAGAGAAACCCAGACACTCCCCTAACCAACCTTGGGGTCCCCCTCCCCAGCCTCCCTGGCCCCCAGCCTCCATGGGGACATACGTGGAGCCCCCCTTTCCACTATGAAGTCTCCCACTCCCCTGCCTGCCTTTGGGTCTCTGCCAAACCCAGTGATGGGGGACGGGTGCCACAGCACACTCTGTCCTCATCTGGGGGTTCAAGTCCACAAGCCATTTGGCTTTGAAACAACTGGGGCACAGGAGGCCACACTTTCCAGTCTTTTCTTTAACTTCGGATGTGACTCATGCGGACATGGGGGGTTGCTATCGACTGAAGGTTTGCATCTCCCCAAAATTTGTGTGTTGAAGCTCTAGCCCCCAAAGTGATGGTGGTAGGAGGTGGGGCTTTTGGGGGCGACAAGGTCATGAGGGTGGAGCCTCAAGATGGAATTAGTGCCTGTATGAAAGCGGCCCCGGGGAGCTCTCCCACCCCCCCCATCTGTTTACCAGGTGAGGACCCAAGAACCAGGAACCAGAAGGGGGCTCAGGAGAAGTGAGCCTGCGGCACCCTGACTTCAGCCTTCCAGCCTGCAGAACTGCGAGGACTGAGTGGGTGTTGCTTAAGCCACCGGTCTGTGGTGACTTCGCAGAGCCCGAGGGGGCAGAGATGCGTCATCCTCGACAATGCTTGCCCTGCGAAGGGCAGTCATACCTTCCAGAAAGCACCAGGACTGTCTGCATGGCTTAAGAGCCTCACATAGAGAACCTGCTGCTCAGACCCTGAGCTTGAACAGTCGCCACTTGGGGTCTGCCTGCTGGTCTCTAAGAAAGCTCATGCAGCGCCCTGCCCCAGGAGCTTTCTCATGTGCTCATGACCAGCTGGGGTGGCCCCAGCAAGTGGCCCTGCAAACCCCACGTGGCTGGCTGGCTTTAGGGCCAGCTCCATAGGCACAAAGCAGGCTGCGACGTCACACCGCCTGGTGGCCCCCAGTGGAGAGCTGTCCTCGCCAGTGGGCAGTGGTGGGGTCGTGAGGAGTGCTCAGCCAGCCCTGCAATGCCGTCTAGCCAGCCGCTGCAGGAAGCCCTTCTGCCCGTCCCCCACCTGCTCTACCTGGGGGCTGAGGAAGGCGCCCATATGCCTGAAGATAGGGACTGGCTCGTTCCTTTAGCCCACCCAGCACAGCACAGCTGGAGCCTTTGCAAGGAGCCACCATGCCCACCCTTCCTGCCCAGCAAGCCCACATGCCCTGGGTGCCATCCCCCTGACCCCCACTCCATCTCTTCTGGGAGGCTCTGAGGGACATGACTGGAAAGCCTGGCCTCTTGGGGTCCCCCCAAAGAAGGCCCATCTCCTCCCTTTGCCCAGTCCCTCACTACACCCTCCGAGCCTGCTCTGCCCAGGCTCCTCCTGACACGATGTCTTCACCTGATCAGCTCTGTTACGGCACCAAGTACCTAAATATCTCAGGTGGCAGCCCTGGCCAGCCACACTGCCAGCTCTTCACTCCAGTCTTCAGAGGAGGCCGGGGACAGCCAGGGACCCTGCTGCAGAGTTGTCCCTAGACAGAAGGAAGCTTGTGGCCAACATTTTCTAGAGGCATTGCTGTTGAAATTAACCAGTGGAAAATGAAAGAAGGAAACGGATTGAGGAAGGCTCTGAGGGCAGAGGAGGGAGGGTCTGACGAGGAGGGCGCAGCCCTGCCACTGCTGAGAAGAAGCTGGCTGGACCCCACAGGTCAGATGTTGGAGGCAATGTGTCCAGGAAGCTTCGACATCTGTCTGGTGGTGATGCTGGTCGCTAACATCCCCTCCTTTCCCCACCGACCTCCCTAACTCTGCGTTTAACCAAAGTTATTAGTTCCTTGCTTGTAGGCTGCTGCCCACTGGCCGGGCTCCCCAGGGTCCTGCTGGCCTGGATGAATGAGGGCAGGGGTGGGGAGTGGGCAGGGACAGCCCTCCTCCAGACCCTCCCAGGCCAGCTGGGCCCCTCCTCCAAGTTCACGGCTGTAGGAAGACAGATCCACCCTCCCTCGGTCCTCAGCAGGACCCCCTGCACCCCCGACTCTGGGTGCAGGTAACCAGGTGTCCAGTACCAAGACGTGAACATGCGAATGGGAGATGGGAGGGGGCAGCGGTGGAGAGCGACGGCTGCTGGCCTCTCCAGGGGAGGAGGCTACCCCCTTTCCCTACCCCTCCCGGCCTGATCAACAGGGAGTGAAGGCTGGACTCGGGCCATGCAGGGATGGGGCACCGACCATGCCGCCCTGCCCATCGTGCCCCTGCCACCAGCTCAGAGACTGTCCCTGGCAGTTGAGCAGTCCTCATTTGGTCCTGTCAGTGGCCACATTTCACTCATAACAAACCTAGTCAGCAACTCAGGGCAGGGGAGTGTCCCACCCTTGCCTATACCCCACTCAGTTCAGGGACCCCCCAACCTCAGGGACTCTGGAGGGCCACAGTTTTCTTGTCCCCCAACTCCCATGTCGTCCCTCACCCAGGCCACCTGGGTTCCTGCTCCCCAACTCTGCCCCTAGGCCCCCCTCTACACTCCAGAAGGTGCCCAGTGGGCCGGGAGGCTCTCTGGGCCGGTGCCACCTCCCCATGCCCACCAAAGCCTCACCCTCCTCCCTTCTTGGTCTCTTTACTCTGTTCCTGACCCCATTTGACAGTTTATTGATTATCAAAGCTCTGTTCAAAGGAGAGGCAGCCCTGGGGAATGGGATAGGGAGAGAGCGAGAGGAGAGGAAAACCTCATTTAAAATGGAGCAGGCGGGCAGAGGGGGTGTGCTCAAACTATCGATCCTCATGCAGGCCTGACAGGGAGGACCCTCGGTTACAGACCCGGCAGGAGGACGAAACCCACCTTGCAAGTCGATTCTGCTTTCCTGCCCCACAGGAGAGAGTTCCTTCCTTGCCAGCAACTCAGCCAGGGAGAAACCTGAACTTTCGTTTTCCTCCAATGGACTTTTTTTTTTTTAATCCCTCCCAACTTCCTCTTTTTTTTTTTTTTTTTTTTTTAGCTGAGCCATCCTGCCACGTGTTGGCAGCTCAGGCCTGGGATGGAACCAACCGCTGTTGCTCAGAGCTCTAACCAACTGAGCCACTCGGCCGGCCCCTCCTTTTTCTTAACATTTCTTCCCTTTGCTTGTTGGACTTTCCTATGGTTTTGCTTTAGCTTCTTTGTCCCAAATTGCAATTCCTCTGCTTTTCCTGAATAAACCCATTTTGTTGGTAAAGTAACTGGCTGTTTTATTTTGGGGGACAACTGGGGGGATGGGAGGGAGGGAAAGTTACAGAGAGGAGGGAGCGGGGGAGGGCTCTCCCGGCCGTGGTCCGGGGCTCTGGCTGCTTCGCTTCTCCAGAGGAAGACCCTGTCCCTCCCCACAGGCTCTGGTCATCTTGGGTACTTGGTGGAGTGGCGGGAGGTCAGTCTCTGGGGCCATGTGGATTTGAAAAAAAGCCATTGGAATGGTCAATGCCTGTAACAGTGGGGTCACGACTGGGCAGGCCCAGGATTTGGGAGTTTGGGAGCCACTGAGGCCAGGCCACCTGTTTCTGTCATCCACCTGGGGTGGAAGGAATGTCCAAGTGAGCACCCATCCTGAGACAGGAAAGCCCAGATGAGACTGGTGGGAGAGCTGGGTGGGGAGAAGATTGGGTCTGTGTGCAGCAAGCAGGTGAGGTGCCTGTGGAGTGCCGTGTGGGGCCAACTGGGCAGACATGCTCTTCCCGACCTAGAGCTGGGAGGCCAGGCAGATGCAGGAGAGGCAGGGTTAGGGAGGAAGGCGGAGAGCCCAGCAGGGCTCCCTGAAACCAGGGGCCTAACGTGATGCCAGCCCTCAGCAGACCCCTCCTCTCCCTGCTTGGCCTGACCTCCAGTCTGCTGAGGTTGCCGAATCCGGCCGTAACAATCTCCTGGGTCACCTAAGGCCTTCATGTTAGGGGGACAGAGGCTGGAAAGCAAGTCTGTGCTCTCAGCACTCGAGACCAAAATTCGTAGGGCTCAGACATAAGAGGTGGAGCTCTGTCCCTTCGGGGTAGCCCTGCCCAGCTCCTGGTCAATGGTCAGTTGGTAGTCACACCACTTCCTTGCCCATGGCTGCCACGCGTCTGAGGGCTGGATAGTCAACGAAGAACAGAAGTGTGCAGGCTCTGTGTGACCCCAGCTCCACAGATCACTAAACACGTGACCCAGAGAGACTACTCACGCTACTCACAAAAAGAAGGTGGTGTGTTGCTCACAACAGCCAGAAAGTGGAATCAGCCCACCTATCTATCAGCTGATGGACAGCAAACAACGTGGATGTCCCACAGGAGCAGCCGTGAGCACTGAGGCCAGAGCCGTGACCCTCGCTACCTCCAGCAGCCCACCCTGCTGACTCAGCTGGAAAGGAGCAGATGTTGCCTCTATGAAGCCAAAGCCAGGACCAGGCAAGCAAGGCTGCAGGTGCCCTGCCTGCCCCAGAGCTTCTGGGTTTTTTATTAAACCTGCTGCCCACACCCTAAAACTAGGAAGTTCGCCTACAGGTGAGCACTTCTGTTGTAGCTTCTCCAACGCTCTCATGCGGTCTGCAGGCAGGGCCGGCCTTCCCTGAGAGGAGGTCCTCTGCAGTGAGGTGCCTGGGGAGTCTGGAAACTGCTGCTGGTTACGCGGGTGCACAGGTACCTCCCAGGAGCACTGGCCATGACCCCAGATTTGAAGCCTGAATGAGGGTGCCAGGACTGTGTCTGCAGTCTCAGCATCGAGGAGCTGCTCCCAGTGGTTAGGAGATGGGACGCCAAGCAGCTTGAGGGAGAGCTGGGACTGAGGCTGTTGCTGGAAGCTGGGCCCCCAAAGGAGGGGCACTTCAAGGGGGGCTGGACTGGAAAAAATCTACTGCAGCAAAGGGACATAGCAGGTCCCCGGGCTGGAGGTCAGTCACAGCTAGAATTTGCAGTCACAGATGGACCTACTTGAAGGGTTGGGTTTTAATTTACCGTGCGCCTTAGCAAGTAAGGGGTGCGAGGGTTCCTGAGAGGAGCACAAGTCCTTTCTTGTAGAAGAATATAGCCCTGAAACCAACTGCACAGGATTCCACGGCTAAACCACAGATGTGGACTCACATCCAACATTGTGGGACACGCAAGGAAAAAACCTCCCCAAAAACGTTCAGCAGAAAGAAGACTCAACAATTAGAGATGTCAAAGATAAAGTGCGTGTGTTTAAAATATTGAGAAATGGGGCCGGGCAAGTGGCGCAATGGTTAAGAACTGGCTTGGGACGCCAGAGGGCCCCGGTTCAGATCCCACATATGAGGGCCAGTGACACTGCCCTCCACAGCTAAGATGCTGAACAACAGCTCAACCTGGAGCTGGGCTGCCATGAGTCACCGGGGACGGTGTGGGCTGCAGTCCCTGCTGCAGTGGTTTGCTATGGGCTACTGTGTGTGGCCAGCAGCCAGCGTGAGCGGCCGTCCAGAAGCCAGAGACTGATGTGCCTCGGCCTGGGAAGAGCGCAATGATGGTGCCAACTTGGGCCAGTGAAGCGACGTCCTCCACAACTAGACTGAAGAACAAAAGGACAGCAACTTGTCTGTTCCCCTTCCCCCAATTCCCTAGCGCTGTTCCCATCCCCCAATTCCCCAATAAAAATCTTTTTAAAAATTAATTAATTAATTAATTAAAATATTGAGAAATGAAAGAATTGAAAATATGAAATGGTCCAATTCATTAAAAAAATAAACAGCAAATTTTTAAAAGTAAAATAGAACTTTTAGAAACAAAGAAAAAAATATTTTTTGAAAATTAAATGCTCGGGCAGTTAAATAGCATTAAACACAGCTGAAGGGGAAAAACGGATACGGAAGACACAGCTGAGGAAGCTCGTTCCAGATGGCAGTGCAGGGACAGAAAAAGATAAAAGACAGAAACGGGGGTTAAGGCCCGGAGAAAGCCAGGAGAAGATCTGGCGTAACTTAAATGGAGTTTTGGGGCAGAAAATAGAGAAATGGCAATATTTGTTAACAATTTGCTCCACGTGTGTTTTCCCATCATTTTACTTTCAACGTTTCTGTCTCCGTGTTTAAGGCAGGTCTCTTGCACACAGCATGTAGCTAAATTTTACTTGTTAGCCAATCTGAAAATCTCTACAGTTTAATTGACATATTAAATACATTTTACATTTCATATAATTGCTAATATATTTGGATTTAGTTGCAGGATCTTTTCCGTGCTTCCTGTTTTCTCCACTTTATGGTTGCTTCTTTTTTATCCTCCTCTGGTTTTCTTTAAATATTCTCATTTTTAAAAAAAATCATTATTTCCCCACCTGTCGTTTGAAAGTTGAACATTCTATTTCTGTTTGGGATATATTGCGTTTTTTGAAGACAGGTCAATTTTTTTCATCAATTCTGTAAAGTTATTTAAAATGGTATGTTTTTCTGTGTATTACATCTCAGCTAAGAAACAAAACCAGATGGCACGTGAGAAGAGTTTGAGGGAGTCCAGGACCGGCCAGTGCCACCTCTGTCACGTGCAGGATGCAGAGATGCTGACCGGGCGCTTGCCGCTGGAGTCAGGGAGGGGAGGTGCCGCCAGCAGGCTGGTCCCTCTGGAGCTTCCTGTGTTTTCTGAAAACAGCCAAGAGGCCTCCCGCCCTGGGCTGGGGGCTTTCCTGTTCCTGCTGGGGTGGCACCTCTCCTCCTGCGGCCCTCTGGACCTGGAAAAACAGTGGACTGAGCCAACTCCCCCCCCACGGGCTTGGCCCAGCTACCGGCCAGCCTGTCTGTCCTGCCTCCTGGCCTTGATCTCGCTTGACCACTCATTCCCAACGTTGGTCGTCACCTCTCCTGGGATGTGGGGCTGCTCCCCTCCTTCCTTCCCGGTAAGGCTGGACTGGAGACCTCGGCCTGCGGCCTGAGCCTGTCTGAGCAGTTTCTGATGGCCACGGGCGCTGCAGGGGGTGGGGGCGGACCGCCGCCCCGGCTCACCCAGGGCTCACATGCCCCCCTCCTTCTCTGCACCCCTCACACCCAGGGCTCCAGCCATGAGAAGGGCCCTGTCCCCAGGCCCCCCTGCTCTGCCAGGCCTCGGTTCCTTCTGCTGGGCACCCTTCTCTCTCTGCTTCCAGGTCCCAGGTCCAGCCGGTGAGTAAGGTCCCACAGTATCTCAGCCTGTCCCCAGCATGGGCCCTGCATCCAGCTCTCCAGCCCATGAGGTAGACACTGGTGTCTGTGTGTCCCGCCCCAGCGTGACCCAGCCCAGCCTGCTAAACAGATGTACAAGTCTGCACAGCAGGCTCTGTGCCATGCCCCCTTCACCCTCAGCGCTGCCCAGAATGAGTGCTGCCTCTCACTTTTTGGCTCCTGAGAGGCTCTGGCTGTGGGGAGCTGAGCACTCACTTCCTCTCTGTTTTCAAGGCCACAGCAGGACGCTGCCCTCAACCCCAAATCTGGCATTTCCTGTCAGGCAAGCGTGGAGTCAGCTTTCTGTTGAACAGGGACGCTGGGCAATGGTTCTCCTCCAGCGATGGGTAGACTGCATGCTGCCCACAGCCAGGGCCAGTGTGGCTGAGGTCGTCAGGGTCACCCAGGAGACGAATGTCCTCACAGCCACAGCTATGGGGCAGAGGAGGTGCCACATGATGACAGCCCTGAAGCCATGGCCACAGCCCTGGGCAACGGGGAGGTGGTGATTGGGGCGTCTCGGTAGGCACTGGTCCCCTTGGGTATGTCTCTCAAAGGATTCGCTCCAAGGATTCAAGGACACCCATTGTCCCAACAAGGTACCACGTGGACACCTGTGGCCCCGTGTTTCAGTGTGGAGTCATGAAGGGGACGGGCCCAGGGCTGCCCTGACGTCAGAGAGCAGAAAGGACGCAAGGGATTCCTTGTCAGTGGGTCCCAACCTGACACCCTCCTGGGCAGGTTGGTACTGGCACCCTGCTGGGTGACTCGGGTTAGCAGTAGGGCAGGACCCCACAAGAGGGCTGCTCACCCACCGGGTCAAGGCCGAGTCTATGTGTGACTTTAGAAAAGCTGAAGAGAAAAGGCTGGGGCCTCACGAACCCTGCCTGGCAGAGCTGCTGGAGGAACTTTGGCACTGCAGCTACCAGGCATGGGATCCTGCCGGTCCTAACGCAGCTTTGGGGGGGAGGGCAGTTACCTAGTGTCTGCTGCAAAAAACCAAGCGTGGCCCTGCCCAAGAGCCTGGTTGGCCAGTGCCCTCTGTGAGGCCCATGTGCTCCCCCCAGCCCCCCGCCATGGTGTTTCTGTCCCTTCTCCCATGCCAACAATGTGAAGCACGTCCACCTCCTGTGATGTGGGGCCCAGCCAGACACGAGGGCACCCCGGCCCAGGGACGGCCTCCGCCAACTGCCCTGTAGAGCGCCACCACACCAGGTGCCTGGTCCCTGGCACAAGGTGGAGGCCGGCTCTGGACCCGGGAGGCAGCATCCTGAGGCCACTGCCTGGGGGCCCTGTGTGAGGCCCCTGTGCTGGGCAGAGGAGCAAGCCAGGCTCCTACCAACAGGGGGGAACCAGGGGCCTCACAGCAGGGTCCTCAAGCTCCCAGGTGTGTGTGTGCGTGAGTGTGAGCGTGTGTGTTCCCGAGTGTGTGGTGTGTGGAGAGAGAGGACAGCCACCACCCAAGAGGCCTTACCGGTGACCCGAAACGATGTTCTGTGGTGCTCGGCGGAAGGCAAAGGAGAGAAAAGGCACCCTGAGCCCAGCAGGTGACAACGGCTGGAAGTGAAAGGCAAGCAGGGGTCTTTCTGCCTCCACGTGGCTACCAGTCGGAGTCCCGTGTCCGAGGCGTGCTTTCCGCACTGTTGCGGTGGTCTTGCTTCTTTTTCTTTTCCTGAATAAACTGTTTCTTTTGTGGGTTACTTATCTGGAGAGTTATTTTTCGCCAGTTCAACAATGGGCTGCGCCCTCCACAACTAAGATTGAAGGACAACGCAACTTGGCTGTTCTCCTTCCCCAATTCCCCAATAAAATCTTTATATTAAAAAAAAGTAGGACAAAAAAAAAAAGAAAGGCAAGCAGGACTCTCCTTCAGGAGGGACTGCGAGGCCTGCATGTGGTGCCATTGTAGGTCCCAGGCCCCAGGAGGGGGCCCCACTCTGCGGGGCTTCTCAGAAGCCCCCGAAGTCAGGGGCCGCTGCCTGTCCTTGTTCCCGCAAGGCCAATCTGGTGTGGGCTACCGAGGGGCGCCAGCCATGGACGTCACCTGGACCCCACCAGCCCACTGGACACCCTGTGTCCCCAGCCTAGACCCTCAGGACCATGACAAACAGGTGCAACTCAGGAAACTCGAGGGGCACCTGGCAGCCTCCTCAGGAACCTCGAATGTGGGCTATGTGCCCACCGCCACAGCCTCTGACGGAGACACACAAGCCTGCCTGGGTCCAGCCCCACCTTCCTGACGCTGGCACTGCCCAGTGCATCCAGGCTGAGGGGCTCCACCAATTAGGACAAGGCAGGGGTCTGAGCAGCCAACCCTTGACCACCCTAAAGCAGCTTTTCCAGGAGCCGCACCTGCTCCACACCTGGGCCCTTCCATGGGCCGGCCAGACCAATCCATCGCTGTGGACGCTGCAGGGCTCCCGCCCCACCCCCACCTCAGGCCACCTGCAAGCCCCCGTGATGAGCAGGAGCCTTGTTTCTGAGGCCTCTGGGCAGTGGGACTCCTCAGGGTCACCTTGGTCCTGGCCCTCCTCCTGCCTGCAGAGAGGCCGAGATCCCCCAGCCTGAACAAGTCTATCTTTAAAAGCAAACCTCCAGGGCCGGCCGAGTGGCACATTGACTAAGAGCTGGCTTGGGACGCCAGAGGGCCCCGGTTCGGATCCCACATATGAGGGCCAGTGACACTGCCCTCCACAGCTAAGATGCTGAACAACAGCTCAACCTGGAGGTGGGCTGCCGAGAGTCGCTGGCGACGGCGTAGGCTGCAGCCCCTGTGGCAGTGGGTTGCCATGGGCTACCGTGTGTAGCCAGCAGCCAGCGTGAGCGGCCAGCAGCTACCGTGAGCGGCCGTCCAGAAGTCGGCGCCTGATCTGCCTCGCCCGGGAAGAGCACAATGATGGTGCCAACTTGGCCCAGTGAAGCAACGTCCTCCACAACTAGACTGAAGAACAAAAGGACAGCAACTTGTCTGTTCCCCTTCCCCCAATTCCCCAGCGCTGTTCCCATCCCCCAATTCCCAAATAAAAATCTTTAAAAAAAAAAAAAAAAGCAAACTTCCCACGTGTGGGGTGTGTGGGAATCCACAGAACTCTCTGCAACATCCTGTGTATCTAAAACTAGTCTGAAAAGAAACATTTATAAACAAACCCCAGGTATACCTACTAAACGGTGCTTATGGTTCAGCTGACTAGGAAGGTTGAGTAGATAATTTCTGATGGGGTGGGGGGTGGTGGTGAGGGGGTTGCAACATCACCACCTGAGGGGCCCATTCAGGGTCAGGAGATGGTACCTGAGCTCCCACAGCGCCTGAGGACTGACCCCCAACCCAAAACCCCAGAGCAGGAAAGGCCCAAAGGGTTGTTTCCCTCCAGAGCCATTCCCTGGCTGCCCAAGGACCAGGGCCATGTCCACTTGTCCCAGGGTCAACCCAGGCAGAAGTTCCACAGGTGTTTGTCAGCTATTGAATGAGTGAGAGAATGAATGAAGTGATTTCACACCACACACCACACACTTGCAAGAAGAGCTGATTTGCTCCAGGTGAACGTGTGCAAACAGCAAGTGGGGCCCCTCCAACCCCCTCCCCATCTCTGCTGACCAGGCCCTCACCCCAGAGGGCAGAGCTGGTGTTAGGTCCTTACTTCTTAAAAATGACCTAAGAGACAGAGTTTTCGTTCCAAAAGCTTTATTCAGCCAAGCCTGGCGACGGCCTCACTCTGCAAGAGGAGAATGGCCCCGAGGTCTTGGCAGGGGGAAGTAGTATAGGGCTTGATTTCTGCAGTTTTGGGCAAAAGCAGAAGCAAAGCAAATGTACAGAAGCAAGAAGAGCTGCTAGTTTTGGTGAGATGTCTCAAACCAGTTGCAAAAAAATACTTCTGTAAGATTTCAACCCATTTCTTGTAAATCTAAGCTTTTACTATAATCATTTCTTGTGATATTAAGTTTCAGCTTGTTACCACACTCTGGTGTCTGAACAGGATACACCTGCTAAGTCTAGCTGCAGTAGCTGAAGTGTGGCTTCCTCTTATTTTTCAAGGCTGGGGTATTTTTAGAATAAGCCTGCCTGGCCTAGGGTCCAGGCCCAGGTCCTCACACTGGGGTGCTGGGAGGATAGGCACTGAACCCCACGGACACGCCCCTCCTTGAGCCATTAGCTCAAGTCCCAAGGGCAGGTGGGTCCAGCACAGCCTCTGAGGCCTGAGGTCTTGTCCAGGACGACTAGGGTGGGGAGCCTTGGTGACACAGTCCCCAAAAGCTCTCAGAATTTTCTCTCACCTTCCCCTTCTCGTCCTTTCAACAAAGGCTAAAAAAAAAAGAACAAAAGCAGGAGACTCAGAGCAGCGGGACTTCAGGGTGCTTCTGGACAGAGCCCTGGTAAGGTCACGTTGGGGCGCCTGGACTTCGCACCCGCTCGCGGGCCGGGAGGGGTCCGGGCGGGACGGGGCGGGGCTTCCCTGGGAGCTCAGGCCCCGCCCTTCCTCGCCCCGCCCCGGCCCCCGCCCCGGCCCCTCCCCCAGTTCCTGGCCCCGCCCCTCCAGCGGGAGGCCCCGACCCCGGGCTGGGTTTAATCAAGTTGAAAAGGACCTGAGACCGAGCGGCCGGACTGCAGCCCCGCGCGGGGTGGGGACGCTCAGGGCGCCGCGAAGCCGGTCGGGGCTTCAAGGGAGCATTTCCCCGGGGCGGGCGGCGGGAGACCGCGGAGGGGCGAGCGGCCTGGGCCGTGGGCGGCCGGAGGCCGGACAGGCGAGGCGGCGGGACAGGGAGGGAGCCCGGGGCGGAGGAGGCCGAACGCGGGGCGGGGAGGCCGGCGCCCTCCACCCGGGACTGTCCCGCCTCCTCTCGGAAGCGCGTGCGGGCGGGGCGCGGCGGGGTCCCCGTTGAGTGGCGCGCCCATTGTGCCGGCGCTGCGAGCGGCGACACGCTCAGAGCCCGCTCCCCGGTGACGTCTCAAAGGGCCTTTGACGCGGAGCCCCCGCGCAGGAGGGCTCACCTGCAGAGAGGCTCTATAGAGCCTTTGAAAGCGCGGCAGCTGCCAGGGGCTGTCGGCGGGGCACCTAGGGGGACAAAGAATGCGAGGCCACTTGGAAACAGCAGGCATGTGCCAAGCCCGCGGGCTGGGAAAGAAAAGTGCTCTTCTCGGCGACTCAGTGTCTGAAGGGGACCCTTTCTCAGCCTCGGCGCCCTCATGTGCATGACAAAGGGACCCCGCGCGGGCCGCGGGGCCAACGCTCCCGGCGGGGCCGCAGTGCGCTCAAGTGTGGCGGGTCCACCGCGAGGTGGAGCGCGGCCCCGGTGTCCGGCCGCGACCGGGTCTCGCTGGGTGCTTCGCCGGGTCCCACACTGCAGGGCGCTCCTGCCGGGAAGCCGAGAGCCTGGGGCCGCCGCCCTCCCTCAGGAAGCCGCGAAGGAGGCGAGCGCTGCCGCGGAGCGGCCCCGGTGCCCAGCGCCGGTCCCACGCCAGCGCCTGAGCGAGCAGGCGCCAGCGCCGCCATCCCGACTTTTGCCCAAACTAGAGCTGCCTGTTAAGTAACCGCCAAGGAGAATCTGAGGTTGGGAAGCCCTCGTGGCCACAGCACCCTGATGCGGGGAGCCTGGTCGTCCTTTGCGGTCGCTGCGGGACGGGACAGCATAACCCTCCCCCAACACACGACGACGCAGAGCTGTGGGACGCACCGTGTCTTCCCCACTTCCCACAGCCACGCTCAGGTTCCTCCTAACACCACACCCCGTGAGAAGCAGGACTGGCCCAGGGGCCTCTCCCCGGAGGGCCGTGGAAATGCTCCTCACCAAGTGTCCTCGAACTGCGGACACAGGGGAGCCCCCTGGGAAGGAGCACCTGGGCTCCTGCTCACCCCCTGGGGATCTGGGACCCAGACGCAGCTTGCTGCCTGAGCTGGGCTCTCGGTCCCCCATCCGGTCAGGTGGAGTTTCCTTTGGAGCCCCGTGGACGTCGGGGTGCAGAGGACATGGCTGCCTGCCTCCTGGAGCTCAGCACACCTCACAGGCAAGAACCTGGAAAGCATTGTCCTGTGGGGTTATGTGTGGCTGTAGACCACCCAGCCCCGCCCTGGCAGGGTAAGGGGACGTGCTCATCCTGGGTGACCAAGGGTCACGTGGCAGCAAGAGCGCCCAGGCCCGGGACATCCCCCAGCTTTAGCCTCAACCTCTTTGTGAACCTTGGCTGAGGGTCCTGCCCCTGCCCCACCCCCAGAAGGTCTCCCCACTCTCAGAGCACAGGGAGCCCCAGGATTTCACACGTGCCCCAGAGGTGGCACACAGAATGGGACCCCTGCTCAGGCCCGGCCACCAAGGGAGTGAAGAAGGCTCCAGACACGCAAAGGCCCTGCAGGCTGCAGAGCACAGCTGCACAGAGGCCACACGTGAGGGGTGGGGCCTGGGGCCTAAACGCTCCGGGCAGCCAGGTGCCGCTAATGCTCCGCACCGCACGACAATGAGCTGTCCCCACTCCGTGCCTGGCACTCGGTCCCAACTGGGGTCTGGAAACACCAGTCCGGACACCCACCCAGTACCTCCCACCCCCAGGCTGGGGAAGGAATGCAGTGGGCAGATGCAGGGCTGAAATGTTCGCCCAGCTGCTCAATGTTGAGGGGTCTTTCACACCAGGACTAAATTAGATACTCGGTGTTAATCACCCCGTGTCTTATGTAGCCGGCCTTGGCCATGACCTTTGATCAAGAGGAATTTCCCAGCAGGTCCTAATTGGCTCCTACATCTCCACAGAGCTCCTGAGCACAGCCCCCACCTCCCACCCACCAGGGAGGGGTGGGGGCCACGGGGCCAGGGGTTGCAGTCCTGAGGACACTCCAGCTGCTGGAGTGATCTGTTAGGCAAGAGCGGATAACATATGTCTGATCTGAGCACCAGAGAGATCACCTGACACACACACACACACACACACACACACACACACACCCATTTAGAACAAAACTCACAGTCCCAGCCATGGGTTTCATGACCCTGTGGTCCTATTTCCCTCTCCAGCCTCACCTCCTGCCACTGTGCAGCCTTACTGGCCTTGCCTCTGTCCCCAGCACTTCTGTATCAGAGGCTCTGCTCAGATTTCACTCTTTGGGTGCCCCAGCCTAGCGTCTCCCCGAGTGTGGGGAATGAACTGGTGTGAGTGCCTGGCCCCTTGCCACCCTCATTTACTGTCCCTAGAGAGGTCAAGGCACTTGCCCAGCAGCCACCGTGGAGGTGGACAGGGCCCAAGTGGCCTGAGGCCCTCCTTACCCTGGACCAGGCCTAGGTGGGGCAATGGGGGGCTGCCCCCGCTGGGGCTGGCCTGTGTGGCTC
Source organism: Hipposideros armiger (assembly GCF_001890085.2). Lineage (NCBI taxonomy): Eukaryota > Metazoa > Chordata > Mammalia > Chiroptera > Hipposideridae > Hipposideros > Hipposideros armiger. Next base: position 224,820 of record NW_017731435.1, read on the forward strand.
TCACACCAAGTTACCTCCTCAGCTTGGCCATCGGCTCGGAAATGCACTTCCTCATGGACTTCCTGAGGCAGGGTCCACGCTCAGTGGATGGAAACACCAGGACCCTAAGGTCCCCATCTGGTCCTGACCCGCCCACCCAAGGTAGCTGGGGAAGGCGCCCCCACAACCCGCCCCGCACCCCACTCTGGTTTCTTCAGGCCCTGGACCTCGCCCAGCTGAGCGTGGGCCACAGGGATGCCTGTGTGTACGGGTCCTGGAGCCAGAACCCCAGGGTCCCCAAGGCCAGGCTGCAGGTCCTGAGGCTTCGCGTGTGGTCTCCCTCCGCCTGCCTGCAGGGACCTGAGGCCCCACAGGATTAGGATGGATTACAAGCCCCAGAAGCCTCTTGCTCTGGCTCTGGTTTGAGCAGCCCTCCCAGGCAGTGCTGTCCCCACTGCCAGGAGGGCCAGGGAGGATGGAGGCGCCTCTGTGGGACCCCACTCCTCACTGGGCAGGGGGCCTCAGTCTGCAGGGCAGACTTGTTAGTCTTCTGACCCAGAGACCCACCATCGGCACCCTCCCCATTTGAGGCCCGGGCAGCTGCGGTGGGCAGCATAGGCACCGAGGCCCAGGACAGGAATGGCCATGCGCTTCCTGCCCTGGGAGCAGCCAGACCCAGCACTGCTGCTTCTCTGTGAGGCCACCCACCCTCCCCAGTGCCCCTGGGCCTGGCTGCCTGGGGAGGGGGGTAAGCTGGCAGGGGCCCTGACGGCCAGACAGATGGACTGCTTTGTAAGTTTGCTTTCCCTTATGTGGGGGAGACCGAAGAGGAAACTGAGGCCCAGGGAGGTTAACATGCCAGGTCCGGTGTCACCGCCCGCAGCAGAGCCAGGACTAGAAGCAGGTACGCAAGTCCTAGACTGGAGGCTGCACTAGCCCTGACTCCTTCCGCCCCCTTGAGTCCCATGAGTGACCAGCACGTGGCATGCGTCTGTTGTCCTCAGCTCTGAGCTCCAGGAAGGTGGGGGAGACCAGAGGTCACACAGGGCTGGGCAAAGCAGGGCAGTGGAGTGGAGCTCAGGGTGGGCGAGGCTGAGCCGTGGCACCCTCTCCAGTGCCACCTCATGCCCACAGGCATCAGCAGCTAGAACCTTCCACCTGTGCCAGGCGTGAAGCACTGGGCCAGCCAGGCGTCTGCCCTGAGGCCTGGGCAGCTGGGCATTGGAGCAACCCTGTGGGATGGGGGGGCCTTCCAGGCACCCCCACCCCGCCTCAGGCTTCTTGCCACATGTTCTCGCAGTCTGATGTTGCTGAGCTACTAGGGAAAAGGAGTTTCTCCCTTGAAATGGAGAGAGAAGGAAAGAGAAAACCTTTGAAGGAAAGGAAAATTACCCAAGTTGAGTCTGTATTTGTTTTAAAAGTACATGGTCTTGAAAGGCAGTGCACTAACAGTGAGAATTCACCCAGGAACCAGCTCAGCCCTCGGGCTGTGGGTTTCTTCTCTTCCCAAGTTAAGGAACTCCGAGGGGGCGCTCTCCCTGTGTGTCACTGCCCGGCCGCCTGCTGAGGCCAGCGCCCCTCTGCAGCCCTCTGTCCTGAGGCCCCGCCCTGGCCTTCCTTGAACCACTTCTAGCTTCTCTGGGCTCTGGGAGTCACAGGAGGGAGGTGATGGAACCAGGCTTTCAGCTCACATTCCAGGTCCAGCTAAAAAACGACCAACATGAAAACGACCTCTGAACTCCACATGGAGATGCGAGTCGAATGTCTGTGGTGGCCCCTCTGTGGCGTGGTCCTGGCATCTGGCTGCTCTGCAGCAGAGTGGAAAGCCCCTGTGGACACACACATCCCCCCCCGCCCCGCCAGCATAGCCCACCGCCCAGGCTCAGCCAGACCGTGAAGAGAATTCTGAGGCCGATGCCCAGCCCACGTCGTGAGCACAGACAGCTTCCAGAACACGTTCTTTCATGCCATCCACAGAAGCTTCACAAACGTCTGAAGCTGAACGCCGGGGCAGCCTGAAAGGTTGGAGAAAAAGACTACAAAACTTTCTGCTCAGAAATCTGTGATGTGTCCACGGCCTCCTCTGTGATCTGTTCAGAACAGCCCACCCCGTAGACCTGGGACAGGCATCCCACAGTAAATATGGTGTTTGGGAGACCCAGGGGCAAGGGGACAAGTGACATCCTTCTTCTGGGGCCTCTTGGGTGACCTCCTTGGGCAGTGACCAGGCTGCCTGGGTGCCTGCCACAGTGTCCATGCCAGGGGCTGGGGCAGGAGGAGCCGTCCTCCCTACACGACCTCTGCCAAGCCCCACCGTGGTGGGGGACATGTTACTTCAGTTTAAAAAGGCAGGTGGGTGGGGTGGAAAATGGAGAGGTGGGAGAAAGGCGTCTGCTGTTCTGTTTGTTTTTAGAGCCTTCTCGGCCCTGGGACTGCTGGTCGAGTTCAGAGTCCTTCGAAGTCTGGGCTGTTGGGATCTTTCTGCAGGAGGCCCAGCCCTGGCCATGGCTCTGCCGGGATGTGCTGGGCTCTTGGGACAAAGGAAATCAATTCCGGGTTCTCCCAGCAGCTAGGCAATCCACTGCCCTGAAGCGATTTTCACAGCCGGCCAAGCGCAATTGTATTTTCCAGCTCATTAACCCGGTGCTTTGTGAGCACAGAGCGTGGCGGTCCCCCGGCCCCAGCCGGGCGCCTCTACTGGAGAGCTGGCCTCCGCCCGGATTCCACAGGTCCTCCCGGCCTGGAGACCAGGCTGCCCATTGTCCCCAAAGGTACTGACTGTTTATTCAGGCCCTTTGAACACTCTTCCTGCATTTCAAGCATTGTGGGGCCCATAGGAGAATCCTGCCTCCCCCAGACAACACCCGGGACATGATTAAAGGGGCCTGGCACATGGCACAAACGGGGATGCAAACTTCCTAGTAAAGGTGCCCTGGATGTGTGTGTGTGGGGGGGGGCGGCGGGGAGAAGGCCTTCGGGAGGGCAGCACACAGCCCAACCAATGACCCTCTCACTTCCTAGGGGTGGGGCGAGGCCCAGGAAGGCCCCTCCGTGTCTCCCTCAGGTGGGGTTTGGAGTGTCGGCCTTCCTGAGCCTCACGCTGCCCATCCACACGAGTTTTCTCATGAGTCCCTTCAGCAGTGAGATGGCTCGGGGTGGGCAAAAGGCGGCCTCAGGTGGGCCAGGGCAGCCCCACCCCACCTAATTGCTCCCCTTCCCCTCTCCAGAGAAGCAGCTGCCATTCCTCACCCAGACCCAGGACCGGCCCTCGCCTACGGGGTTGGGGTGGGGGTGGGCCCTGGTGCCAGGCAGCAGGGGAGGGGCCCCTGCCAGTTCTCCCTGCAGCACCAAGGAAAGCAGTGACCCCTTGAAGCAGGTTTGCCTTCTGCCTTCCCTCTTCTCAGGGCTGGGGGCAGCCTCAGGACTCCTGGCTGGGACCCCAAGCTCCAGCTGTTACTCCCTCTACCGTTGACATGGGCCGCACCATCCCTCTGCCCAGGTGTCACATGCATATGTCCATGGACTTCCCAGAGTCCTCGCAGTAAGCTTGAAGGTGACATGGAGGCAAGATGGCCTCCGGAGCTCCCCTGTCGCTCCTCACGCTGCCAGAATAAAAGCCTGACCCCAGTCCCAGCCCACAGCCCCAGCACCTTCCTTCTCCTGCTTCCCCATCACGCCCTACAAGGCTGCCTGGCGTCTTCACCTTTCCGGGCAGCTCCCACCAGCTCCTCAGCCAGAGGGTCCTGACGACGGGCTCTTGCCCAGAGAGGCCTTCCGTGTGGACTGCATTTTCCAGGAGTGGCTGCAATAGTGTGCATTCTTCTGTCCCCTAGGCCCTGATTGGGCCTTTGTAACTCCCAGGAAAATGCTGATGGAGAGACACTGGGGGCTTCTGAGGCTGCCACTGGGTCACTCAACACCGTGGAGCCCCCACCCCACCCCGAGTGCTGTGGCCCCCTCCTCTGAGCACGGAAGCCCTGGCCTCAACCTCAACACCTCTCTCTGTTCCAGCCTCCCCTTTCCTCCTCCCAAGCCAAGGCCCGTACAAAGGCTGCCCCGCATGTCCTGCTCCAGGATGGACCCTGAGCCAGGGTACGGGTGCGAGGGAGCACCACCTTGCTGGCCTCCGTGTGGTTTCTGCGCCAAGTGGTGTAGGTTCACCAAAACTTGTGACTACATGGAGAAATAGAAAAGATGCTTTTCATATTATTTAAATCTCTTTAAAAGATAACTGACCGTTGCCACAAGTGATATCAACGCAGAGTGGCATTTACAGCACGAGAAGTAGAAAGTCTGACAACAGCACCAGGGTCTGGGGGAGGAGGCGGAGCTCAGGCACCGCAGGGACGTTCCGGTTCCGTGCGCAAAGTGGGACAGTCTCACAAGCAGGTATGTTTTGGTACATTGAAGATGTATACTGTCAACCCTAAAGCAGCCCCTAAAATAATAATAATATAGAATAAAAGTAATATAAATATAGAATTATAGCTAAATAAGCCAATAAAGGAGGTGTGTTGGAATAACAAAAAATATTCAAGTGATCAAAAAGAAAGAAAAAACAACAAAGAATACATGAGGATTTATAAAATAATTAGTAAGGGGACAGATTTAAACCTAGCCATATCAATAACTACACCAAATGTAAATGGTCTAAATTCCCAACTAAGAGGCAGAGGCTGTCAGAGTGGATAAAAGAGCCAGACCCAACAACATGCAGGCTACATGCAGCACTCTTTATTTTTATTTATTTATTTATTTATTTATTTATTTATTTATTTATTTATTTATTTATTTATTAGCTGAGTCATCCTGCCACCTGTTGGCAGCTCAGCTCAGGCCAAGACTCGAACTGCTGTTGCTCAGAGCTTGCACTCTTGAGCAAGCTCTTAACCAACTGAGCCACTCGGCCGGCCCGCATGCAGCACTGTTTAAAGATAAAGACAGAACTAGGTTAAAGGTAAAAACATGGAAAAGATATGCCATGCTAACATGGTCAAAAGAAAGCTGGAGTTTCCATTCTAATATTAGACAAAGCTGACTTTAGAGCCAAGAAGTTACAGAAATGAAGGGCAGTCCATATTGATAAAGTAGTCAATTTGTAAAGAGGACATAACAACCTTAACAATTAGGTTCAAATATTTATGAACCTAAAAGACAGGTTCAAAATACATGAAGTAAAAACTGGTAGAACCATAAAGAGAAATAGAGCAACTTACAGTTACTACTGCAGATTTCAATACCCCTCTCTCAATAACTGATTGAACAAGTAGGCAGAAAATCAGCAATCTTACAGTAGATGGGTGCATATCAACCAACTGGACCCACTTGATACTTACTGACCACCCCACCCAGCAACAGAAGAATCCACAGTGTTTAAGGACAATAGAACATTGACTAAAACAGACCATATTTGGGACCATAACACAAGTCTCAATAAATGGAAAAGGATTCATGTGCGACCCAGTGTCTTCTCTGACCACAATAGAAGTCACCTGAAAATCAGCACAGAAACATCCCTGGAAAATCCTCAAGAACTTGGAGACTGAACACACTTTGACTTGGGGGTCAAAGAAGAAATCAAAAGGGAAATTAGGATTTTGAACTGAGTGAAAACGAAAACGTATTAAAATTGTGGGATGCCACTAAAGCAGTACTTGGGGAAAATTCATAGTACTGAATGCTATATTAGAAAAGAAGAGGGCCGGCCGGGTGGCGCGTTGGTTAGGAGCTGGCTTGGGATGCCAACTCTGAGCAGCAGGACCCCAGTTCAGATCCCACATGAGGGCCAGTGACGCTGCGCCCTCTACAGCTAAGATGGTGAACAACAGCTCGACTTGGAGCTGGGCTGCTGTGAGTTGCCGGCAACCGTGTAGGCTGCAGCCCCTACTGCAGTGGGCTGCCATTAGCTACTGTGAGCAGCCAGCAGCTGGCGTGAGCTGCCAAGAGCTGCCGTAAGCGGCCATCCAGGGCCCGGCTACTGATCTGCCTCACCCAGGAAGAGCGCAATGATAATACCAACATGGGCCAGTGAAGCGACGTCCTGCACAACTAGACTGAAGAGCAAAAGGACAGCAACTTGTTTGTTCCCCTTCCCCGATTCCCCAATAAAATCTTTAAAAAAAAAAGAGAAAGAAAAGAAAAGAAGAAAGGTTTAAAATCCATGACTCAGCTTGCACATTAAGAAACCTGAAAAAGGAGAGCAAACAGAACCCAAACGAAGGGAACTATAAAGATCACAATGGAAATCAGTAAAATAGAAAGCAGGAAATAACAGTTAATGAACCTGAGAGCTGGTCTCTCGAGGTCAATAGCATTGATAAGCCTCAGGGTGTTTGGAGAGCAGGCGCCAGCCGACACTTGTGGTGTGGCTGTCAGTTCACCTTCACACACAGTCCTGCCCTGTTCAGCCTGCCTGGAGCCCTGAAGCCCTGGGTCTGACTTTGTCCCCAGCGGGGCCTTATTGCTGAGAAGCACCAAGCCTGGAGTGGCAGCTTGACCCCCCCCCCTTTCCAAAACCATCCTGCACGCTTCTTATCTTCCCTTGAATGGCGTTGCTTCCCCCACTCCACCCCCTCCTTTGTTTCAAGCATCTCCAAAGAAAAGTTGAAAATCCTCAAAATAAAAAAAATACTCACAATTCAGTAATCCCAAAATAGCATCCTATAAGTACCTGCGAAGCTCCCAGCCGCCAGTTCCACCCACACCTGGACTGCATGGCAAGCCCTTCCCTTTAGCTGGCCTGCTGCTGTCCTTGTGCCCACTCAAGGCCCTCCAGCCCTGCCCAGTCTCTGAAGTTGGACCCCAATAGTCAGTTCCTCAGGAAACAATGCCCCACCCCTGCTGGACACAGCCAACGGGAGCAGGGAAGATCTCCAACCTTAGGACCTCACGTCCCACCTGGAGGGCACAACATCCCGTCTGCAGACATCACATCCCACCTGAAGGGCCTCATGTTGCACCTGGAAGACCCCGTGTCCCACCTACACCACCTTTAGCACACCTGAGAGCTGCTGGAGCTACCATCAAGTGATCCCTCCCTGGCCAGAGTCATGGGTAAAGTGCCACTTGTGTTTGGAGCAATTCCAACAAGTTGAGAAGGAAAAAGTCAAAGACTCCAGCACAAATGTCTTGGGGGAGAGGAGTGGCCCCACCTATCAGGGTGAATGGGAGGCTGTCTGGGGCTGCAGCTGACAGCAGTGACAAAGGATGAGGCGTCAATTGTGGTGTCCATTCCTTAGAGATTAGAGTTGGGAGGCTGGAGCGCGTGGTCCTGCTCTGGAGTGAGACCCCAGGAGTCAGCTGCCCGCACGGTGGGCCAGCAACGGTCCCATTGTGCACAGACTGCTGATGACCACTGGCCACTAGACAGCAGAGAAAGTCTGCCCAGTTTTTTTTGCCATCAAGAACTGGACCTGCGTCATCGATAGCCAAAAGGGGCCAATCTTTTCCTTCCATCCCAGGGCGCCTCTGGCACGGGCTTTTCAGGACCTCACGTTCACAGCATCGAACACTACCCTCCACCAAGTTTTTAGAGGAGAGAGGGCGTTTCTGTTTTAGTCCTATTCAGTTCCGAACTTGGCTGTGTAAATCCTATGAAACGAAATCCATTGTCAGGAGCCTCTCATTACACTGGCTCCACTGCGGAGCCAGTCAGGCTCCTAAACCTCCCGTCTCTGTGATCACCACTCATTCCTGGAAGCTAAGAGTGTGTATATCCCCTACAAAGGCAGCACCTAGAAGAGGCACCAAAGCACAGGAAAGAAATACGGCTGGGCCTTTGCTTGACCTTCTGTTCCCTCACGACTCAGCCAGCAGCAGCTCACTATGGGACCAAATGCCACTCAAGCTGGGGACAGTATCTGACCACGTGTGGGTGTGTGGGTCAGTCTTCGGGGTTTTCCCACCATTTCAGGGGCACACCTGGGATGGGGATGGGGAGCACTGGCCTGAGCACCTACCCGTCTCAGAAAGGGGCAGCTGTGCCCAGCCTCCTGTCCACACGGCACACCTGGGCTGTGGAAGGCCACGTGCCTGCAGGCATCTTCGTCCCTCTTGGTGGCCAGAGACAGTATCCGGCTCCCCTCACACATGGGATGTGGGTTTCTGCGCCCAAAGCCACCACGTTGACAGAAGTGGGGTCCCTTCTCACCCCTACCACCACTGGCCAACCTCCTGTCCCAGGCCGCTCCTGGCCAGGCCCCACTGGGGGCTGGAGATACTGCTGTGTGCAGCCCTGTTAGTGCCGAGCGCTGGGGTCTGGGTTCTCACCGCCAAGCTCCCAAGCCCTGGGCTCTACTCCCACCAGCATCCTCCCTCCTTCCCTCGACCACCTGCTGGTGGCAGTGGGGGGGCCTGGTCAGCATCGACCCAGCCTTGCTCTGGTGGGAGGAACAGACACCAGTTCAGACACCCTCAGGGGAGGGCAAGGCTGTCCTGAAGGTCGGCACCATGCCTGGTCCTGTGACCCCATCCTTCTCCCAGGCCAGCTAAGCCACACCTCAGGCCCCCACACATCCACCCAGACACCACCTTCCCAGCATCCTGAGCGGATGTGGGGCAGCTGGCTGTCATCCTTATTAAAATTCTTCTTCAAACACTCCCGTGAGTGGCCTGCTGAAGATAAACTACCAGGAGAGAGGCCTTCAAAGAAAATGCTTTAAAGATCCAATTATCTTCAATCAACTCAGAACATCTTTATTACATTAGAAAGGGGCAATCCATCTTGGAATACAGAAAGAGCTGATCCTGCCAGACACCAAGCCTGGCCCTGGGGCGGGTCTGAGGGCCCCTTCAGGGATCCTTCTAAATTTGCATGGAGAGAAAACTTTCTAATTGAATTTCTCTGGCTGAGCTGGACAGTAAGCTGTCCCCCAAAGCTGGATTTCATTAAAGCAACTTTGGTATTTCAAAACAATAAATATAAATGGATTTAGGTTGCCGTTTCTGTGTTCTGGAATATTCATAGCACATTGAGTCTAACCGCAAACCAATCTCACGATTTACTCTAAAGCGCAGGGAGAGACTGCAGAGCGGCGCCTTGTCTGCAGCGCCCTTTACAAGAGGTTTTAAACCAAAGATGGGTCCAGTTTGGGAAAGAGGGTCCGAGTGAGCTCCGCTCTCTGTCGGCCTCATCTCCGAGTCCCGGGTGCGCAGGGAGCCTGCGGGAGCAGCCCCGCCCGCCCGGGTTGGTCGGAAGCCCTGCGCCGCCTCAGGTCCCTCCCGGCGGGGCTTTTCCCAGGTCCCGGGACCCACGACGATTTGCGGAGCAGGTGCGGAGCGGGAGAGACTAACGGTGAAGCCAACACCCAGCGACAGACTCCGCACTTCTGACCAGCAGCCGTCCAAGGCACCCCGCCTGTGTCCCAAGCCCTGCGTGGGAGGCAGGTAGGACGTCGGGTCCCGTCCGTCGCCTTCCCCGCGGCCCCGTCGCTGCCCAGGCACCAGGCCGTAGGATGCCCAGATGGCACGAGGGGCAGCCCCTGCCCGGAAGGACACTCGGCAGCTACAAGGGCCTGAAAAGCCACCCAGGGCCAAGGGCACGGCAACCCGACTTCACGGCGACGGAAGCCGAGTCGCCCGTCTTGGGACGGGGTCCGTCAAACGCGGCCCCTGGGGTTCGGAGAGAGTCTGCGCCAAAGCAGGCACGTGCCGAAGGTTCCCGCTCAGGGCTGGGGCGCCGCGGAAGAGCAGCCTGCACGCGACAGAGGGGCGACACTGCGAGAGGCGCCGTCGCCACACATTTGATGGCGCCAAACTCTGCGCAGCACAGGATCCGGCCACAGTGGAGGGCGGGTGCTCTGGCCACGACTCCATTGGGCCACGCCCGCCGGTGGCTCCTCCGGGAGGGGAGGCTGGGGCCAGCTCCGCGTGCTCCCCGGGTGCCCCAGCAGCCTCCCGGACCAGAGGTACGCGGGCCGGGCTCGCAGCGGTCGGGAGAGGCAGGCGG
>NW_017731435.1:234904-314019 GCF_001890085.2 Hipposideros armiger
CCATCCGTTCCACCCCCACCCCCACCCTGTCAGCAAAGCCAATGGACGCCTAGGTCCACGCGGCCGCGGCCGCGGCGATTGGACAGCGGCGCATGAAAGGGACGACGCCTTTTTATAGGGCACGAAGGGCCGGGGCGCCGCCAAAGTCCCCGGCGGTCGCACGGTGCGCTGCGACGCTCGCGTCTGCCGGGCCACGCCAGCCCCGTGCCCGCCGGCCCGCGCATGGCCCCGGCGTCGCTCGCCATGAACCTCTCTGGGCTCCGGCCGTGTGGCGGGGACCGCGCGGGGCCCGGCCCGCTGCCCTTCAGTGTAGAGGCGCTGCTGGAGGCGCAGCGCGGGCTGGGCGCCGAGCCCGCGGAGCCCCGAGAGGAGAGGGCGCGGGGCCCTGCGGAGCCCCGGGCCTGGTTCCCGCCGGCCGCCCGCTCTTCCTCCCCACGTAAGTGTCCTGTCGCACGGGCCTGGGCCGCGCGAGAGCCCGCCTGGCCCAGGCTCGAAGAACCAGGGCGGGAGGGACGCTGTCGCTTCGGAAAGCAGCTTCTAACCGCTCGGCCTGATCGCGAAGGAAGAAACCCGTCCACCCGAAGTCACCCGAAGCCTTGGGCGTGTGCAAGCCCTGCAGCCGCGTCCCACGCAACCACGCTGCCACCCTACTCTGGGGCGGAGTCGGCACCCCGCGGCCCCGCGGCCTCTTGGCGCCCCCTCCCCCAGTTGGTCCCCGCGATGGTGAACTTCCGTTTCGCGGAGTCCTAGCCTCTGCGCTCGCCGCTCAGTTCTTGCGGCGGCCTCAAGCCCACGCTTCCCGCTTTTCCAAGTGCGCAGAGTTCCCCTCCTCCCTGGGGTGCGGGTCCGCGGATTTGGGGAGCAGAGCCCGAGTCCAGAGCGGCGCGTCCCCCTACCCGCGCCGCCTCCCCGGGGCCTTGCTTCTCTTACCCCGGCGGCGTTCGGGGTCTCCTCTCCTCGGAGGGCCGCGGTCGCAGAGCCGGGAAGGGGACCTGGGAGTGTCGGAAAGGGAAGCGCCCTGCCAGCATCCGAGCGCCCGCGTTGTGCTCTTTCCTTCCAGGCGCCCCCAGCCCTCCACCCTGCACCCTCCGAAAACACAAGAACAACCGCAAGCCCCGGACGCCCTTCACTACCGCGCAGCTGCTGGCGCTGGAGCGCAAGTTCCGCCAGAAGCAGTACCTGTCCATCGCCGAGCGCGCCGAGTTCTCCAGCAGCCTGAGCCTCACCGAGACGCAGGTCAAGATCTGGTTTCAGAACCGCCGAGCCAAAGCCAAGCGGCTGCAGGAGGCCGAGCTGGAGAAGCTGAAGCTGGCGGCCAAGCCGCTGCTGCCCGCGTTCGCCGTGCCCTTGCCCCCGGGCGCCCACCTGCCCGGCTCCCCGGCCGCTTACGGCGGCGCTGCGGGCACCCTGCCGCAGGTGCCAGGACTCCTCGCCCGGCCCTTCACCGCCTACGGCGTGTATTACCTCTCCTAGGGCGGCCTGGACACACGCCCGCGGGCCGGCGGTGGCCTGGGGGGTCCGCCGGGGCAGGCGGGCGCAGGGTGGGGAGCTGCGCCCTGGCCGCGCCTCGGTCCTCACGGAGTCTCCCGCGCCGCGTCGGTCTTTTTATGTTTTGTTTTCCAGGGTTTTTTTGTTTTTGTTGATACGATGGTATAACTGATGCCTCGAGCCCATTTGCGGGTGTCTTACAAATATTTAAAACTATTTTAAAATCATGTTCCTACTAGACAAACTTTTCTGAAAGACTGAGGACGTAGTTTCATCCAGTTCCCACGGAATGGACCGCGGTAGAGCTTCCTGTTTTGTCCAAAGCAGCCGACAAAGCGTTTTGGAGTTCACTGTGCGGAGCGCCTCGCCCCCTCCCCCCGCCCGCAACCACCCGCTCTGAGAAGTCGCGGAATTGTTTGGGACAAAGAAGCGAGAACGACACTTTGGTGCCTGGACCCCAAAGTAAAAGACGCGAAATGCTTTCACCAACTGGTCTTGTTACCGTCGTGGCAGAATGGGAACTTCCACGCTTATTTTAAGGAATTTTTTCCGTATTTATTTATTTTTATTTACTAGAGAATGTTGGGGAGCCTGAGGCCAGATGCTGTCTATGGGAGCCTGTGTTAAGTGTAGTGTGTGTGCGGGGGTGTGTGGGGGGGTGAGTGTGTGTGTGGGGTGTGTGTGTGGGGGGAGTGTGTGTGGGAGTGTGGAGGGGGTGTCCACGCAGGGAGGCCGGCAGCGGAGGAGCGGACTGGGCGTGGAGCGCGACTGCTTGGCTCCGAGGGGCCCCCAACCCCGGGAGCGGCGCCGCGGGGTGGGGGGCGGGGGGGCGGAGCTGGGGAGGAAGAGTTGGGCGTCGTCCTGAGGACCGCGCTGCCTCTGCTGGTTCCTGGGCCCACCCTTCCGGAGGCCCCGCCCGCCGACCCCAGCCCCCCTACTCAGAGCTGGGACAGTCAAGGTCACAGGGGCAGGACCGGACCCGAAGGCGTTTCCGCTCCCAGCGCGCATGGGTCCGCTGGGTCGCGCGGCTTCAGCCCCTGCGCCTGCACCCCGCGTTCGAGCTGCAGCGAGGAAGGGGACCCTCAGCCTTTCTCTCCCTGGGATGGCCGCAGATCCCTGGCGCTGGGCCTCGTCCGGCAGCCCCGAGGGGAAGGCTGAGGTGCCGCCCCCAGGAAACGGCGCAGAAAAGCCCCAGGAGTCACGGTCATGTTGCACTAACTTGCCTGTTGGTAGCCATCGTCCCCCCTGCGCTTCCTGGAAAAATGAACATTCACGTGGAGTCGAGCGCGAAACTGATCCAGTTCTTGAAGTTCAAGCTGCGGGAAGCGAAGGCTGGTGACAGCAGGGCCAAGGGCGCAGCCGCCGTCCGTCCTCCCCAGGTGTGCCAGCGAGTCCCAAAGCTGTGCTGTTGAAACTCAGAGCCCAACTCCAGTCACGATCTTCACCGGGACGGAGCCACCCTGAAAATGTGCCCGAGAGGGCGGGCGGGCTGAGGCGCCTGAGAGCCACCACCGCCACAGCCGGCCACCGTTGTGCATCCTCGCAGACCGTGTCTGTTGCTTTTTAAAGCTACACAGTACTTGGATCCTCTTCTCACACCTGAGGTTCCTGAGAGGCGCCCACCGGGAAAGTCAGGGCCGGGCTTTACAGCCAGGACAATGCTCACTTTGCAAGTAGTCTGAGGACTGCCGACCTCCACTTCTGACCAAGACACCTATCTGGGAAGGCCCCCCCATCCAGGTTCCCCCACGGAGCTGGGCAACACCAGAGGGTGAGTGAGGCCTGCGGGGACCCCATACGTGCGAGCCCCCCAGCTGAGCGCTCCTGTGGTTGGGAAGTAAATTTGTCAAGACCAGGCCTCTCCCACCGTTCCAGAGGCCCCCCCCCTTCCTGTCCTCCTCTGACCGGGTCCCCGAACACCTTGGGCCAGACCCCGGACTCTGCCCACCTGCCGGCCACCTTCTTCAGCCAGCGTGTCTCCGAGTGGAAGATCTCCGAGCCCCCGAGGCTGCTGGGAACCACTAGAGCTATTCACTGATCACGACCTTTGTCAGAGGACAGATACGCCCAACGCCTGAGTCCTGCCCCCCCCCCCATCCAGGCCCTTTCATCTGCTGCTGGTGGATTTGGCGACCCTAGCCCTGTCCTTGCGAAACACTTGGACCAGGGCGACAGGACAGCAGTTCAGGGCAGACCACACCTCTTTGGGGGTGCAGGGGCCACCTGGTCTGGAAAGGAGTGGGCTGGGTTGTGCAATGATGGGCACTGGGTGACCCCTGGTAGGGCCAAAGTGGGGACAGCGGGACCGTGGAGGACCCCACAGAAGACACCTGCTAAGCCTGGGTTTCTCGTCAGTCTCATTAAATGAGTCACATAACAGATGGGCCTTGCAGGTGTGGGTGACCAGAATCCACCTGAGCCTGGGCTCCTATGTCAGTGTCCCATCAGAAAAGGCAGCAGGGCTAGGCTTGCAGGCTCCTTCACTCTGGTTCCTGGGTGAGGATTGGGTTGGGCCCCCAGGGTCCCTTCCTGGTACATAGTCAGCTCTCACTAGCCACGGTGCCTCCTGTACCAGCCTTGCCTCCTGTCCAAGGTGCTGTCTTAGCCCACACCAGACATGGGCCCCAGGCCATAGGTCCTGTGCCTGTGGACAACTCGAGGGAGGGGCTGGCTCAGGCCCGTTCAGTGTTTCTGGAGGAAGGTCAGATTCCTGAGACCTGACTAATCTTGTCTGGTCATAAAGAAGTTGTCTGGAGGTGAATTCCTCATGCAACTTCTAAAAATGCGACACTGCGGCGGCTTCTTAAGCTGGGTGGCAGGGCTGCGGTGTCTACTGTTGCCATCAGGAGGTGTGGTTTCGCAGATGCCTTTGTACGAATGAAGTTTATTTCATGACTAGAACGCACTACTGGGCAGAACTTCATCCCGATAGACTAAGGGCCATTTCTGCATCACCGATTCTTGGCTGGGCGCTTCGGCCCCAGTGCCTCCCGTCCCAAATCTGTGAGTACCCTCAGGAAGTGTTTTTGGACAACTGGGCCCACAGCGTGGTGATCCATAACACGGTCCAGATGGTCTGAAGTTCTGGTACTTTAACGTTTCAAGTGTTGTCCCCTTTACCTCAATATGCACTGTTTTTGCTGTTTCTAATATTCTATACTGTAGGCTGTATTTCCATCCATTAGACCATTAAAGTAACCATGTGGCATAAGCTGACATGGCCAGTGGTGCCAAGATGCCGAATTTCAGAGGTAGTAAAATGCGGGAGGGACGTGTCAGTGTGTGTTTTTTAAAACCACGCGGAACAGCTACATTATTCCTTTAAACATTCAGGGGAGGCTGTTTTCCAGGTTGTACTTGAAACTTTGTAGAATGAGGAACCACGTACTCACCCCTGCCCCAGTGAGCCGGTTTTCAAGTGGGGTGGTGAGCGCAGCACAGGGCAGGGGGTGGGGTGGGGGTGGGGTCAGGGCCCTAGGACCCTGCAGGAGGCAGGGAGGCCTCAGGGCAAGAGAGGACTGCCTTCTTACCTCTAAGCAATCCTTTGGGTTTTCTGTTAAATGGAGCTGAAACTGAACAGACACACACTTATGTCTTGTTCTTGTTTTTACTGAAGTGGGAGGGGGGATGCGCCTTGGGGCAATCAGTCCATGAGCCCTGTCCTCTCCGTCTTGGGTGGGCACTTGAGGCACACACTCCAGGGCTCCTCTCAGGTCTCCAACAGACGGTGGGAGCTGTAACTGCCCACAGAGGGGCCACTCCAACTCTGTGCCACTGGGGGGGCTTCACCTGCTTCCTTCTTTCGCTCTCCCCCACTCCCCACGCCTATTACTTAAGATCAGTTCTCCAAATAAACCACCTGGTGAAGCCCTAAGTTCGGGCTCAGCCTTTGCAGGGAGGCTGCTAAGACAATCAGACTGGCCTCAGTGCCCCGACTGTGGGGTACACTTCCGTCAGGAAACGCTCAGCATCTGGGTCACTCTTTAGCTGTCAGCACTCGCTGACACCATAACTCAGTTATCCCAAGATACTGTCCTTGGCCGCAAAGGTAGAAATTCTTTGTTTTTTATTTATTTATTACAGATATTTTTTTAATTGGGGAATCGGGGAAGGGGAACAGACAAATTGCTGTCCTTTTGTTCTTCAGTCTAGTTGTGGAGGATGTCGCTTCACTGACCCATGTTGGTATTATCATTGCGCTCTTCCCAGGTGAGGCAGATCAGTTGCCGGCCATTGGACAGCCGCTCACGAAAGCGCACGCCCACTGCCGGCCAGCCCCACTGCAGCCTACGCCGCCGCCAACGACTCACGGCAGCCCAGCTCCAGGTCGAGCTGTTGTTCACCATCTTAGCTGTAGAGGGCACAGCGTTACTGGACCTCATGTGAGATCCGAACCAGAGCCCTGCTGCTCAGAGCTGGCATCCCAAGCCAACTCCTAACCAACACGCCACTCGGCCATCCCCAGAAATTCATTTTTGCTTGATCTCTCAGTTTTCAAAATGATGTCTGTTCCTGTTATCCTCCCAAAGCTAGACAATGAGGTTTTAGTTTTAAAAGAATCATTATGAGCTCATGTACTTAAACATATTTGTTGTTTCGTTTGAGTGTAGTTATTATTAATGTTCCACCTGTGTGACCTTTGGCAGGGGACCTCATGATGCTGGCTCTTGAGTCCACTTGAAGCGTTCTTCAGTAATGTCCTTATTCCTGAAGTCTAACCCAGGCTTTCAGTAGAACTATTGACTTACCACATGTGGAATACACGTTATGACTTCATAGCAACACTTCCAATTCAAATAAAAACAGGGTTTTTATTCACTTCGTGGGTCTTTTTCCCACACCAAAGAATACCATTGTCAATGCCACTCGGCTCTCCTGGTACTTGGGACATCTGAGTGGTTTTCGGTTGTTAGCTATTAAAAATGTTACTGAGGGCCGGCCGAGTGGCGCGATGGTTAAGAACTCGCTTGGGATGCCAGAGGGCCCCAGTTTGGATCCCACATATGAGGGCCAGTGACACTGCCCTCTACAGCTAAGATGCTGAACAACAGCTCAACCTGGAGCTGGGCTGCCGTGAGTCGCTGGCGACGGCGTAGGCTGCAGTCCCTGTGGCAGTGGGTTGCCATGGGCTACCGTGTGTAGCCAGCAGCCAGCGTGAGCGGCCAGCAGCCGCAGTGAGCGGCCGTCCAGAAGCCGGCGACTGATCTGCCTCGCCCGGGAAGAGCGCAATGATGGTGCCAACTTGGGCCAGTGAAGCAGCGTCCTCCACAACTAGATTGAAGAACAAAACGACAGCAACTTGTCTGTTCCCCTTCCCCTAATTTCCCAGTACTGTTCCCAACCCCCCAATTACCCAATAAAAAAAAAAAACTTAAAAAAAAAAATGTTACTGAATAGACTGCCTTTTGAGTAGATCTTTTGAATTTTTGCCAGTGTTCAGGACACATCCCCAGAAGCAGGGCTGCTGGGTCAGGGTGAGTGCAAAAGTGACTTTGCTGGCTTGTGACATTCCCCTCGGGCTGCAGCACTCAGCCTCCCCACTGACAGTGATGGTATGCGTCTCTCCACAGCCAAGTGCCACCAAACCTTAGATTTTTGTCAACTGGATGCACAAGACAGGGTCTCTCAGTGCACTTTCTATTTCTCTTGCTGTGAGTGAAATGAGGGGTCTGTTTTTATCACTCAGGTGTTCTGCTTCGGCTACAGGTTGTGTTAAGGCAACACAGGAAGGTTATTTATGGAAAAAATGGGCTGGCAGTGTAAACTCACACCTAGTAGTTTATTTTAAAGTGGTCCTAGGCTGGGAGCACTCCTAGTCACATGGCAGAAGCAAATACTAATATTTTTGGGAAGAACCCAGAAGTGTCAGGAAAATTCCAGAGGTAAAGTTCCAAGAAATATAAACTCATAGCCAAAAATCATAAATTCACCAGGAAACAAGGCACCATGAGTGAGTCAGCAGAAAAAATAGACAGAAGATGGTACCTTGAGCTGAGTGGCTGTGAGCTGCTGACGGCCAGCCGGATGGCGACTGTACTTGGAGCTGAGCTAGCTGCGCCCTCCACAACTAAGATGGAAGGACAACAATTTAGCTGTTTCCCTTCCCCAATTCCCCTATAAAATATTTAAAAAAACAAAAAATGGACAGAAGAATCCGACCCACTAAGTCTTCAGATGTTGATATTAATTGGAGACTACAAAACAAGTTTAATATGCTTAAAAATTAAAATGGATTGAAAATGTGATGAATGTAAGCTATAAAAATCCAGCAAATTTAAAAAAGCAACACAACTTATGTAACTGAAAATCACAATTATGGAAATTAAAAGTTGAAAAGTTTAACAGCACATTTGATACAGCTGATAACAGTAAACGGAAAAGTAGATCTGAAGAAATTATCCAAACTGTAGCAGACACATAAGGAATGGAAAATACAAAAGAACTGTTAAGAAACACAGAAGACAGAGTGAGACTGGCTAATGTAGATTTAGTTGTTGTTTTCGAAGGAGAAGGAACAGAATGGGTAGACGCAACATCTGAAGAGAGAAAACCCTAGATAAAATGCCAGTGAAGAGTGACCAGGGTGGACAGGTACCCCACCACAGCAGAAAACACAAACTGTCCGCTAACAAACGAGACTGAAAGCTGAGTTCTTGCAGCTGCAATGGAAGCCTTGAGGCAGTGAGATGACAGGGTCTCTGGCCTTGGGGACGACACTGCCGCGCAGTCCTGTATTCCCAGCAAAGCATCTTTCAAGAACAAGAATGTAAAACTCTTCCAGGCAAACAGAATTGAGAACATTTGTTACTACTGACTGTCAAGAAAACTCTAAAGACACTGGGTTGTTGGAAAAGTCATGACGTATTTTTTCTGTTTTTCATTGCTAAATGCATCATGACTTTTCCGACAACTCAATATCTGTTAGGCAGAGGAAAGTGTCCCCATATGGAGGGTCCCAGAGGCAAAGACATGACCGGCAAAGGACGTGGTGACACGGGTCAAGCTACGTAACACTGACCATGGGGAACCACAGCCCCAGCATCTTGTGGGGTCAAGGACAGACTCTAGAGGACAACCCACAACTCTCAGAGTGCATGTGCCACAAGAGGTGCGGTCTGAGTGTCCATGGTCCTTGTCCCGTTAGGGAAGGGAAATGTGTTGATGGATCTTAGACACCCACACGTTAAGTGTTCCCGTTACAATTTTGTGGTGACTACTGAAATAGTCACTAGAGGGAGCCTAAGTTCCCAAATAACAGGATGAGAAGAGCAGTGCTGCCATCGAGATAGGGCACACAGGGACAGAAGACCACCAGACGAGGCACGGAGCGTTTGCAGCACGGACTCGAGGTCCGACAGGGCTCTGAGGAACTCAGCATGTGCTGACGGGACCGGTGGTCACTGTGTGGGAGCTGACACAAATGCTCGCTGCTGCCGCTGCCGCTCCCAAGGGGACCAAGCACTGCACACACCAGCTAAAGAACCTGGGTTTTCACCCCGACAAGTCCTGGTCTCCACATAATAAGCAGTGAGTTTCCTACGAACCTAATGGTGGTAAGCACACTTCCCGCCGTGAGCAGACCAGCGCCAACTCGGTAACCAAGTGCTGCCAGCATGTGCCGGCCAGCTCTACAGTGTGACCCGCGCCCTGTAGACCAGCTCCTGTCCCCATCCTCGGAGTCCCCAACACTGAGACCTGGAAACCAAGCCCAGGTTTTGCAGCAGAAACACAGGCACCTCCTCAGAACTGGGGTTTCATCACTAACATTCTTTACACTGAAGTTGTATATTCCTTGCTTTTCAGAAGAATAATGGAGACATTGAACAAGTAGCTTTTTAGGTAGGGGTGTCGCTACCATCACATCCCAGGACTGACTGGAACAGCCTGCGAGGCGGGGAGCACACATGTGGACAGAACTGGAGCGGCACGTGCTGCCAGGAAAGGAGCCTCTGGTGTGCGGGAGGGGGCGCCCGGGACATGAGCGAGGTCTGAGGAGCACGCACTGGAGTAGTGTTCCCGAAAGCTAGCATTCTTCTCAAGAGCCAAAGACGGGACCCAGGCAGCTGAGGGTGGTCCTTGTCCCACCTGGAAAAGTCCGCCAGGTCTCGCCTCATCTCCAAGGCCCTTCACTTAAGGACTGGGTTGTTTCCTGGAGCATGTGGTAACCATCAACCGTCTACTGCGTGGAACCGCTGGCGTGATGGGGCGCCACCCTCCATATTCCCTCAGCTCCAGGTCTCGATGGCCTCTGTGGCTCAGAGCTGGGGCAGTAGCCTTTGTGCCTGGAGACACCAATGACCCAGCTGCCTCCGGCCAAACCTAGAATCTACAACAGGAGCGGGTGGAGGTGGCATAGGGGTGGGGGCCATGCTCCTGCTGGCTGAGCCAGAACCCTCAGGCTGGGCCAGCCAGCAGGGAAGCACCCTGCTGGCGGTCCCCACTCCACCAGGCCTAGCCCCAAAAGCCCTTACTTTAGCACAACAGCCGGTCTCGCGGTTTGTCTTCTCCGTCGGGGCTCCATGTGCCTCTGGTGGTGCACTCTCTATAGCTACCCTGTGATCATCAATGAGTGGCTCTGCTGTTCCTGCCAGGAAGACGCCAGCCAGGCACCCAAGCTCTGGTGCGGGCCCCCTTCCTGGGAGTGAGGGGGGGCCACCCGATAGCACTCCTTTTTCCAGCACTGCGTGCTCTGCCTGAGGCCCTGGAAGGCAGCCTTCTCAGGCTCTCACTGCGCCCAGTCAGGGTTCTGTGTGGGGGGAGGATGACCCAAAATCTCTTGAAAAGCCATGAGCTCTCAATGTGGCATCCTGCCCAGTCACCCCACCAGAGGCGCCAAGACTTCATAAATCTTGCTGAAACCAAGACACTCACACGCAGCCACTGCTCGTTTCCCTGTCTAGTTCAACAACACAAATGACGGTGAGAGAGACGATTAATGAAAAACCTTTGCTTTACATGCTTATAAATGACATTCGTAGGGTAGCTCCTGCAGAGGAAGCCCGGCAGGTCTGCACATCTCAGGCACCGGAGCATGAGTCAGGGTCGTCCCGGGAATCCGTGTGTCTCTCACTGCTGACAATGGCTACTGGCGTCATCGGCCATTCCCCAGGGGACTGAGACACAGAGGGTAGCAGAGGCCTGGTCCTGAGGTAGCCACACCAGAAGGCAAGGAACAGAGCTGACCACTGACACCATGTCCACAAAAGGCACCTGTCCCACTTCAGGACTGCTCTCAGGCCTGCAGGGTCTGTGTCTTGGTCATCAATGCTGTTTATTTCTTTTCTTGGTGCTTTTAAATCCTCGTGCTGCACCTTGACCAAAACAGATGGTCGAAGGTATCCTGAAATGGAAAAAACCGTCATACTATAGTGGATCATACCCCTTGCAATAAGCAGCCAGCTCATCAGCAGCCTTGTGTGTTTGCTTCGTGCTCTGGAATGCTTCCTTCCCCACTCTGTGGAACATTCCGGACAGTAGCTCTTCTTCTGTGAAGACTCTGCTCCCTTCTGCAGCTGGCAGGCCGCCTCTGACCTGCTTCCTGTGGGAGACTGGCCGGGACAGCAATGCTTGGAGAACTTGGCACCGAGGCTGGCTCCAGCCAAGCTCCCAACCCTGATGTCCTGTCACCCTCCACGCAGACACCCTGACTGCCCACCGGCATTGGGACTCACTCACAGGCCAAAGTCCAGGCAGCTGCATGACGACAGCTAAGGGACGCAAGTCCTTCTTCCTGTCAGTTTGGATTCATTAGCGATTTTTTTTCATTTGTCCAATATTTTTCCTCAAATTAGATTTGAAATCAAGTGTATCGCAATAACAGAAAAGTTAAGACCAGAAAGAGACTCGCAGGTTAACTGAAGCCGTTACAACCGAGGTTCTCTCTACCCAGTTTAGGGGAAAGGGGGCCGCGCTTCGCATGCCTGAACTGCAGTGTCCGAGAGCAGAGTCTGCAGGAGAAACTGCCCCAGACAATGGGGAAAGGCAGTCTGCCCGCACTCGGGGCAGGGCCAGCGTGCTCGCTGGCCACTCACACCCAGTATTCTCTCCATAAAGCAAATGTTCAGACCTTGCTTCAGAGACTCCAGCTACTGACCTGTGGCCGAGGGTCCGCCTCTCACCCCTGGGTTCTAGGGGGGTCGCCATGTGTTCAGAGCAGACTTCCATGTCATCCCCTTCTGACTGCTGGCCGCCCTCTGGCAGGGTTTCTGCCGGCTCCGGCAAGGCAGCGGCAGGCAGGCCTGGGCTGTGGGAGGCAGAGGGTGAGCAGTGGCCCCGCCTGCCCCCAGAAATGAACTCTCTAGGAAAAGACTATTTTTTCTTGCAAAAGTGTTTCATAACTATTTCGGGATAGTGTAATTTTCAGGCTATCAGGACAAGGAGAAGGATTACAGCAAGGTTGTCAGTAAATGTTTATATGATAAATGCCACACATTGTCAATTTAGGTATAACAATTACATTTTTTTTGTTTTTATTTTATTGGGGAACAGTGTGTTTTTCCAGGGCCCATCAGCTCCAAGTTGAGTAGTTGTCTTCAATCTAGTTGTGGAGAGCGCAACTCACTGGCCCATGTGGGGATAGAACTAGCAGTCTTGGTGTTATGAGCACTGTGCTCTAACCAACTGAGCTAACCGGTCACCCCACACTTTGTTTTTTAAAAATAGTATTTTAGGTGGGGTGGTGGCTCCCTACTATGAAAGTCTCAACCTAGCATTACGGGGTGTGTCTTCTTAAAATGATCCCTCAGAAAGGAGTGCATTCCCTTATACTCAAGACCTTACAACAATGTCCCACATTGCAGAGGGCTCTCGCAATTATCTTACTTTAAAAAGCAAAGTCCTGTTTGGGGAAAACAAGTTAATTTGAAAAAACTTTAATTAATGTATTTTTTAGATAGTTATAAAAGTTCACCTGAGAGAATCAGTTAAAAAAGGAGGCAAAGAAATATAACACAAATTTAAGAATTATTCCTGGAGGCATTTCCCCACAGTGCATGCTGAACAATAATGTGTAAACAAATGGCTTTGTGTCACATTAGT
Source organism: Hipposideros armiger (assembly GCF_001890085.2). Classification (NCBI taxonomy): domain Eukaryota; kingdom Metazoa; phylum Chordata; class Mammalia; order Chiroptera; family Hipposideridae; genus Hipposideros; species Hipposideros armiger. Next base: position 247,430 of record NW_017731435.1, read on the forward strand.
CAACATACCAACAGGACAAATGAAAAACCAGAGGGCCCTACAATGGCGGGGGCCGGGGGGCAGGGGGAGGGCTGGGGCAGATTCCCAAAGGCCCACATCAGCACGTGATGTGGGAGCAGAGCTGATATGTGGGTGCAGCTGAGGTACAACCTCGTGACGTTCCTAATTGTGCCAGGGAAGACACAGATGGCACCCCAGTCTTTCGCAGCCAGGCTCTCCCCTTCCTGTTCTCCTGCCAGCAGGGGTGGCCACGCAAAACCTGCCTCTATTTGTTTAACCCATTTTCGTTAACAGCCTCCAATCTGTCAGGGTTTCCGTTACCTGCAGCCAAATATGATATTAAGTAACACTAATGCTGAACTAAGGTGTCTATATCCTTGAAGTCTATATACTCAGCTCTTCTAAATTCAGTGGGTGGCTACACGTACCCCCTGCTTTTCTTTGGTTTATCAAAGCGGAAGTCTGCAGGGTAGAGGTGACGTCTCACCAGGTGATCCTTCCTGTCTTTGCTGGTCTTGAACTTCTCTGTGCAGCCTTCCACCAGGCACTGATACTAAAACAGAAATGGTGTCATCTGCATCCTGGACCCTGGAATACTCCTCCCACACCTGGATGGGCAGAGGGCTGGGGCCCAGGGGAGGGGAAGGTGCCCCTGGCCTTGCCCCCGACCCCGAGAGCGGGAAGCTCTGACCCCCCAGGCAGATGGCTTCAGTCCAAGCCCCACAGGACAACTGCCTCACCCACCATGTCTTGCCTCTCAGACAGGATCTGGAACAAGGAGTCGTGCCACTCCAGGATGTGGATGTCCAGCAGGTGTCCCGAGGGGAAGGCCCTCTTGCAAAAGGAGCACACATTTCTGTGCAGAGTGTGGTAGTGGTGCTCATAGGCCTCCAGGACGTCGAACACCTGGCAGCAGCCCGCCACCTGACAGGTGAACTCGGGCACCCTGGCAAAGCAAACGACTGCTGACAAAGAACACTAGGTTCCCTGTCCATAGCTTCCCTTTAAGTGGCTTTATAAAGTTCTGGATGTTTCTCTTGCAATCTCAGATCTTACTTTTTTAAGAATTAAATTTTCAGAGGCCAGCTAGGATGTGGGGGTGGGGCAATCATGTAAGGCTTGGACGGTGGTCCAGGCAGAGGGCGCGGTGGCAGGTCACCAGGGAAGGGCAAGCTTGAAGGAGGGGCGGCCGGCCCGGAAAAGGGGCGAGGTGGGGGACGAAGTGGGGGGGCGCTAGGCCCAGAGCTGCTCACCTGGGCCTCTCGGGCGCCCAGGCCACCTGCGTGAGCACATCCTGGAGGTAGAGGTGCCGCTGCACGTCCCCGTCCTGCAGGACACACGTGCCATGGACCCACAACTACAGGCCCCGCGCACCGGGACCCCGGCCCGCACACCCTTAGCCCCGCCCCGCAGCTACAGCCCCGCCAATACCCGCCCCCCCAAGGCTGTAGGCCCCGCCCTCGACAACTGCCCTCCCCGTCCTGGGCTCACGCACCTCGAAGAACTCGTGCTCCCGCGGGAAGCGCACCCGACGCGCCGCAAAGCGGAAGGGGGCGGCCCCGGCCGAGGGGTCCCGCTCCACGGGGAGCGGCTCACTTGCCCCGGGCCCCGCCAACAGGCGGGCGTGCAGCGCGGGCGGCAGCTGCATCCCGGCGCGCCGGCGAAGCCGCGGGCTGCCGGAACCGGACGTGACGTAGCAGCACTTCCGCTGCCGTCACGCGCTGCGCCGCGGCTGTCGGCGGGTCGGGCTGAGGCTGCTGCGGTGAGTGCGGGCTGGGCGTCCGCGACCCTGGGGGCTGCGGGGCCCTTCCTGCGCCCCGACGCCCAGCCCGCGCCCTGGCGCGTCGTGCGGCCGCGGTTCAGGCCCCAAGCGGGACCTCCGTGTCCTTCCCAAACTCTCGTGGCGCGGCCCCCTCGCCCACACCGCCCTCGTCTCCCGCCGGGCGGCTCCGGTGGCTCGTCCTCGGCTCCAGACCAGCCGCCAGCTGGAGCCAAAGCGGCCTTCGGAAAACTCGCGTTTCGTTTAACCCGTCTTCGCTTCAAGGCCTTCGGTGGCTTCCCGCGACCTCCGTGCAGCGGCCCTCCCCGGCCTATCGGGCCCGCGTGTGCCGCCTGCCTCCTCCATCCCGGGACCCTGAGAGGCCCAGGGCGCTGCGCCGGGTGCTCCGGTGCACGGCGCGGAAATCGGGAGGTCCCCGCCGCCCGGAGGGACGGGCGTGCGCCCGGCGGGGCAGCCACTTGACTAACGCGGCGATGGTTGGCACGGAGGGAGCCCGGGAGGCGTGAGCCTCGCTGTGGAGGGTGGGCCCGGAGGCTCAGAGCCGGGCTGTCCCCGCGTCCCCCAGAGCGCTCGGCGCTGAGCGGGCCACGTTCCGGCTCGTGCGATGGCAAGGAAAAGGCGGTGCTGTTCCTTTAAGAAGTTAAACTACAGTAAAAAATACAAGTAGAATTTAATACGTTTGGTCACGTCGTTCTGGAAGTGAAGGATGTGTGGGGCTGTGTCCCCAACCATTATGTTCGTGTCCAAGAGGAGGTCTGGACAGACCAAGACTGTTTTCACCTCTTTGCTTTTCTGTCTCTGAAAAAGCCTCCGAGCCCTTGACATTTTTCCCAAGTTTAAAAATTTTTAAATCCAATTTGTGCAATTAGCTTTGCGCTCTCAGCAAAGACTCTGTCACTTCCTTCTGTGTGCCCGACTCCTTCACAGGGAAGTGGGACGTAGGTGTGAGGCCCCCCACACACACACACACACTCAGTGTGAGGCGAGCTAAGTCCTGCGCTGGTGGAGTCTGTTGGTCCATTTGTGGCAACTAGTAGAACTCAGGAGCACCAACAAGGACGAGAGAGCTGTTACAATGAAATGTTCTTTCAAGTTGTTTTCAGTGGGAACGCTGCTGGCATCTTTGGTGGGACGCTTCTGTTGGCGTTTGGCTTCCCCAGCCTCCTGCCCACTAAATTCCAGGGCCCCCTCCAGGCACTGTGACAACCAGGAGTTACCGGTGCACATTGCCCGCGGCCCCCAAGGGAGGCACTGCCCGCCAGTGAGAGCCACGCTCTTGCAGGTATCGTTCCCGAATCCACAGGGGACAGCAGGTCCTTGTGGTGTTAACACTTGTGATGTGGGGTGTCTGCTTTTCTACGACAACTGTAAAGTATTACGAAGATAGTTTTCAAATAAACTCACGTGATCTATCTTCAGAAGGGCTCTCTCCACCTACTCGTATCTGGGGGAGCGGTGTTTTCTTTTGGAGGTAAATGCAGTGTCCTTGCTACTTGTGTGACCAACTGATCCTCTGTCCAGCCATTGCAGGACAACCTGCAGTCCTTGGGAAACCTCCTAGGATATGGGGAAAACCGGTTGGTTGCCCTTGGATTTGAAGGGGCTGTCGGTGGGAAAGTTCTGTGTTGTCTTTCTGCTTTGCTGATGGTTTGCAGAGCTTCGTTCAGGGCCCTCTGTGACTGATAATACGGTAACAAGTGGTGTAGGGTGCCGTCATGAGGCAGATCGTTTTCCTTCTGTAAAAGCAGCATTTCACAGGTAATAGACAATGAACGTCTCCAGGTGGTTGGCCCTTTGTAGCAACAGCGACCACGTCTGACCTGCACTCCTAGTGACAGCGCAGCAGCGTTCTGTGTGCAGGCTTTGTAAGAATGGTGGTGTGTGCTCTCCACGGCAGCTCTGTGGTGGGACTTACTACTCAACCCTCTTTGGGGAGCTTAGAGAGGGCCAGCCACCTGGCCCCTGCTGCACCTCATCCTGTAATTGCAGCTGCCGTCAGTGCCTCCTGCGAAAACTATGTGTGCCCAAGATGCACACAGGCTCCTGCCTCCCGTTCTGCCTTCCCGTGTGGAGACGCCCTGCCTCTGGCCAGCATGTGGCATTTCTGTACCATGAACTGTGATGTTCACGTTCAGAGAGCTTGTTTTCCACCCACAAGATTGGGGTGTGTGCTGCGTCTTCTCCACTTGATGTTTTGCTTAACGCATGGCTTGTCTTCACTGGAGCTGTTAGCACAGGGGTTCATCACCTTTTTTGGGGTCCCAGAGCCTTTGAGATTCTGTTTAAAGACACCCAGGAAATTCACAAATGCTTTTGCCTATGGTTCCACAGGTTCTTTTGTTATTCGTGGATCCCAAATGAATAAGCATGTGTGGGTACACTGAAATGTGTATGTGAAGTGGGTGCAGTTTGCTCGTGTTTACTTTTTGACCCATGTGCGCCTATCTACTCCCCGTTTATCCAGCTGTTGCCGACACTGGCTAACCTGACCAGTCATCAGTGGGAAAGCAGAAGCCTGTGCAGGCCACTGCTGTCCGCTTGGGGGCATCAGTGTAGAAGTCCCCTGCAGCCTACTGCTGCCTGCTTGGTGGCATCTCAGTTGTGGCTTTGACTCCAGAGGGTTATGTTTGTAATGGTGAAACCCTAGGACACGCGGTCAGCAGGGCTGACTGAGCTGAAGTGGAACCCCAGCCAACTCATATGCATCGGAAACATATAGCAGTTTTACCCAAAGCATCTGCATATATAGCCAGTGTTAGGCAAGAAAAGGAAATGTGCTAGGTACCAGAGTGCAGAGAGGACGCAAAAAAAGAGGGTGCATGGACCTGCAGCAGAACAGCAGGGTCTGAGAACCAGGTGTGGGCCTGATGGGCTGGAGCTGGGGTCTTAACATCTGTGGTGGGATAGGGACAGTGGCTTAGGCCTGTGCAGAGCTCCCTGCACAGGCCCAGGACCCTGAAGGGGCAGGACCACTGTGTCTGCATAGCTGGGACTGGAGAGCGCTGTCTGCTGGCTGAGGGCGGTGGCTCCCCGCAGCCCCATTACCCAGGATGAGGAGTCCACACACTCTGCACCCGCGGCCCCCCGAGCTGAGGCAGGGGCCTGGGAACTGGCCGGAGCGAAGGAGACTGAGGGTTCCTAAAGGGAGCATGCCCACTGAAGAGGGTTCCCAGCAGGAAATGACACGCCATACCAGTGAGCGCCACCTGGAGGGAGCAAGCCCTCCGAGGAGACAGTCGGCAAGAGGCCCTTTCCGTGGCATCCAGGAGGCGGGGTCCTGCGGCCCCCAGAATAATCCAGTTTCTCAAAGACCTGACATTGGCCAACTTTGATTCCTTTAAGCATTTTTTATTTATAGGGTTTTGTTTTTATAAACGGCTTTTCTCTAACCTTTAGGAGAACACAGTGTGATGTCTTAGAGCCGAGACAATGAGTGAGTTTCGCATTCACCATGACGTCAACGAGCTGCTCAGCCTGCTCCATGTCCATGGAGGGGATGGGGCCGAGGTTTACATCGACCTGCTGCAGAAGAACAGGACCCCGTATGTCACCACCACCGTGTCAGCACACAGTGCCAAGGTGAGAGCCCTGCCCTGGTGGCGCGCTTTGCACAGAGTTCACCTTCCTGACCGGTGGCCACGGCGGTGCCTGTGATGGTGTCAGACAGTGCTTGCCGGGTGCTGTCCATGGGCCACATGCTCCGCTCAGCGCAGTGGCTTGGGCTCCTCGTGGCCCCTCTGTGCGTCAGCCCTGTACGACGAGTGAATGGGGCTCGGGGAGCCCTGGCCATCGGCCCGACCTCAGAGCCCAGACTCATCACCACACGTCTCTGATAGCTGTTCACATTGTGACACAGATGTCCCTTTGGATGAGAAAGGAAGCTCCTGGCATTAACCGCATTAATCCCTTTGAAGTGGATTTTTTTCTTTATTTAAAAAATATGTAATTCAAAATTATAGATATGCAAAAAAAGCAGTTGTAGGATCTATTTTAAAAACGATTTGTGAAGTTTCAGTTATTTAAACCGTTCCATTCCATAACGGCATGAGCATGACTAGAAAGTCGCTGAGCAGAACGGGTTAGGAACACAGTTGTGTTTCACCTGTTGTAAGGGGAGCATTATGAATCAGTGAGCAGATGGGACCCTGAGCCTGTGCACACTGATAAATCCCAGAGGGAAAAGGGTGAAATAAATGCATAAACTACTAGGAAAAACATAAGTGGTTATTATGTGACCTGCGACTTAGGAAGTGCGGGCTGAGAGAGGCCATGTGGTTTACGTGAAACATGAGGGAAAGGCGTCTGATGAGTCTTTTCCATTTTTTCTCAGAGATAGATGCTAATTTAATTTAGCGTCCTAGACTTCACTCTATTTCGGGTTTTGTGTTCAATTTTCTGGGATATGTTTTTAACGTTCTATACTGTTGTCACTAAATCACCTGTGTTTGTGCTTTTGAGGTTAAAATCGCAGAGTTTTCTCGTACTCCAGAAGACTTTCTAAAGAAATACGATGAACTGAAATCTAAGAACACGAGGAACCTTGACCCACTGGTGTACCTGCTGTCAAAGCTGACGGAAGACAGGGAGGTGAGTGCTGTCGCACCCGGTGTCGGGAGCTCCTTGCAGTTGTTCTGACAGGTGTGGCACAGTACAGGGGGCACCTCCAGGTCTGCTCTCACTGGTGCCGCTTCCCGGCACTGCCACGTTTCTGACCCCGTAGCACCGCTCTTGGGGACGCATTCCCTTCCTCATACCAGCACATAGGCCAGCACATAGAGATGGATTTACGGTGCGTCAGCGTGAGACTAATGGTGACAAATATGAGAGGTATTAACAGTATCTGTGAGGGTGCTGTACTTTTTGTTGGCTCATGCCATGCTTTCTGTCTGTTTTAAGGGTGCACACGATACGTGTGACACTGAGGAAAGCAGCTGTGGGGCTTTCCTGAGGAAAGGAGCCGGGGCCCCTGGGAGTGTCAGGAACGCGTCAGGTCCCTGCCGCTTCACCAGCCCAGAGTCTGTTCAGGGTGAAGGTGCGAGCTGGCGCGTGTTGACTGCCAGCGCCGGGAACAGACAAAGGGGACCCGTCAAGTGTAGAGAAAAGGCAGTGCCCTTGGGAACAGAGTTTGGGAACTGGTGTTAAGACAGCCGTAGGGTTTCCTGCCGCGCAAGCAGGGGATGTGGCTTCTCATGGCAGGAAGCACTGGGAGACCAGACCGCAGGACTGACGGGGAGCCCTGCTCTCGCCCTCCACGTGGTCCCTGGGTTTGGGGGAAAGGAGTGGGATAGCCGTGGCCGGCCCAGTGCACCAGCACGCAGCCCAGAATGACACATGGTTCTGTGTATTCAGACTCTGCAGTATTTACAACAGAATGCCAAAGAAAGAGCCGAGCTCGCAGCTGCCGCTGCAGCCAGCAGCACCCCCAGCTTCAGTGCCCCGGCCGCGGCCTCCAAGATCTCCATGCAGGAGCTCGAGGAGCTGAGGAAGCAGCTTGGAAGCATGGCCACGGGCCCCACGGTGCAGCAGGTATTGCACCCCATTGTCCACGGGCCCCACAGTGCAGTGGGTGCCAGTGGGAGGTGCACGTCTGGCGGCTGTGCGTTAAAGATGAATGTGGATGTGGAGACACTGATCAGGACTAGCTGTGTGTGGTCAGGACCCTAGACACGGGGAGACAGGAAGGTTCTGACCCGCCCAGGGCAGTCGGGTGGGTTCAGCCAACGCCACCATGACTTCCCCATTTCCCTTTGTTAGTTTTTGACGATTTGTCTTTTTTTTTAGCTGAGCCATCCTGCCACCTGTTGGCAGCTCAGCTTGGGCCAGGCTTCGAACCGCTCTTGCTCAGAGCTCAAACTCTTGAGTGAGCTCTTAACCAACTGAGCCACTCGGCCTGCCCCCACAATTTGTCTTTTTTTTTTTTTTTAAGATTTTTTTTACTGGGGAATTGGGGGAATGGGAACACCGCTGGGGAATTGGGGGAAGGGGAACAGACAAGTTGCTGTCCTTTTGTTCTTCAGTCTAGTTGTGGAGGACGTTGCTTCACTGGCCCAAGTTGGCACCATCATTGCGCTCTTCCTGGGCGAGGCAGATCAGTCACCAGCTTCTGGACGGCCGCTCACGGTGGCTGCTGGCCGCTCACGCTGGCTGCTGGCTACATACAGTGGCCCATGGCAACCCACTGCCACAGAGGCTGCAGCCTACGCTGTCACTGGCAACTCTTGGCAGCCCAGCTCCAGGTTGAGCTGTTGTTCAGCGTCTTAGCTGTGGAGGGCAGTGTCACTGGCCCTCATATGTGGGATACGAACCGGGGCCCTCTGGCATCCCAAGCGAGTTCTTAACCATTGCGCCACTCGGCCGGCCCCACAATTTGTCTTTTTAAGACTATACTTTAGAGATAATTTTCTCTAGGTCATTTTCGTTTTCATTTTTCTTGGTTTTGATTCCTCGTCTTTCCGTCTTCTCTGGATGCACGTCTGTCTTCTCACAGCATGGCCTCTATGGCCTTCAGGCTCCCCACACAGCTGCGTCCCGTGAGGGTCTGACCTTAGCTTGTGCTTTTTGAGCGCAGCATCTCTGACAAGGACCACAGCCAGTGCTGGTTGGACATGTCCTGTGTCCTGCACCTCATGCAGTCCTCACACCACTCCCCATGTGACCGAGGAAAGTGCGTTTGCATCTGCCTCTGACCACTCCTGAGCCGGTGCTTCTGAAGGCCAGCCTGCCCCGATGGTCCCAGTCGGCCTCTGGTGGCCAGTCCTTCAGGAGGAGCACTGCTCTGTGCCTATGCCTAGAGCTGGCCTTTCTTGGTGCGGCTCTCTCCATGTGTCCCTTGTACCCTGAGGGGGCACCCCCTTCTCCAATGTCTGTCACTAGGGCCATGTCTTCACCCAGCAGGTGATGTCTAGACTTCGAGCCACCAGGAAAAAGCAGTTGAGACTCTAGGTGTTTCCAAGGAGCGGCCTGCTCCGGGGAGTGCAGCCTGTTGCTGTTTGGGATGGGCCCTGCACAGACGGAGACCCTGTCAAGGGACTGCATTCCCGTCTCCTGTCCCCGGCCCCTTGCACTGTGCCGGGCCTGGAGCCGTTCATTTCATTTGTACACGTCTTTATTGAACCTTATTGTGTGCTCAGCGATGGACCTTTTCAATGCCGTTGTTGTTAACCTTAAGTAAGTACTCATACTAAAAATGTACCTTTCTCTTTTTATTTTTTAAATATTCTCACCAGTCTCTGGAACTTACAAGAAAGATGCTTCGAGACAAGCAGAACAAAAAAAACTCAGGCCAGCGCCTCCCCGTGTTCCCGACGTGGGTGTACGAGCGGCCCACGCTGGTAGGGGATTTCCTGACTGGCTCAGGCGTGAGCGCAGACACAGCTGTGCCCATAGGTACGCGGAGCATTTATTTCTAACCGCCTGTGTGGTGACGCCAGGGACAGATGGCCCTGCGCTCAGACCCCGTCCTGCGTCAGCAGGCAGATGTGTGGTGCAGTGTCATCCCGCACCACCAGGCCTTGGTGTCAGGGTGCCCGGGGGCTCGGGTGGGTGGCGATTTCTCGGAGACACCTGTCTCCTATGCTGCCTCCCCATGGCTCCCCAGCAGGTGTCGGGGAGGACACCAAGGGTCAGTCTAGGGCTGGGAGCTGCCTGGGCCATGAGGCATTTGGTGGCCTGTGACTGTCCTCAAGTCCATTGGGTGGTAATAAGGGAACCATTTCACACTGTGTTTATGAAAGAAATTGTCAGCGTTTTAAAGTCGTGAAAGAAAACCTTTGTATATGCCAGAGCCGCCCAGCCTCACGAGTTGTAGCAAACGCCGTAAGCACGCTTCCTGTTGGAAGTGCCTTTGGATCCCTGACTGTATCCTGTCGGTGTCAGGCGTCCACCTGTGTGCAGAGGGCTTTGTTTGCTCTAAGGCTCTGATGAGCTGGTTTAGGCCTCGCCTGGCCTGCCAGCGTCAGCACCTTTCCTCCTGGTGGTTTTGGAATCCCAGCTTTGGTTCCCCATTGGGTTGATCAAGGCCACACTAATGACTCAGTTTTTATGTCCACACGTATTTATGGAAGCTTCACGGAGGCAGTGAGTAAGTGTGACTTTCAGTGGGTAGATTACGTCAGGAGAAAGGCAGTGGGAGTGCGCAGCTCAGGCCAGGAGAGTGGCCCCAGCTGGTGTCTGCGGCCCACAGGCTCGCTGCCCCTGGCCTCCCAGGAGTCAGCTGTCGTGGAGGACCTGCTGTACGTGCTGGTGGGTGTGGACGGCAAGTACATCACCGCCCAGCCCCTCGCTGGGAGGCAGAGCCGAACCTTCCTCCTGGACCCCAGCCTGGACCTGTCCATCAAGGAGCTGGTGAACAGGGTCCTCCCAGTGGCCGCCAGCTATTCCACCGTGACCAGGTAGGCGCTGCTCATGGGCCTTTCAGATGCACTTGGCCCCCGCAGCCCGTTGTGACCCAGCTTTACTGGGTGCTGTGAAGGGCCTGGGCCAGAGCGTGATTGGGCGTTTGCTCCTTGGAGGACTGGCTTGCTTAGTCTGTGCCTTCTCAGGCCTGGCCCTTCCCTCCCTCGCAGGTTCATTGAAGAGAAGTCTTCCTTCGAGTACGGGCAGGTGAACCATGCACTGGCGGCTGCCATGCGGACCCTGATGAAGGAGCACCTGGTGCTGGTGACACAGCTGGAGCAGCTGCAGAGGCAGGGCCTGCTGTCGCTGCAGAAGCTCTGGTTCTACGTCCAGCCGGCCACGCGCACCATGCACATCCTTGCCTCAGTCGGTATGCGCCCTGCTGCCCAGTCCGGGCTGCGAACCTGAGACTCGGCTGGTCTCATGGGCGGGAGGGACCTCCCGGGCCAGGGTGCCAGGCGTTCATGTCTTACTCTTGTCACCAGGGTGGCGAGGCCAAGGCCTGTGTTGCTTCATGTTTTACTAATTTGGGGAGGAAGCGTCGAGGCTCTGTTGGTAGTGAGTGAGGCACTTGACGTGACTCTTGGAGGTGGGACATGGCCCTGCTGGGTGCCCCTTGTTGGCACTGAGTGGCTCCTCCTTGCAGCCAGCTCGGTGGACAAAGGCGAGTGTGTTGGGGGGTCCACCCTGAGCCTTCTCCATGACCGGAGTGTCAACTACATGGGGGACAGCCAGGCACAGGAGCTGTGCCTATACCTCACCAAGGCCGCCAGCGTGCCCTACTTCGAGATCCTGGAGAAGTGGATCTACAGAGGGACAATCAATGACCCGTACAGGTAGGGCTGGGGGCCTGACGGGGCACACGTAGGACACGGGAGCAGGGCCTGCAGCTTTCCAGCAGCTGTATTCCGTTGTGGGGGGCAAGACGTCCTGAGTGGGCCCTTAGCCCCTCAGTTTGGCTCTCATGTGGTGTTTGTGAACACAAAGAGCCCTGTCACATTCAGGGTCATCTGTCGGTGTTTCAGAATAAATCCGGGGGCCAGCACAGTGCTCCCCACAGTGACCGGGCACTAGAGCGCCGTGTGGTGGGCGTGGTGGGCACGTCTAGTCACAGGGCTCGCAGGTGAGAGTGGACGCTATGTGAAGACAGGCACACATTCCCCCCGTGTGTCATTCTGTTGCCACTCCCATAAGGGAATGAAAACAGACCCAGTTTTCCTCCAGCTCTGTGGCCCGAGTTCTCTGAGCCCCAGGTACAGCCCTGCCCAGAGGGAGGGGGCGGGGGCGAGGCAGCAGCTCGGCCTGCAGGAGGTGCCCGCTGCTGGTGGCCTGAGCAGTGCCGTCCTTCTCAGCGAGTTCATGGTTGAGGAGCACGAGCTGCGCAAGGAGAAAATCCAGGAGGACTACAACGACAAGTACTGGGACCAGCGCTACACCGTGGTGCAGCGGCACATCCCGTCCTTCCTGCAGAAGATGGCGGGCAAGGTCCTCAGCACAGGTAACGCCGTGGCCATCTCCGCCTGCCAGCCGCGCGCGAGTGGGCTCTGGTCCCTGACCCTTGCGTCATGGGCCTTTCCTTCCTCTTTACTATTGAATTTCTAGAACTCTTGCTACTTAAAGGAAAACTGTTTTCTGCTCCCAGCACTTGTGACACCAGATGTGTGGGTTTTGCACACCAGCACCCCCACTGTCCGGCTGTCTGGACACCCACTGGTGGCCTACAGCCCCCCTCGGTCCTGACTCCGACTGCCCCGAGGTAGCACAGGCCCCACAGGAAGGGGCTCAGCCCCCCCAAGATGGCCCCCACCGCACATGCCAGTCACAAGTCCTTACCAGCCAGCTGTAGATTGGGGATGGGGGGCACACCCTCCTCAGGTTTAATCACTTACTGTAATGGCTCACAGAACTCAGGAAACTTGTTACTAGGTGACTGGTTTATTACAAAGGACACAGGCGAGCAGCCAGATGCAGAGGTGTGTGGGAAGAGGTCTGGGAGGGTCTGGAGTGCAGGGGCTTCTGTCCTGGTGGAGCTGGGGGTGCCCCCTCCCTCTGGGTGTGTCCACCAAGCCGCAAGCTCCAAACCCTTCCTGTGGGGCTCGTTAGGCAGCCTCATCAGATCAGGTGGGCACAGCTGATGAAGTCATTGGCTGCCAGTTATTAGCCCACCCCTAGCCCTCCCCTCCCCAGGCATCATGGGGGTCAGCTGGAAGTTCCAGCCCCCTGATCGCCAGGCTGGGTCCTCTGGCCACCAGCCCACTGGGGCTGCGAGTCACCTCATTAGCATAAACTCAGGTGTGCTTGGCAGGCGCTTAGGAAAAACAAAATTCCCAGGGTGTCGGGCCGGGTGCCAGGAACCAAACGACCAAATTCTGGTTTCTCGTTACATCACAGGATCACACATAATACGATGGAAAAATCGTCAAGGACACAGGCCCCACTGGGCCATCACTGTTTGGTCGCTGCCGTTGTGGGGAGTTACTTGAAGACAGGCTGCCGGCCAGGGCGTGGCAGTTTGGTTCTGAGAGCTGAGCTCTGTGGGACAGGGTCGCAAGGTGGCTTAGAATCTGGTGCTCACAAGGCTTCTTGAAATTGTCTCTGTGCCCTTGGTTGGAAAAGTCCGATGCAGAGTCACTGCTTCCGTAGCCTGTAGGTGCCAGTGTGTCCCTGTATGTGGGGGGAGTGGTTTCCAGAATTGGCTGCAGTCTTCTGCCTGCAGTCTTCCAGCTGTGTCGGGTCCACGACGTCAGCCTTAGGCCTGCCATTTGCTGTGTGTGTGACACGTTTTAATCTGCCCTCCATCTCTTCTCAGGAAAATACCTAAATGTGGTCAGAGAGTGTGGTCACGATGTCACCTGCCCAGTGGCCAAGGAGGTCATCTACACGTTGAAGGAGCGGGCGTACGTGGAGCAGATCGAGAAGGCGTTCAACTACGCCAGCAAGGTGCTGCTGGACTTCCTGATGGAGGGGCAGGAGCTCCTGGCCCACCTGAGGTGCGCCCACGCGAGACCCATGTCCCCTTAGCGCTCTGCCCGCCCTGCTGTGGGCTCCAGCCTCAATGCCCCAGCTCTGCTCCTGCCCGGGCGGCCTGCCCGCTCCCTCCCCAGCCCCCGCAGTGGCTCCTTGTTGGCGATGCGCCCTGCCCAGCCTGGCACGGAGGGCCTGTGCCCCTGCCGAACAGAGCCGCTTGTCTGGGCTCGGGTTCAGCTGACCACCGGTCACCCCTTTGAAAGGCAGCTCTTGGCAACAGGCCTCCACCCTGGCCCCACCCACGGCCCCACTCACCCCACCCGCGTCCCCACCCACAGCGCCACCGGCCCCACCCACGGCCCCGCTCGCCCCACCCACGGCACACTGGCTGAGCCTCTGCGAGCGCGGGCTTTGCTCCTCCAGCGCCCATATGCCCGCCCCCTCCCGCAGGTCCATCAAGCGGTACTTCCTGATGGACCAGGGGGACTTCTTCGTGCACTTCATGGACCTCACGGAGGAGGAGCTGAAGAAGCCGGTGGACGACATCACGCCGCCCCGCCTGGAGGCGCTGCTGGAGCTGGCCCTGCGCATGAGCACCGCCAACACCGACCCCTTCAAGGACGACCTCAAGGTGGGCGGTGGGCGCCCCGGAGGCCTCCGCGGGGTGGCGCGGGGCTCTCCTTCTCTCCTTCGCGCCTGTTAGCTGCTGAGCGGCCTTGGGCTGTGCCGGGCGCCCCCCTAGCGAGCTGCTGGGCTGCGTGCTGGCCTTCCTTGCCGCACGTCCTGCCTCTGGGTTGGTGTTAATCATTCTTTAAGGGTTTGCTGGAGTTCCACAGTGAAGTCGCCCCCGCCCCGGGCTTTGTTGGGAGGCTTTTGGTGCTTCCGTGTCAGCACTGGGGACAGGTGTGCCGGTTCCCGTGTCTCCCGGCAGTTGGTGGCTTGTGCACCTAGGCTTGTGCTGGAGCTGCCGTCCTGAGCCTTTTCGCGCCTGTGAGGTCGGCAGTAGGGCCCCTGCTTTCACTCCTAAGTTTAGTGTCTTCACCCTCATTTTAGCTAATGTAGCCAGACGTGTCAGTTTTGTTGATCTTTCAAAGAACCAAGTGTTTGTTTCATTGATTTTTCTCTGTTGTTTTTTGTTCTCTGTTTTCTTTGTGCTTTTACCTTTAGTTTTCCTTCTTTCTGCTACTTTGGGTTTAGTCTCTCCTTTCCCAGTGTCTTAGACCAAGCCAGCTCTTAACCAACGCGCCGCACTCGACCGGCCCAGGACTGTCTCCTTTTAAGTCTGTCAGTTTTTGCTTCCTATGTTTTGGGGTCTGTTGTTAGGTGTGAGAGTACTTAGGGAGGATAAATTCCTGGAAGGGCAATTTCTAGAAAATATAGTGGCACTTAATAAATATTAGAATAAACTAGCGTTGTGAACCGTACTACTTAGCCCATAATGATTATTATATTTTTCACCAAGTGTGCTTTCTCTTTGGACCTGGGCCTGGTGGTGCTTTTCGTAGTAAAAGGCTTAAGTCATAAGGGATTCAGGTTTATCTGACTTGCCCTCGTGGTTTCTCATTTATGCCATTGGGATATTTTTAAAGTAATTCCTCTGTGTTTTTCTTTTTCTACTTTCATGGAAGTGGTTTAATTTTTGAATTAGGACTTATCAGATGTATGGGTTTTTTCAAGCCAGCCCCTGAGATTTAGAATCTGCGTTCAGAGGAACTTACCTCAGTCCTGGGTTTGCTTCTCTAGCTCATGACACGGTGGAGTGGAGGTCAGGGCTTGATACCTTTTCTCTTTAATGATACATTTTAAATTACAACAAAAAGAAAAATTTTCAGTTGATACACGGCATTGTGCTGGTTTCAGGGGTGCGACGCGGTGGTTAGACGTTTGTCCGCCTTACCGGGTGGCCATACTTGGTGCTTTGTTTCTCTTTCCCCAAGATCGAGCTCATGCCTCACGACCTGATCACTCAGCTCCTGCGGGTCCTGGCCATTGAGACGAAGCAGGAGAAGGCAGTGGTCCACGCCGACCCCACCGAGCTGGCCCTCAGCGGCCTGGAGGCCTTCTCCTTTGACTACGTTGTCAAGTGGCCCCTGTCGCTGATTATCAACAGGTGAGTGCGGGTCCCTCTGGGCGCCACCTCCTCTGCATCCCCTTGTGCCCGGTGGGGCTCCCCGGCTGCCTGGAGTGACACGGTCGCTGGGCTGGGCCGCTGCCGGCACCCTGAGCCTCGCTGACAGTGGCCAGTACCAGCACCCGCCAGTGTCACACTTCCCCTGCAGGAAGGCCCTGACCCGCTACCAGATGCTCTTCCGGCACCTCTTCTACTGCAAGCACGTGGAGCGGCGGCTGTGCAGCGTGTGGCTCAGCAACAAGGCTGCCAAGCAGCACTCCCCACACAGCGCCCAGGGGTGCGTTTGCGCTCGTTCCTTAGCACGGCTTGGGCACACTTTATGGAGCCACTGTGTCGCGTGGCCGTGCTGGGCTGTCACCAACCACAGGGGACGCTGGCTCGGCCTTGTAGGCGGCCAGGTCTGAGCGAGAGCCCTTGGAGGACCTTTGGCTGTGGCCGACCCCGACGTGCCTGCAGCACTCTGCGTGCTGGGCCGTGACCTCATGTGTCACCCGGGCCTGTGTCTGAGCCACTGGGGAATTCTCGGGCACCCCAGATGCTGCTCTGACACCTCCTCACTCTTGGGGGACGGCTCATCTGCCACCTTTGCGCTCGCCATGGGGGGCAGGGTTCTCAGGCACCCTGGGTGCCGCTCTGACGCCTTCCCATCTGCCCAGGTTCGCTGGCGCCTTCACACTGCGGCAGCGGATGCTGAACTTCGTCCAGAATATCCAGTGCTACATGATGTTTGAGGTGCTGGAGCCAACCTGGCATGTGCTCGAGAAAAACCTGAAATCCGTGAGTTTTCACTGGATGTGCAGTCCAGGATGTGTTTCGGGGGGAGGGGGGGCAGGTGACAGGGCAGTGACTGCCCCTCTGAACCCCCTTGCAGAGGCGGCTTGCAGCCTCTTTAGGAGGAAGCCATGCCTTCTGCAGAGACTTGATGAGGGAGTGTGGGTGAGTGTGATTGTGGGCGTGGGGGTTACTCCCACCTGCTGCCCCAGCACCCAGTGCAGCACCTGGCCCTCTGATGGAGCTTTGAGCCCCTCAGAGCTGGGGGGTGGCTGGCAACCCCCCCAGCACATCCTCAGCCTCTGGGGCCTCTCAGCCAGAAATCTCAACTGGCCCAAGTTCCAGAAGCAGGAAGTGCCCAGTTGCAGTGTTTGTTTTCTTCCTGATTCCTGTCTGTGGGACTCAAAACTTTGGACCTCGAGGGCCTGTTCAGTGTTACTCTTACTAGTACAGTGCAGTTTCCCCCAAAAGACTACAGGGCATTAAACAAGGCAAATAGCAGGGTGTGCGAGGCAGTCGGGGCTGTCCCTGCCACAAAGTGAGGAAGGTGGCGCCCTGTCCCCAGGCCTCCAACATTGACGACGTGCTGGGGCACCACACCAGCTTCCTGGACACCTGCCTGAAGGACTGCATGCTCACCAACCCCGAGCTGCTCAAGGTCTTCTCCAAGCTCATGTCCGTGTGCGTCATGTTCACCAACTGCATGCAGGTGCGCGTCCGCCCGAGCCCACCAGCTGGCTGCAGGGTCTGGCCTGGCCTTTCTCTGAACACCTTGCACATCCTTTTGTCAACTTGAGCTACTTCATTCAGTGTTTATTGGGCACCTGTCACAAGCAGTTTCCCAAAAGCTGCCATGCAGGAAATCAGCATCAGACAGCAGGAAGGGTGACCTGGGGGCGTCTGAGCCAGTGGGCTAGAGGGAAAGCGTGGGGGTGGGGGAGCCTGCGGCCTCATGGCCGGTGATGGGAGGAGCATGTGAACCCGATTCTGTAGACATTTCGGAGCCACACTGCGTTGCAGATGGAAACACCATGTAAAGAAACTGTTCCGAAAACTCAGTCCCTAAGCCCTGGATGGCAGACTGGAAATGGTGTCAAGCCCATCCGTGGCCCTCCGTCCATCGGCCACAGAGCGTTTCGCTGGGGGCGACTTGGTTTTAACAAGTGTTCTTCCTACCCCAAGAGGTTTACGCAGAGCATGAAATTAGATGGTGAGCTGGGTCGCCCGGCGCTGGAGCACGGCACCATGCTGGGGCCACCCACTGAGGCTGAGCGGGCTGAGGAGCGCGCCCGGAAGGAGCGGACCAGGAAGGTGCGTGGCCGGGCTGCTGGGGTGCAGGCCCTTCCGCTTTCCTGGGAGAGCTGACGGTGCCAGGATTCCAACACTTAAAACCAAACCTGCAGGGCCAGCTGAATGGCTCAGTTGGTTAAGAGCTCGCTCAAGAGTTTGAGCTCTGAGCAACAGCGGTTCGAGTCCCGGCCCGAGCTGAGCAGCCAACAGGTAGCAGGATGGCTAAGCTAAAAAAAAAAAAACACCAAACCTGCTACCACCCTTTTGTTTGATTAAAAAACAACAGGCTTTAAATTACAGTATTTCCCCATGTATAAGATGCACCCTTTTTCGAAAAATTTGGGGTCTAAAAACTGTGTGCATCTTATACAGTGGTTGTAGGTTTTTTACTTGCATTTCCCGCTTTTTTCGTGCTTGTTTTTGCACTCATACAACCACTGTATAAGACACACCCAGTTTTTAGACCCCAAATTTTTCGGAAAAGGTGCGTCTTATACATGGGGAAATACAGTAGGTTTCAAACACAAACCTCAGAAATCTCCTTCCTGCCTCACCTGAATCTCAGCCCTGGCTGTGCTCCTCAGGGCGAGGCCACGCTTACCTGTAGGGCGGGGGTTGCGTTCAGGGCTGAGCCAGGGGATGTGCGCCCTTGGCCCTGATTAGAGTCCATCCTTAACTGGACAGTCAAGCTCTGCGGGTGCAGGCATTTGAGGGGTGGGGATTGGGTGGGCACCAGCTGACAAGCGCAAGTGCGTCTCTGTCCTGTGGTCTCAGGAATGTTTATGCCTTAACTTTATACCTTGTATCACTTGAAAGCTTCCTGAAACCCATTTATCTATTTAAAAAAGAAGAAGGGAGGGAAAGGCAAGCTGGGCTGCTGGAGAGCAAAGCCAGGCGCAACATCCTGCCAGGCTCACAGCGCCCCACACTGCCTTCCAGCACCTGGCCGAGCATGTGGACACGCCTCAGCTGGCCTCCAGCTTCGAGGCCACCATCAGTAAGTTTGATAAGAACTTCTCAGCCCATCTGCTTGACCTCCTGGCCCGCCTGAGCATCTACAGCACCAGTGACTGTGAGCACGGCATGGCCAGCGTCATCTCCAGGTGGGTGTGGAAGCTGTGCTGTCACGTGTGTCCCTGTCCCCTTGTGCCTGTGAGGCCGAGGCTCCCTTGCTGGCTCCCTGCCCTGCTGCCATCTCAATTTCACCCCCATGAGGCTGGGTCTGCTCAGGCACAAGGGCATCTGTCCAGGGCCTCTTTATGCTGGCCACTCATCACTCTGAAGTGACCCCTGCACGTGTGTTCCCAGGTGTGTGTCCCCTGGTGCGTGTGTCAGGCCGCCCCTGCAGCGCCCCCCACCCTTGGTTCCTGTCCGTGGACCAGGCCTGGGTCAGCCTCACTCACTGCTGTTCTCCGAGCCCAGACTCTGGAAGAGCCTCCTCTGGCCCCTGAGCCCTGGGTGGTACACAGCAGCATCACCCCCATTTTTAGATGAGCAGTGAGGAGGCGGCTCGGGCCAGCAGTGCTGTCCCACCCCCTGGCGCTGCCTGGGTGATGTCGGTGGGCCAGGAGGGCCCTGGGAGCACAGTGCCATCAAGGCAGTGCTTACTGAACCTGCCGGGTGTGGGCACTTGGGGCTGGCAACACCTCCCATGTCACCACCCCCGTGGGTGTGATGGTGCGTTCCTGGGGTGCATGCCCCGTGACTGGTGGCCAGAGTGCAGGTCCCACGGGAGCTGACGGTATCCTTGGTGCCTCATGGGGAGGACTGCACAGAAGCAGTGAGGACAGACCTGCGTGGTGGCTACCGGGCAGGTGGGCAGGTGGGTGGGATTGTGGCTCTGGGGCTGGCCAGTCCCCGCAGTGCCCTGGACACCTTGCTCCTCTGAGGGGAAGCAGTGGGTCTGCCAGGCCCAGCTTCTCATGAGGAGGGACTGTCCTCACCCCCTGGGCAGGTGCCACCACAGGCATCCGGATGTCCTGGGGTTTCAGAGGTACCCCCAGCCTTGGGGTCGCTGCTGCTGAGCCAGGCTGGATGACAGGAGAGCCCAGGGCCCGGGGCTGGGAGAAGGGAGACCAGTGCTCTGGACACAGTTCCTCCTAACCATCTGGTTAGAGGATTTGGTTGTCTTGTTTTCAGATTTGTATGTTTATTCCCATGTCAGTATTGCTTGAACTGGTGAAGGCTGTGGGAAGAGGCTCGTGTGTGCACCTGTGCGTGCATGTGCTGGTGGCTTAAGTGCCCCTTGCGCTCAGTGCAGAGCTGACCCCTCCCCATGGGTTGGGAGTGGGGTCCCAGTGTGACCTCCCCAGGGACAGCACCCCTGCAGGAGGAACCCCAGCCTCGTCCCCACCCTGCAGGCTCGACTTCAACGGCTTCTACGCGGAGCGCCTGGAGCGCCTATCTGCAGAGAGGAGCCAGAAGGCAGTCCCCCAAGTGCCCACCCCACGCGGACCCCCCGCACTAGCACCCAGGGTCCCCATCACTGCCCAGTGAGGCCCTTGGGGCCCGCCACAAAGGAATAAAGAGTGTGCTGGTTGCTGCGGACAGCTGAGTACCAGGTTTCCAATCAGACTTCCCTGAAATGCTGTCTGTGTCAGCGTCTGTAAACCTGAACGGCGCCCGCACGGACCCCTTTTCTCAGGGTCGGTTTCTCCTCGCAGCAGCTGCCCCGACCACAGTGCATCTCCACAGTGAGCTGACCTGTGAGCTCTCTTAAAGGGAGCAGGAGCACTTTTTTGGCTTTTGATTTTTGGCCTCAAATAAAGACAAACTGAAAATGGCATTTGCTCAACATCAAGGTAATTGCCAAGATGCTGTGTGGGGCATCAGACCCTGCCTGCCGTCCGCACCTGGTCCTGGCTGCAGATGGGCTGGGGTTTGCTCCTGGCACTAGGTGGCAGCAGCTCCCCGTCCTACAGTTCAGTGGTCGAGGGTGGGGGGGGGGGGGGTCAGGAGGCACTCCCAGTGAAGGGCCTCAGGCTGGCTGAGGCCTCTGGCCTGGTAGGACTGGGAGCCCTGCTCCACAGATCTGTGGCTTCCGCCTCCACAGTCACCTGCCTTCCCAGTAAGGCAGTAGGTGACACCAGTCCTAGGTGTGACACTCAGGAACAGCTCCATGCCAGTGTGCTGGTGCTCCCAGACAAGCTGCCCCTTCCTGCTGGATTTCATGCGTGTCATTTTTGAAATTCAGTTCCAACCACCTGCTCCAGGTGGCATTGGCAGATGAGAACCAGAAGTGGCCAGCGCACAGACAGGGTCCCCTGGGGCCTGGGTGTCTCAGCTCAGCTGCTGCCTTGCAGGACTGGGCAAACCATAGGCTGACTGCCCCCTTTCTGATCTGCAGTGTGTACAGCTGTTACCTGTGAGCAGACAGGCTTTTCTGCCAACCCAGGTTGTCAGTCACGCTGTGGGTGAAGCCTGAGCCGAGGAAGCTGCTGGCTTTCATTGGGGGGGCCCTCCTGCATGACCCCCGAGGCCAGAAACCCTGCCACCCACACCTCCAGGCTGCGGGTGGTGAGGTGGGGTAGCGTCCAGCAGCGCCTGCCCCAGGGTTGCTGGGGGTGAGTTGGGTGTGTCCTGTGGGCTGCCTGGGGGTTCCTGCATCATAGGGGCTCTGGGCCTGCGGTGGTCCTAGCTGCTAATTGAGGTCCCGGCCGGTGAGCTGCACCGGGATCTGGTCAGCTCTGGGGCTGCCCGTTCACAGCACCCTGTTTTTGCCTGTGCAGGACACACCGCTGTTGGACTTTCGCTGTCAAATGACTTGGATGTAAGACTAAGGAACAAGTAAAACTGCCCGGAGGGCTTGGGGTTGCGTGGCACGTCTATGATACCAAGTCATGCATAGGCTCGGCCAGAACCCCTCACAGGCCAGCACCCCACCCCACCCCGCCAGGAGCCCCACCATGGACCCATGCCTAGCCGCTGCACCCACACTGCTGGCTGCAGCCAGGGTTTGGGGTGCTGGCTGTCACCCCCAAGTTCCTGCCTTTTCTTTCTTGTTATGCCATTCACTTTGGGGAAAATCATGTCCACTGAACTTGGACTTCTGGTCCGGAATCGCCTGTGGTGTCCACCACACCCTCTCACCTGGCCTCCAGACATCCCCGGAAGGGAGTCAGGGATGTGGCTCAGGCCCCACAGGCTGCGCAGGGCAAGCCCACTTGGCTCAGCCACAGGAGGCCTGGCTCCCAAGGTGAAGGATGATGTCAGCCCACCGAGGGCAGAAAGCAGGGAGAGGTACCAGTGGGGAGTTGCAGGCCGCGGGGCCTGGGACCTCATGGACAAACGCGCTGGGGGGTGCCCTCTGCACACAGCAGGATCTGTGGCCAGTTCCCCAGGAAGCCGGAGGGCACGTCCCACCTCCCGACCCCTCCCCCCACAGCATGTCCCAAGTCACTTCCTCTCCAAGGCGCCTGGCCAGCCACCTCCCCCCTTGCGGCGCAGCTTCATCTTCTCTCCTACACGGAGGGGAGGCTGAAATGCAGGGAGGGGTTCGAATGGGCCCGTGCGCCTCCCTCAGGTCATTCATTCAGCCCACATGTATAAAGCGCACATGGTCCAGGAGACCCCAGGGCACCAGAAGGAGCCCCAGGAACCCCGAGGAGCAACCCGACCAGGGAGAGGCTACAAGGGGAGGGCGGGGCGCGCACCCCAAGGTGTCCCAGACCCCGCCCCTCCCCGCGTCCCGGGCCAATTGGGGGGTGAGGGGGTGGCCTGGGCGGGGCGCTTGGGAAAGTCGAGCGCCAGGACTAGACAGAGCGCGCAGAGCCGCGCTCCCACACGCACTGCGCCCTCGGACCCCGGGTTCCCAGATCCTCGATCGCACCCCCAGACTGCGAATCTCAGACCCACATCCGCGCCTCCGGACCCCAGGTCCCTGGATCCCTGTCCGTGCCCCCAGACTCCTAACCGCAGATCCCCATCCGCGCCGGGCCATGCGCCGCCTCCGGCTCTGGCTGCTGGGCGCGCTGTGGCTGCAGGGTGAGTGCTGGGGGTCGGGCTCGGGCCAAGCCCAGCCCGGCGCGGGATGGCCACCTGGGGGTCACTCATCGGGGAGGGCCCCCCGCTGCGGACAGACTGACCTTCAAAAGGGAACAGAGAAAACGGCGCCTACGGCGTTTCCAGGGCTCCTACTCGAAACGGGCTGGGACAGAGCAGGGCGCAGGACCGGAGCTCCGAGATCCTCCCTGGGTCTTGGGTTGATCGCCCACCCCCACCAGGAGCCCCCAGGCGGGCAGGGAAGGGAGGACGGAGGAGCAGTGACTGGAGCTGAGGGCTGGTAGTCCAGCCACAAGGGGGTCCCGCCTCCCGCCTGAGGAGGACCGAGCTCCAACTGCCCCCCACCTCGGGCTGGGTCCCTGCTGTCTATTGTCCGGTACGCGCATGCTTTGAGATCCCGCATGAGTGCACACTGGCGGCCTAGGCAGCTCCCCAGTTAGATGCGGTTATGTGATTAGTTGAGATGGAAAGTCTGGCCAGGCCTTTCCCCCACCCCAGGGCGTGCGCGCGCGCGTCTAGGCTCCGGGGAGGGGGAAAGGGCCATCTAGGAGCAGGTCGGGGGGCTCCTGGAAGGGCTGGCTCGTGGAAGGGTCTGCTGGCCCCACACAGGGCAGGTGTCCTGTGGTATTTTTAATGCTAGGTCTCTAGAGTCTGGTCCCAGCAGCGTCCTACCAGGGCAGAAGGGTGGGTGCCCTGCACACCTGCTGACCCCTCCCTCCCGCAGTGGTCACCCCTCGTGGCCCCCTGCCCCATGTGGAGCAGTACGAGGTGGTGTGGCCCCAGCGCCTGCCAGGACCCCGCACCCGCCGAGCCCTGCCCTCCCACTTGGTAAGTGTGGTCCAGAAGCTGGCTTGGGGGGCCCCAACCTGGCCCCTCTGAGCTGGTTTGTTAAAGGATTGTACCTCCTCTATGTCCAGCCAGTTGTGAGGGGCCATCGTGGTGGCCGAGGCCCAGGTGGGCTGGGTGTCTGTTCCTGTGGGGCTTCCTCCTCCCCCCCCCCAGCCTCACCTTCCTGCATCCGGCCTCGCCCTGTGGGCGGGGCCACCGGCTGCCCTGCCCTGCCCTGGGGATGGCCCCTGTCTTCCTTCCAGCAGCCTTTCTGGCCCCGGCCACTCCCTAGTCTCACTCAAATTCCTGCCTGGCCAGCGGGGGAGATAGCTCACCTGGAGCCTGCTGCGTTTCATGTTTGCTGTGACACACCTTTTTTGGGCTTTAGGGGCTGGGCTGGGATTCCCCACAGCCGCCTGGGGGCAGTTCTGAAACCCACGTGGGTGTGTGCACATGCACACGTGTCCTATCAGGGAAGAGCCACGTCCTGGGCTCGGTGCCCCCCTAGGCCTTCATCCCACCCGCTGGCAAGGTGCTTACTATCCCAGGGGTCAGCAGGGCAGAGAGGGGCAGGGCCTCTTGTGGGAAGGGCGCCAGGCCCCCTTGCTCCTTTGCTGCCTGTTGGGTCATGTGCCCCCTCTCCTTGCTTTCTGGGGAAGGAATGTCACCATCATGGTCCTTGTGTGGACAGATGGGGAAACTGAGGCCTGCCCAGGACCCCTTTAATACATCCCAGCCTGGCCCAGCACCCTTCACTAGCCTGATGCTGAGCAAACCCCAGTCCTCTGAGAGCCTTTCAGGCTGGGGCTCCCTGGCCTTGGCCGCACCCCTGCCTGGCGGTGGACCTCCCTACACCCCCAGGTTTGAGGTGGGTGTGGCCTGTGGCCAGAGCCCTCACCCAGGACCCCTCCCTTTTCCTGGCTCAGGGCCTATACCCAGACAATGTGAGTTATGTCCTGGAGGCCCGCGGGCACACCTTCACCCTGCACCTGCGGAAGAACAGGTGAGCAGGGGCCTGAGCCCTCCCCCAGCCACCTGTGTCCTGGGCATCCAGCTCCCTGGCCCGACCTCTTCATGCCAGACTCGGCTTCAGAGGGGAGGCAGGGGAGGCCCAGGGCGCCACAGTGGTTCAAAATTTTCCAGGGACCTGGTGCGTTCGGGCTACACGGAGACCTACACGGCCGCTAATGGCTCTCAGGTGACGGAACAGCTGCAGAAGCAGGTAGGGACCCGGGCAGCCCTTCCTGGGGGTGGCTGTAGGCACCGGGAACGGGACTGCAAAGCTGTCATGCCCACCTCCCGCAGGATCACTGCTTCTACCAGGGCCATGTGGAGGGCCACCCTCACTCTGCCGCCAGCCTCAGCACCTGTGACGGCCTCAGGTGGGTGCTGCAGACCTGGGCAGGGCACGCCTCACCTTCCAGAGAAGTGAATGGAGGCTAAGAAGAAAGGGCCACGCCTGGGGACCCCTTTCTGCACCTGGGTGTCTGGGTTCCTCTTAGAAGTTACAGGCTCCCTGACCTGCGAGGCTCCCACTGGGCGTGGGACACTGTCCCCAGCATGTCCCACTACAGAGTGGGAGCCTTGTACCTTCCAGGCCTTCTGTTCCTCCCCATGGGGCACTGATTCCGAGCCCCCTGCTCCCGCCTACCCTCAGGGGCTTCTTCCGGGCGGGTGAGGCCATCCACCTGATTGAGCCCCTGCACGGAGGCAGTGAAGGGGGGCAGCATGCACTCTACCAGGCCCAGCACCTGCGGCAGAAGGTGGGGACCTGCGGGGTCAGCAACGCCAGCCTGGAGAGCATCCTGGGCCCCCGGACCTCGGCAGCCATCAGGCCCCGGGTGAGGGGTCCCCTCCCAGCTTCATCCCTGCCCCCTAGACTCCCCATGTACAAGCTCAGGGCCAGTGGGTCTGGATCTGCCCAGCAGCTGCAGACACAGCTTCTTGGTCTGTGCTCGTGTCTCCTGGACAGGCCCCCCAACCCTGAGTTGCAGGGCCGGGCGCCAGCTCCCGGGCCCTGAAAGATGGGCAGTGTGTGGAGACTAGGCCGAGGCCAGGAGGTCCGTGGCTGGGGCACTGACTAGCTTCTTATTGCTGCTTTACAGAACCGGCCGCTGTCCCAAGAGACCCGCTACGTAGAGCTGTATGTGGTCACCGACAGGACATTGGTGCGGGGACCGACGGAGGCGTGGCCGAGGGCGTGGCGGGGGCGTGGCGGGGCGGAGCCGAGGCTGCATGCTGAGGGTCTGCTGTCTTCCAGTTCCGGCAGCAGGGGAGCAGAGAGGCTGTGCGCAAGCGGGTGCTGGAGGTGGTGAACCACGTGGACAAGGTGGGGGCTGCTACCACGGTGGGGGGTGGGGGCTCTAGGGGCTGCCAGGCCTGCTGACAGCACAGATGCCTTCCAGACCAGGCATCTCCCAGCCCTATATAGAAACCCTGATTGAGGAGGTGGGGTGGGGGCGCCTAGAGAGGGGGTGTCAGCAGGTGAGGAGGGAGCTGGGACTCCGCCCAGCGCTCAGCCTGGTACCATGGACAATGGATGCGCCTCATAGCCCAGGCTGTGCCCGCTCTGGGGTGAGCCTCTGGCCTTACTGTCCAGAGCCTGACCCATGGGATACCTGTCCTCTCACAGCTTTATCAGGAACTCAAGTTCCGCGTGGTCCTGGTGGGCCTGGACATCTGGAACCAAGAGGACAAGATCCACATCAGCTCCGAGGCCAGCACCACACTGGACAACTTCCTGGCCTGGCGGGAGCGAAGCCTTGTGGGGCGGCACCCTCATGACAACGCGCAGCTTATCACGTGAGTGGGTGGCTGGCACACCGCCTGGCCGTCGCCAGGAAGGGCTGCGCGGGGATGCGGCGGCTTCCAGGGTGCCACCTGCAGACACTGCTCTTGTTTCCAGTGGGGTTGACTTCACCGGGAACACCGTGGGACTGGCCAAGGTGTCCGCCATGTGCTCCCAGGACTCGGGGGCTGTGAACCAGGTGCGGGGGCACGTGCTTGCTTTGCGCGTGGGCTGGAGCTGCAGCTGGGTGGGGAGCCAAGCTTGGAGCTGAGCTGGGCACGTGAGGGGGTGACCTCGGGACTCCGGTCCACCTGCTGGTTCCCAAGCTGTCCCCATGAATGCCTGAATGGCTGCCTCCATGGGAGGATACATTGATGCTTTTATGTTTTAAGAAGTGTTGCTGCAGGAAGGCCTTGCTTGGGGGAGTTGAGGGCCGAGGGCGGCAGGAGGACGCCACCGGCCACACAGCCTCTCCCTGCAGGACCACAGCCACAGCCCCATCGGTGTGGCGTGCACCATGGCCCACGAGATGGGCCACAACCTGGGCATGGACCATGACGAGGAAGTCCACGGCTGCTACTGCCCTGTGCCTCAAAACAGCGGCGGCTGTATCATGGCGGCCAAAATTGGGTGAGGCTTGTCCCAGTTCAGCCTGACTGTGGGCTACCTGCAGAGTGGGCACCCTGCGGGGTAAGGGGCCTGCATACCTGCCCTCCCCCTGATGGGGCACAGCAACTCCCCCTCCCCCCAGTTCTGCATTCCCCAGGAGGTTCAGCCAGTGCAGCCGGGCCGACCTGGAAACGTTCGTAGAAAAGCCCTATATAACCTGCATGGCGAACGCCCCAGACCTCGACCGCCTGGTGGGCGGCCCCGTGTGTGGGAACGGCTTCGTGGAGCGTGGGGAGCAGTGTGACTGCGGCCAGCCCCAGGTACAGGGCCCGGCACCTGCTGCCACCCTCCGTCCTCCACCAGCACAGGGGTGCCATGGGTCTCCGTCCCGCAGGTTAGGACATCCGTTCCTGAACCAGCAGGCACCCTGCATGCCCACCTGTCATCTGATACCTGCAATGAGCTGTAGGGGACCCAAGGGAGGGAGCAACAAAAGCCTGCTCGTGGGAAGGCCCCGCCCAAGGGGCCGGCCATGGAGGGTGTGGGGCCCCGGGGTCTGACCCGGCGTGTAGCCTGCCGAGCCCCTCCCCATTGCCCCCTGCTCCCCAGGACTGTCAGAACCGCTGCTGCAATGCCACCACCTGCCGGCTGCTTGAGGGGGCCGAGTGTGCCCATGGCACCTGCTGTCATGAATGCAGGGTGAGCATGGGGCTCCCAGATGCCCCTCCTGTGCCCAACGTCAGCGGGTGGGAAGGGGCCCCGGGGACATGGGAGGCAAAGCAGCAGGAGTGGGCCTGCTTTGGCGCCTCCTGTCCCCTCGGGTGAGCTTCACTGTGCTGGGCCAGGTGAAGCCGGCTGGCACGCTGTGCCGTGCCGCGAAGGATGTGTGTGACCTGGAGGAGTACTGCGATGGCCGGCAGCCGGCGTGCCCAGAGGACGCCTTCCAGGAGAACGGCACCCCTTGCCTGGGGGGTTATTGCTACGACGGGACCTGCCCTACGCTGGCCCAGAGATGCCAGGATCTGTGGGGGCCAGGTGAGGTGGGCAGGAGACCCACAGGCCTGCAGGGTGGCCTCGGGTCCCGAGCCAGACGACTGACTGCCTCTGGCCCACAGGCACACGGGCTGCCGTGGAGACGTGCTACAGCTATAGCATCTCATCGGACTGCAGCAGCCGGATGCCCCTTGGCTCCCGCAGGTGATTGTCAATCCACAGCCTGACTGCCTGGCTCCAGGGCATAGGGCTGCCCAAGAGAGTCCTCTGTGTAGAGGAGTCGGGCCTCAGGCGTCTGTCCGGGGACACACCCCGCTTTCCAGGACCCCCAGGCCTGAACATGCTGCCACTGCAGCTGGGGGTGTGGACGCCCTGTCAGTGGACCCCACAGCCTGTCCAGGGGTACTGGGCCTCATCTCCTGGCCGCTCCCTGCGTCCCCTCTGAGCACGATCAGCGTGCACGGAGCAGGAGACCTGGCTGAGCTGGCAACACAGCAAGTCCCTCTGTCCGTAGCGTTAACAGATGCGGCGTCCTGTTCTGCCAGGGTGGGCAGAAGCCCCGAGAGCGATCCGCCTGCACGCTCACCTCCTCCTCAGCTGTCTGCCAGGCTCTTGTCCTGAGTGGGGGCTCTGGGTTCGAGCCGGTGCTCGAAGGCACCAAGTGCGGCGAGGAAAGGGTGAGTGCGCGCACGTCCACCGGACGCAGCTCAGGCTCCCGAGCGTCGGGGCCGGCCACAAGCCCGGACGCGCCCCTAAGGGGGTCAGGCTGCTGGGCCGCCAGGTCCCGGACGGGTATCCCACCCTGCGAGCAGGGCAGTGCGGGGTGGACCCCTCTGTTCTCAGCAGAAACTTGGAGGTGCAGGGGGAGGCGCCAGGAGAGCCTGCTCTCGGCTCACGTGGTCTGAGGACCTCTCCATTCTGCAAGTCCCCACAGGGGACGTCTGGGGCCAGTCCTCTGTGGCCCTGGCGGCATTGTGGGCTGAGTGACCACCACCTGCCCCCTGAAAGCCCCCCCTGCAGGTTTTGGGTCAGCTTTGGCTGACAGGCATGGGGGCAGTGGTGGAGGCAGCTACCTAAGGGGACCCCCTGCCCTCCAGGTTTGCTGGAAAGGACTGTGCGAGGACCTCCGAGTTTACAGAGCCGAAAACTGCTCCGCCAAGTGCAGCGGGCATGGGGTACGTGGCCTTGGGGTGATGACGGAGACTTGTAGGACAAACCTTGGTGGACAGAGGGCAGGGCTAGTGCCCCAGGGACGCACCCCATGTGTGACCTGAGGCCCGGGCGGTCACAGTGCCACTGGATACATGGGCTGGGACGGCTCTGTGCTGAGGTGCACACTGCGCTCAGCTGTGAGTGATGCGTCTGTGACTAGGGACCGTTAGGCCACCGAGAGCTTGAAACGAATGGGAGTAGCCCTCCTGAGCCCTGTCTCGGGGATGGATGGTGGGGAGGCGGGGGGGTACCCCTTGTGCTCAGTCCCCCTCATGGCCCCGGGGAAGGGGCTGCTGCTCTGTGTGACGGAGCCCTGCACACCTGGCGTAGCAGCCAGGCTCGTGGATGAGCCCAACCTGTCCCGGTCAGGGGGTCATGGCAGAGCCCCTCGCAAGCCTGAGGCTGGGCCTCGTGACTGCTGTGCAGGTGATGCCTGGTTGTCCCCCAGGTGTGTAACCACAAGAAGGAGTGCCACTGCCAGCTGGGCTGGGCCCCACCCCACTGCACAGAGCTGCTGGCCCAAATGCACACAGGTAGGGCCCACATGCCCCTAAACCATCAAGTGTTGTTAAAAGTTCCGGCTTGTAGTCCCTGGGCCTCCTGACCCCCCAGGTCTAGGGCAGGGCCCAGGAGCCCGTGTCCCCACCTCAGCCCCACACAAGAAGGGAGGCCCTGTCCTGGGGGGAGGGGCGTGGGAGGTCACAGGACAGCACCCACCCCTGTGCCGGGTCCCAAGTCCCTCCTGGGACACCCACCCCCAGATGGTCCACAGCATGTGGCTGTGCACAGCACCACAGCCTCTGGAGCCTGGCCAGGCCATGCCTGAGTCACTGTGGGCCTGGGGCCACCAGTCACCAAGCCCTCCGACCTGTCACCAAGAGCCTGGACCACTGGTGTAACGTTACCAGGTCTCTGTGCCGAGCATTCCAGCTGGGCACTTGGCTGCAGGGAAGAGACCAGGGGTCCCAGGAAGGTCCCAGGTCCCAGGCAGCCTGTCACCCATGGACCCTCCCAGCCCCCACTGCCCACTGACGCCTGGCTTTGCATGCTCCACAGCGTCTGGGAGCCTCCCGGTGGGCGTGCTGGTGCCCGTGTTGCTCCTGGTGGTTCTGGTGCTCATCGTTGCCGGCGTGGTCATCTACTGCAAGGCCAGGAGCCCCACCCGGTGGAGGTGAGCACTGGGTGCAAAGCATCAGCGTGTGCAGCAGGCATGGCCCCCCTCGCACTACTGGGAAATGGCTGTTGTCGCTCGGGAAGGAAGAGAGCCCCCAGTTCATGTAGCGTGTCCCGGGGCCTTTGCTGCGGGCACTTGGCCTCTCACTGAGGTGGGGGGAGCAGGTGACAAGTTTTGGTGACATGAGGTGATGTGGTGAGCCCATAGAGAGAGACCCTGTCCTCCCACACCCCTGACCCCTGTCAGGTCAGCACTGGGATGACATGGGCTCAGCGAAGCTTCCCCACACGGCCTGGTGTCCTGCTGCCTGCCCTCAGCAGCGACCCTGACCCCCGTGTTGGCTGCAGCACAGCACACTTGCCCAGCGACCTCTGAGACCCACCCTCCTGGCCGATGGGGCCCAGGACACATGAGGCCACCTCTCCTTTTTGCCTGTCTATGACTGACGGACCATGTGGGAGTGGCGGGGCACTGCAGCCGAGAGGTATCCTGGTCAAGCCAGGGGACCCCCTGAGGCCAGGATGCACTGACCCGCCTTACTTTTTCTGCAGGAATTTGGTACCCAAGGCCGCCATGGGGCTCTCCAACCCCCTGTTCCATGAGGGGGGCAGCGCGCCAGCTAAGGGCGGGGCTCCGGCCCACACCGTGGGCCCCCCGGAGCCCGTCCCTACCACGCACACCAGCCAGCCTCCCAGGCCCACAGCTGCTGCAGTGACACCTAAACGGCCACCCCCTGCTGTAAGCACCAGCCGGCTCCCCAGGCCTTGGGGCAGCCGCCATGATCACCCTGGTTAGAGGCAGGAACAGGGCTCAGGGCTGCAGGTGTGAGGATCCCTGTGAACTGGTGATGGAATTGGAGTTTCCACTGGAATCGGAGTCTCGGGGCCTCACGGGGTCTGTTTGAGGCCCAGACGCCCACCACTGTAGCCCCACATGGCTTAGGGGAGGGAGCGTGAGGTCACATTCGGGCTTGGGCCCTGCCGGGTGGTGAGGCAGAGCCCCCATGCACACAAGTGGGAGGCAGGAACCTCGGGTCCTGAGCTGGGGGGACAGCTCCTGGAGGCGGCCTCCCAGTGAGGTCCAGGCTCACGGCCCTGTTTCCTGCAGCCTCCGGTCGCCATGTCCAACCTACCCTTCCCTGTTCCCATGTACACCCAGCAGGCGCCAGCCCAGGTGAGCAGCGGTGGGGGCCGTAGCCAAGCCATCTCGGTGGTGAAAAGCGGGTTCCTGCAAGTGGGGGGCCCAGGGGTTGGATTTGGTGGGCTGGGGACCCCGGGATGCACTTTCAGAAGGCTGATGGCCCAGGCTCAGTGAGGAGATTCACTGCACCCAGGGCCCGAGGTCCTGACTGCCCCTTCTCCTTCCAGCTCCGACCTGCTCCTCCCACCAAGCCCCTCCCAGAGCTGAAGCCCAGGCAGGTGAGAGGACATGGCCACTCGGCCACTCAGGAGACTCCGCGGCTGGGCCTGTGCCCTGCCTTGGCCGGGGGGCCCTCTCAGGCCAGACCCGCAGCCTCCCCGGCAACCCAAACCCCACAGAAGGGTGTGGGCTCGCCAGCACGCCCTGCCTGCCTTTGTACTTACCCCGAGCTCCTTTGTGGGTCGCAGGGTCTGGCCCTGGCAGCACTGCTGCAGGGCCTGCCGAATGGCCACCTCGGCCCTTGACGAACACTGGCCCCCGCGGGCAGTTGCCAGCTGCTTCTGGCAAACGGGGGACAGCAGGAAGGGCTGGGCTTTCTCAACACCCTGGGGTCCCCTCCTGGGACGGGCTCCACCCACCCGGTGACCACCAGTGTTGTTCACCTGTACCAGCCCCTCCCTGTAGAGCCCCGTTTTCCCTTTGTACTCGGTGTCTGGGAGATACTCTGAGAGTGAGAACCCTGTCACCCCTTAAACTGTGACCCACATGGGGTTTCCTGCAACAAACATTTACTGTGGTACTCTCTTAATAGACATTCTCTATTTTTTTCCTTTTTAACTTTTTTTTTTTAGCTGAGCCATCCTGCCACCTGTTAGCAGCTCAGCTCAGGCCGGGCATTGAACCACTGTTGCTCAGAGCTCGCACTCTTGAGCAAGCTCTTAACCAACTGAGCCACTCGGCCGGCCCCCTCTTTTTAACTTTTTGTTTCAAACTAATTTTAGACCTACAGAAAAGTTGCAAAACTGGTCTTTGGAGGGTTTGACCAGCCAGATGGAGGAGGGTGGGCTGGCAGAGAGCTTTCTGACCCAGGAGGTGGTGGCCAGCTGGCCAAGGCCACAGGGGAGTCATGCTGGAGGCCCATGGCTGGTCACTAGGGTCCTTCTGGGTAATCGGAAACTACAGATGCTGGGCCCCAGCCAGGCATCCTGGGTGCTGGGGTATGAGGCAAGGGCTGAGCACAGCGCGCTAGGCCTGGGCAGTCTCCACCTCCATCCCAGCGTCTCCCTGAGAAAGCAGAAATGAAAACAATGGCAAATTCCATAGTAACTTCTTGGCTTTTGAATTTCCAAGACTCACGTTCTGGCAATTTACGAGTTTTTCATGGGCTAGATTGGGGTGGTGTGGGGGCATTGGTTTGAGGGCAACCATGCCTGTGGATGGAGGCAGGGGCTTGGGGCACACTTCTCTGTAGAGAGCTCAGCAGAGAATCCTGCAAGCTGGTGTGGAGCACAGCAGAGCACTTGGGGAGATGGTGCCCTGGCCTGGCTGGGGACGGTTACATGGCACCATCACTATGACTATGTCTGCCTCCTCCCAGGTGGTCAAGCCAAGTTCTGCGCCTCCGATGCCACCGGTCAAGCCCAAGGCTGGAGTGGCCAACCCTGGACCCACTCAGGTGAGCCCCTCACCCAGGGCAGTGTCCACCCACAGGGGCAGTGGAACGGGCTGTCCTCCCCCAGCAGGCCAATTGGGGCACTGCCTTGAGAGGGCTGCGTTGTCATGGGAAGGAGAACTGTCAGCTGTGGGTTAATTTTATCATCTGATTGATACTCTGCCAGAGGGCCTTTCAGTGACTGCCCCTCTACTGGCTGCTAAGTTGTCTCCTGCACCTACTCATACAAAAGTCTGCATTTATGGGGTTAGCGGTGGGTATTGTGGCTGTCAGGTGTGAGTACGGTTGCCATTCAGTGTGTGCACAGGGCCATCGTATTGTCAGACGAATGAAGAATCTAACTTTTACGAAATGGAGAAGGAAGACTCAGTTGTGCTCCTTGTAGCAGCTGCTGGTTAACACCAGTTCCTTTTTCCTCCTCCAAGGGAGTTGTTGGCCCAAAGGTTGCTTTGAAACCCCCCGTCCAGAGGAGGTGATGGGCCAGCTCACAGCACCCTGGGGGCACCTGCACACTTTCCTGGAAGTTGCCTATTGTTTAAGTTGAAAAAGCCCGTCAGCCTCTGCCAGCTGATGCACACCTCTGCCCAGGCCCTTGGTGCCCGGACGGGCTTGGTCCACTGTGAGAAGTCCTAGCCGAAGAGCCTGCTCCTCATGGCCAAGGTCGCTCTCAGCATGGCAGGGCCACAGCCCAGGGCCTCTCAGCTCAGGGCTCCCGGGCTGGGCCCTCCATTGCTGTGCCTGAGCTCTCACGCACCTTGGCCACGCTTAGCTCAGTGTGTCTGCAGTCGCCAGGCTGGGGGTGCGAAGCCAGCGCCTTGTGGCGTGTGTGCATGTGTCCAGAGGGCCGCCGGCCTCCCTCAGCCTGGAGGCCAGGACCTCGCGCCACCGGCTCCCACGCCTCCCGCACTCCCGGCTGCTGCTCCAGGCAGGAGGGCCCTGCGCGTGCTGTGCCTCCCAGAAAGACACCGGGGCGTGTGCAGCGCCCCAGGGTCCGCTGAGCACAGGGTGGCGGCCCGGGATTGGATCTGGATCCGACTGCAAGCCCCTCAGTTTTCTGAGCCTGTTTCCCTGAGATTTAAGAAAGCAAGCTTGTTTTTACGATTAAATTATTGATCAAGTTCTGACTTACAAGAGATTTTTATTGGATGGATGGAAAATGGCGCACTAAACAATGTGGAATTCAACTTACAAGATTTAAGGGTCCAATGCTTCTTAAAATAAAATGTATACTGTACTTGGGCGTCAGCTTTTAACCTTCTCTGTAGATTTTGTCGTAGACCCCCACACACACAGTTAAGCCGTCCCAGTCCACCGACTGGCGGAGACGCGCGGGCGGGACCCCAGGCCGCAGCCCGCCCCCGGTCTCCCGGCAACGGCCCCGGCGCCCCGCCCCTTCCGGTCCCTGCCGCCGCCGGCCCCACCCCATCCGGCGCCGTCTCCCGGCAACCGGCCCAACAACCAGCCCGCTGCCATGCTGGGCGCCGCCCGGCCGAGGCCCCCGGCCCCGACGCCGCTGCTGCCCGGCGCGCTCCGCGGGCTCTACGCCCGGCTGGACGGGCTCCCGCTCAGCCGCTCCAAGCGCCGCCTGGCCCGGGACTTCAGCGACGGCGGTGCGGGCCCCGAGGCGGAGGCGGACCTGGCCGGCCGGACGCAGGGCTGGGGTGCCTGCGAAGTGCTCACGACCCCGGAGCAGGGCGTGAGGGGCGCCCCGGAAAGGGTGGCAGAACGCGGGAAAGGAGAGGAGGCAGAGATGGGGCCCCGGGGGGAAGAGTGTGGCAGCGGAGGGCGCCGCGCTGTGCATTCCACCCCGTCCCTGGGGAGTCCCCGACCCCAGCATTCCCTGGGGAGGATGAGGCCGACTCGGGGTCCCCTCCAGCACCTCCTCGGACCCCAGCCGGCCTCCTGCAGCCCTCTCCCCGGGGCAGCCACACCCCAGGCGCAGCGATCACCCCCCCGGACTCCTGGCCTCACCCACTCGGGGGCCATGGGACACTGATGACGTCAGGAAACGCACTCAGCTCCGCGGGCCAGGCGCACCGCGCGCCCCCGCCCCCGCCCTAGTGATGCTGGCGGAGGTCGTGAAGCACGTGCGCCCCCAGCTCGGGGACCTGCACACCTTTGTCCCCACCTGCAGCACGGACCGGAAGCTCAGCAGCGGGGCGTGCTCCACAGGCAGGCGCCGCGCCGCGGGCAGGCGGCCGCTCAGACCAGCGCAGCCCTGCAGGCCCCCCTCCCTGCGCTTGTCGGAGCCGCGCCCTCGGCCTCTGACGGCCCTCCCTCCAAGGCTGGTCCGGGTGGGCAGCCTCTCCCCTGCCCTCCTGGTCTCGGGGACGAGTTCTCAAGCCCTTTCTTGCTCTGGGTTGCCCCGACACCTGTCAGTGTCTGTTCCTGACCCCTGGGTTCTCACCATCAACCTGAGGGTTCCCCGCCGAGAGGACAACGCCGGTCACCTTGCAACCCCCTCGCTGACTGTGTCCAGCCCACGCTGGCCACACCTCTCACGCGCTCAACAGTAATTCTGGTGCCAGGCGCTGCCCCAGGTGCAGCAGACAGGGCGGTGAGGGGGCCCTGCTTCTGTGGGGCTGACAGTCTGGAGGGAAGACAAATAAGGAGAGGTGTCGCGTGTGACGGGTTCCATGAAGGACAAGGCAGGGCCCCTGAGGAAATGACAGCACAGGAAAGCGGGGTGACCTGTGGGTGCAAAAGGAGGCTTCAGGGCGGGGGGGAGGGGAATGCAGCGTCCCTGAGTCCCTGTGGGGGAGCTGAGGGGTCAGAGCTGGGTGGGGAGGGGCCCTCAGAGCCACCAAGGGTCCCTGGAGGCCACGCTGAGGACCCGGCTCCTAGCCCGGGCAGTGAAGTGGCCCTCCAGGGTAGAGGCCCGGGCAGGTTCTGATAGCACTTGTTTCCGAGGGCCATGGGGGAGGGGGAGGCGGCTGCCCTAACCCCCAGGGGCGTGAGGGTGGCAGGCAGATGTGAGGTGTCGTGGTGGTAAGACCTCGATTCTGGGCACTAGAGCAGCAGGTGGCTCAGATAGGATGACGGCTTCTGCCACAGAGAGCCCTGCCACACTCATCGAGGAGATGGTGGCCCAGGCTGGGACATGCTGGGCCTGAGTGCACAGGGCGCCGAGTGTCTTGTCACCCGTGATGAGGCGGCTGGGAACCAGATGGCCGCCAGGCCTCCACAGGTACAGGGCCAAGAAGGGTCCCCAGTCCCAGCGTCCCCCTCTGAGGAAAGCGAGGCCTGCTGCCTGGCCCCACCAGGCTCGCTGCTGAGGGCTGCACCCCTCCCACCTGCT
The DNA here is from genome assembly GCF_001890085.2 of Hipposideros armiger. Lineage (NCBI taxonomy): Eukaryota > Metazoa > Chordata > Mammalia > Chiroptera > Hipposideridae > Hipposideros > Hipposideros armiger. Next base: position 283,478 of record NW_017731435.1, read on the forward strand.
TCCTTCACAGGAAAGTCTTTCACAAGCTGCGTTTCTGTGTCTCAGAGGCGGATATCCGAAAGGTGGTGGGCAGCACGCCTGAGGCCAGTGAGCCCATCTTGTGTGCACTTGGGGAAAAGGTGGTGGATTGCAACACGGACCCCGAGGACCCACCCAGCACAGCTGTACGTGCTGGTGCAATCGTGTGGGCAAGTCCCCTTACCTGCCAACGAGAGAGAAACCAGGACATCAATGGTGATGAAGCCCCTGGTGCCCCATCCTGGGCCATGCAAACTTCACAATGGCTCCTTCCCAGGCCTGTGCAGGCTGCACCCTCTCCCCCCACCTCTCCAGCCTGTGACTGGGAAATCCAGGGAGGCCAGTGGTGGGAGTTAGGCCCTGCTGGCTGCATCTCACTGCACAACCTCCGAAATCTTTGCAGGACCCAGGAGTCTCCAGGGGTGATGCTGCTGGACCGTGGGTGGGGCTCGCCACCCCCCCACACGCTGGTAGTATCTGAACCCCCTGAGGGGGGAGACCTAAGGGGCAGCACCAGAGGACAGGCATGTGAGACTCTCAAGCTCACACACCTGCAAGGGAGGGCAGGTGTGTTCAGGTGACACAGGCCCCAGTGAGGGCTGGTAGGCCACCGATGGGACGGAAAGGGGAGCCCGTGGCTCCTGTTAGGAGCCTTGTGGGTCGGCTGTTGTTCAATGGACACCTCCAAACGGGGGCCATTTGGTGGCATCCAAGGCTGCACTGTCACCGCAGGGCAATGTCAGCCGGGCCATGCCCACGTGGCACGCCTGTGTGGGCTCTGCACCCACCCCCACCCCACGTGCTGCTGCCGGGCCAGGCTCCTCTCAAGGCAGGTGCCTGAGCCGACGTGCACACTTGTCTCGCAGGCCTGCTGAGCCCTCCGCCCTCCAGCGTGAAGACCCTCCTGAGTCAGAGGGCTCTGGAGAAGACGGGCCCCTGTGTGTGCAGAGGGTGGGCCCCTGTCTCCCAGCCCTCTGCTGTCCCCTCCAGCCACCCTTCCCTGCCAGCCTGCAGGGTTAAAACCCAGCTGCTTGCCTTTTAGTTGGGACCCAGCCTATGGGCCCTGGGAGCATCTGGAGCCTGGGGTGCAGCAGAGGCTGGAGGAAAAGGACAGGCGCTGGCCGTTTTGTAGGAGATGGTCAAGGTACTGTGCCCGGGACACCTTCAATGTCCGCTCACCCCAGGAAGCGGAGGGGGGACTAGCTGCAGGTGTCAGGGGAGGCTCAGACCTAGTGTGGGGTGTGACGGTGGGTGGGGCAGGCAGGGTCCTTGACCAGGGAGAACCACATTTAGTTTGGTTATTTAGAAAACAATTTAACTATGGAATATTCCAAACACATCCAGAAGCAGAACTCACCACCTAGTCTCACCAGTTACCAAACCCCGGGGCCCATGTCCCAGGGGCTGCAGTCAAAGGGGTCACCACACAGATGTGCTGGACAGCAGGCCCAGGGTCATGGGGGCCAAATCAGGGAGTGGAGACACTCCCCAAGATGCCTGCCTGGTTCCAAGGGCACATGCCTGCCCCTCTACCCCTTCACCAAGCGTCTGCGGTGGTCTAGAGTTCAGGAAGAGCTCAGGCCCCTCACTGCCGTAGAAAATGCCCCCCACACCCTGTTGGAGCACAAGCTGCAACCCCAGACCCGAGGTGGGGCTTGCAGGCTGCACGGTGGGCTGAAGGTCAAAGGGGCTGGAGGAAATCGTGATGTCGGTGGTTCCTGGTTGGGTGTCCCCATCCTGTGAGCTGTTTTCTTGAGTTAGCAGGGAAGTGATATCATCGTGTGGTTTGAGTTTGCTGGAGGAGAGTAGACAGGAAGTGATGAGGCAGGCGGCTCAAAGCTGCTGTCTCAGCGAGGGCTCTCGGAGCCCCTTGCGCCCACCCTAGGTTGTCCGCATGCTAACCAAGTGAACCTTAACTGTTGTGTTTTACGAAACCCAGCGGGGAAAGCAGCTCTACCTGGCGTCAGGTGATAGTCACTGATGGGCGTGGGTACTGGGCGGGGCTGACAGGACACCCAGGGGCCTTGAGGGAACTCCTTGGTGCAGGGGTGGGCGCCTTCTGTGTTGGCCGAAATAGGAAGTGTCAGTGGGCAGCACTGAGTGTGCCCTTTGCAGCTTGTTACTGAGGAGTGGGCACTGGGGAGGGGTATGGCCAGAACACCCCTGGGTGGCCCACGCTGCCTAGGGTTAAGGAGGGGACTGTGTGCCTGGGCAGCTGGAGGGGTCTGTCCCCACTCAGCTGGCGCTGGGCTGTCCTGCTGTGGCTTCACTCTGGACATGGTGTTTGGGGCATGTGAGCCTTTCCAAATCCTACTCCTCCACTTTTCTTGCTTGCTGGAGTGTAGTGAGGTCTCTGCCTCCAGTAAGGGACGGTCTGTGACACGGCCGGCTGTCCTGATGCAGAAGGGCTGGGGAGGGTGAGGAGCTGGGCCGCTCTTACCGCACCATCGTTTTTCAGGACAGTGTTTTCTTGGCGATTAACTTAGAAGTGAACTTGGCATACTGTGCAGCCGCAGAGATTGCATTCCATTAACATTAACATGCAGACGCTGAGCAGGCTGCAGAGGGACCTGGGGGAGCCGGCCCTCCCTGACTGACCCCGCCTTCACGCTGATCCCCAGGACCTTTCCTGAGGGCCCCCAGTCCACGTCCCCCCATGGTGTCCCACTCGAGGGCCTGGGGTCTGACCGCCGGCCATGTGGCCTTGCCATGGGCTGGCCGGAACTGCCCAGCGCTCGCAGATGGTCAGGGAGTCAGGGTGCCAGATGCTGGTCAGAGATGTGGTTTCCCTGAAGATCTTGCAGATGAAGGTGGAGAGGCTGGAACACTTGGTCAGGCTGAAGGACCGGCAGATTGCAGAGCTGACCAGACGCAGGGATGAGCCAATGAGAGAGGCCACAGAGGAAGGCTCCGAGAGGGTGGCCACCCCACCCAAGTCAGCCAGACCCTGAACTGCTTCAACCACGTGGGACTCCCCCAGACCAGAGTTCTTCCAGATGTGGCCACGCTGTCCAGCAGGCTCGGAGGGGACAGTGTACAAAGGACTGGGGGTCGGGGCTCAGTGTGTGGAATTCACGGGCTGCGTGGCGGCTCCCGACTGGGTGTCTCCTGAGGTTCGTCCCCCACGAACCAGTCTGGGCATGAAGACTTGGGCCTGGTTCCCTTGAACCTTGAGGGGTCTTGTCGTCATTTTCTCTGTGTGGCTCACAGCGCCCACCCTCACCAGCTGGCCGGCAGCATCCCACGTCCGTCAGCCAACCTGAGCCCTGTGGGAGAAACAGCTCACTGGGGTGTTGATCCCCTGAGATGGGCTGGTCAGCCCGCTTTGCTCTGGGATTTTGAGACTCATGGTGGAGTTGGGACCATGGGATGGGTCCCTCCCAGTCCACAGGGGGTCCCTGGCCCTGGAATGGGAGCTTCAGGGGTGGTGTGCTGGTGTGGCGGGGGCACCCCCAGACACGGTGGATGTGGGGACAGGCAGGGGCTGTGGCCTGCTGGCTTCTGTGTCCTGGCATCCAGCCTCCCTTGCTCCCAAGTCCAGCGTGGGGGCTGGGGGTACCCCGAGCCCTGGTTCTCCTCCCGCTCCCGTTACTTCCAGGGCTGGGGGGGTGGGGAAAGTCCTGAGAAGCAGTGTCACAGCCACAGACTCATTAGGGTTTCAGCCTGAGTCAGACAGCCCCCGTGTTCCCTGAGTCAGATGGCATGTCCGGTGGCCTCACCGCAGCCTCGTCCCAGCAGCACAAGACGGGTCCGAGGCCCTTGTTGGGAGAATTGGGACTTAAGCCCCTTGGAGGCACCACGGAGCCACATGCTCTGCTGGCCCGCTGGCACTTTGGGTCAGGAAGGCTCCCATGGGTCTCGGCGGGGGGTCCAGTCCCCGCTGGTTGTGGGAACCAGACCACAAGCAGCACCCACCTGTCCCCGTGTCAGGAGCGGGAGGATCTGCCCAGAGATGGGGGGGTCCCCGCAGCTCCGCGCCTACCGCTCCTGGCAGCTGGGGGAGGGGCAGGAAATAGCTGGGAAGGGCCTGGCCCAGAAGCTGAGTCAGGACAGGCCTGGGAGGCTTCAGACCTGGCTGCCTGCCTGGGTGGGGGTGGCCTCCGTGGTACAGCAAGGGGGCTGCCGCTCTGTTCTGGGGCCCAGACACGCACGGACACACATGCACACGCGTGTGGAAACAGAAGGGGTCACCTCTGGCCATACTGGGTCCGATGCTGAGCACAGGCTGCTGCGTGCGTGCGTGCTTGCTTGCTTGCGTGTGCTTTGGGGTGGAGACGATGGAGTTTGGAAATTGGCCAGGGTGATGGTGCCACCTGGCAGGACAGAGGAGCAGGTGCTGAGCATCAAGTGCCTGGAGGCTGGGGACTGGCCCAGGTGAGGAGTGCCACACCTGGAGGGCTGCGCAAGGATCCCAGCCAGAGCCCCACCCACCCGCCCGCTCCAGGGTGCTGGGCTGGCCTTGCTTCTGCAGGGGACCTGTTTCAGCAGCAGTTAGTTCCGAGAAACCACGGCCCCTCAGGACTCATGGCCGTGACGCAGGTGCCGTGTTGAACATCATGATGCAAGTCACACCCGCCAGTGCCGTTCCCCATGTCACTGTCATCAATGGAAGAATTTGGCCTCAAGGTTAAATTTAGGACAAAACCTGAAGCCAGGCCAGTCCCGTCCTGTGATGGGAAGTGACGGTGCTCCCAGCTAAGCCAGCTCTGTCTGCCTCAGCGCTGACTTTCTGTTGAGGCAGAGAAGTGCCTGACAGTGCACAGAGGGCCCGTGCCACCTCCGTCATCCCTGTTCCATGATGTAGTAGTGTTGTTGGAGACTGGGCCCTTCTCGGGGCAAAGTCCAGGTCCTTGGCATCTCGAGCAAAGAATTGAAAGAGTTACCGAGGCAAAGTAGTAAAAAAGCAGTTTACTAGAAGAGGGAGCACACTTTAAAGAAGTAGAAGTGGGCGTGAGCAGTAGAGGACAGCTCATGGGCCCATTACTAGAAGGGGAATTACATTCTAAAGAGTTTGGAGCTTATGGAGCGGGCCACGCGCAAAGGCGAGGCTCAAAAAGGGAGGAAGGGGAAGAAGCCCAGACTGCCCCGGACTTGGAGTTTTTATCCCCTTTCTCTAGAATGGGCTGTTCCCCTCTGGGCGTGGGAACACTTGATTGGCACCTGTGATTGACAAGAGTTACTGCTCAGGTGCCGAGTGACTGGTCTGATCTCGTTGGGTATTTTGTGCCCATTTGTTTTCCCATAGGGGTAGGTAATCACAATAACAAAGGGGAGTTTTGGGCGGAGAGGGGGTGTCCCCTTGGTGGTCACTCTGTGGGATGTGCAGGAATGCAGAGACCCAATGCCTGCCTCTAACTGCCTGCCTTGTTTTCCCCTTGAGAGACGTGATCCCCATAAAATCTCTGAGAAGCTGAGGGACAGCAGTTCTCTTCTTCTGTACCTGCTTCCTGCTGGGCAGGGGTGTAGAGCTGTCCCTGCCTATTGGGGGATTCACGGAACTCTCACCCTAGCTGATCTCAGAGGAGAGGAAGGGGTCTCGAGCTCCACCTGGAAGACCGCGTTGGCTTCTTTGGTTGTGACTGGCAATCTTGTTGGGGTATCCTCTGTATCCCCAAGGCCCCTGAATGAGGGAAAATAGATTTTAATTAATAAATCTGTTAGCTCTCATGAAGCATCAGTTGTCTGGGTCCAGAATGGGTTTGGCATTTAGCTTACTGGCCTGGGGGATATTAGGAGGTCACAGGCTTTCAAGTAGTTATCTGAAGCAAGGGTAGGAGACTTCTATGAACAATCTATTGTTTAGGATTCAGAAACTGATTTACAAAGCAATCAAGAAGCGGGGAGTTAGGAGAATTCTATGATTCAGCCTAGGAGCAATCTTTAGCCTAGGATTCACAAACTGATTAAAAGAGTGATCAAAGCCAGGAGCTAAAGAACTAAGAAACTAGGGAGAAAACTTAACATTTCATTAAGAAAAAACACTTAAAGGTTTGGTTTTTTTTTTGGGGGGGGGCTACTTGGTTGGCCTACAACAGTAGCACAGAAAATGCTAGAACCAAGTGACTGTCCACAAAAGTGATCCATGGTGACAAATACCTTCATCCCTGTGTCCAAAGGTGAAGGCAGAGCGAGTGGGTAAAGATGGGTCTGAATGCAGTGTCGGCCCTTCCTCGGGAAGATCAAGTGGACAGGCTCTGGGAGAACGGGGGGGCGGGGGGGGGAGCTCGGTCCAGCCAGAGCAGCCCCCCACCACCACCCACTCTGGTCGTGCACTCGGCCGTCCCTCCTCACTCCGCTCAGACCCACTCAGCTGCTGGCCACGGGCTCAAATAACCCTCTGGTTGTAGAGATTCAGGTCACTGCACTCTCTCCTGCTGTAAACTGTGCAGAGCAGACATGGGCCAGCCCACCGACCCCCAACACAGACCAGAGCCTTAGGGTGTTTGTGCAGCTGGGAGGCGGGTATTAAATATTTCATAATAATTTTTAAAACTTTAAGGGAAAACATTAGGATGCACAGGAGTGTAAATGTGAACTGGAATTTAGAAACCCACTGTGCCCAGCTGGCCGAGCATGGGGCCAGCGGTGTCACCACACCTCAGGCCCGCCCACCCTAGTCAGCAAGATGTGACATGAGCCTGGGTTTCTGGAACTCACTTCCTCATTTGTGAAATGGGGAAGCGAAGGTGCCTGCAGGGCGTCTGGTACTGCGATGGTGGGCTGGACCGGACGCACGCAAACCGCCCGGGAGCCCGGTGGGCTGGCCCAAGGGTGACCCCGCATGGCCAGTGTGGAAATCACACCTTCCCGACTCTCCCTTAAAATTGGCAGCTCGCTGTGATACAATACAGGTTTGCAATTCCCTGAACCAGCAGGCCTGGTCTCCTGGCCTCTGCTGGAAACGACCTGGAATCCACTCTGCCAGAAACCTGTGAGGCTGCCGTGGCCTGAGTGAGGGCGGCAGGGCAGCCCCATGTGGGCAGATGAACACGGGAAACCCTCACGCCCACGGTCCCTATCGCCCGATGCCCCCCAACCCTTCCCAGCTCTTGGGTTTGCACATTTGACTGGATTTGACTTTTTAGTACTTTCACATCCAACCAGTCGTCGCCAGACGTGTACTCGAGCGAGCAGAAGCTGGGAAGCACTGGCCGGGCCGGAGTGGACGGCGCTGCAGTGGACACACCTCGAGGGGCGCCAGGCTGAGGCTGGCCCCAGGACTCCCGAAAGCTTCAGTTCAAATGGGCCCCAGCAAGGAGACAGGAGCCTGTCCCTGCCACCTCCGCTCCAGCGGCAAGGAAATGAGACGCGAGCGCAGCCGCTGTGTGCTCGGGCGGGCGCAGGCCCTCCAGTGGCAGAGAGTGTGAAGAGCACGATAACTGAGTGGAAAGAGAAGCGTGACGGCGAGTGGGGAGTGGAGGACACAAAACATGGGGCCTGACGTTCTGCAGTGGGCGGCCAGGGAAAGCCACCAAGATGGGCTTTTTATTTTTTTTATTTTTTATTTTTTATTGTGGAACAGCGTGTTTTTCCCAGGACCCATCAGCTCCAAGTCAAGTTGTCCTTTAATCTTAGCTCTGGAGGGCGCAGCTCAGCTCCAAGTCCAGTCATTGTTTTCAATCTTTTTGCGGGAGTTGCAGCCCACCATCCCACGTGGGAATCAAACCAAAAACCTTGTTAAGAGCACGCGCTCTAACCAACTGAGCCATCTGGCCACCTACCGACAGGTCAGCAACAGCTCAACTCAAGTTGTCTTCAATCTAGTTGTGGAGGACACAGCTCACTGGCCCATGTGGGAATCGAACCGGCAACCCTGTTGCTCAGAGCTTGTGTTCTAACCATCTGAGCCACATGGCTGCCCCACCAAGACTGGCTTTTGAGGAAATATGTGAAGAAAATGAGGGGGCTGGTGGTTCAGACAGAGGAGCAGCGGGTGCAAAGGGCCTGGGGCAGAGAGCCAGGGGTCGGGATCACGAGGTGGCATTCGGACTAATGGGGGGGACTTGCCCTGAGGAAGGTGGGTGCGCAGGAAGGTGCTGGGCAAACCGGAGGCTCTGCATTTGGGTAGGGAGGCCGTGGCCACAGTGTGGCGGGGCCTGGGCGCAGAGAGACACCCGGGCACCCCAGTGGACGAGGACCGGAAGGAACATCCCTGTCCTGCGGGCGCCCAGAAGCGGGCATGGAAGGGCAGGTGCACGCACTGCAGGCAGTCGGCAAAATGATGCCAGGAACAGGCTGACAGAACCAGAGGGGCTCACAGGATGGCCTTTGGACAGCAAATGGCCACTTCTGCTCTGGATTCTTCCCAGTGCCCACTGTCGCACCTCGCTGTTCCGTGATGGAAGAAGCGAACGCCGTGCGTGGTTCCTCTATGCTTCCTGAGCGCCTGCTGCTCCCGGAGGGTCTGATACACTTTCAGCTGTCCTGACTCAGAGACTCTGAAAAGGACACGCTGGTTGTAAAAAGAGAAAAATGCCTCAGATGTCCATCGAACTAGGTATTCAGGTGTGGACTCACCACCTCAGGGCGTCCTGCTGCGTCAGCCTCAATCCCCAGAAGAAACGGAACCACTGGCCCAGCAGCCCTGGCAGGGTGGCCTGACCCCAGGGAAGTGGGGACCCCAGGCCCAGACCCCCCTGCCGGCCCCCCATGTTCTCAGTCTCCTTCCCCTCGCCCTCCACAGTGTAATGGGCCGAACGGCAGGAAAGAATGGAACCTGCTCTCCGACCTCACTGTACCCCTCCAGTCGGCCAGGGTGGCCTGGAGGTCAGGAGCGGGGGACGAGGGATTGCAGGTCGGACTGGGGGGTGCAAGGCTGGGGTGGGGATGAGGGTGAGGACTGAGGCGTGGGCAGGGGCTGTGGCGCCACTGCACACCCCACAGTGGCAGTCGCCTGGACACGCCGGCCATACCTAGACCCCTGCCCCTGGGTGGCACTGTGCGTGCAGACCACTCTAGGCAGATGGCCAGCGGGTGCCGAATCCTCTCTGGACTCCCAGAGGAAAGCCCAGCCTCTCAGGGATGGTTTGACCCTCCCCACACCCCGCCCCAAGCTCCGATTCTCGCTGGCCCCTCTGCCCCTGTGTCCCCTCTCCTGCTTTGACGTGTGTCAACGTCCCCCAGCATGACCCACCCCCCATCTCCTGTGGGACACGGAGGAGAGGCTCTGCTCACCCACATTTCCAAGCCCAGTGGCCTCTGAGCTGTCCTCACGGCCCCCACGTCCTTCATCATTCCACCCCACTCGGACTCAGGTCCAAGTCCACCTCCCAAACCCACAGGTTCTCGCACACACGCCCCGTAAGTGCACCCATGTGCGCATGCACACACTCAGCCCCCAGAACCCCTCCTTGTCCCCAACCCCATTCCCCAGCTCTGACCCTCCATACTGGGCGCGCAGGGGCCGTGCCCGACATGTCCCCTGTGTCCCATCACTGCCTGGGCAAGAGGGTGAGGACTTCCTCCCACCAGGACCTTGGCCCCTTCCCCAGATTCTGGGTCCACTTGGACGTCCCAGGTCAGGGGCAGTGAGTCTGCACCAGCAGCTGGCCAGAACTCCCTGGAGAGGTGGTACCCCACGGCCCCCACCTGCCTAACCAGCCCAGGAAAGTGGGGAGGGTTCTCCTCGGAGACGCCTTGAGCTGGCAGGATGTTGGTTCTGACCCCGGCTGGCCCTCTTCCTCAGGAAGCCAGGCTCACCCTGCTGCCCGGGGCCTGGCTGCTCTTCAGCAACGGAGGGGGTGGTCTCAGGCCGTGTTCCCCACACCCCTAACCCCTGATTGACCCCCAGGCCTCTGCCAAGGGGCCTGCCGCACCTGTGGGGACTCTGGGGGCCTGAGGACCCGAGGGTATTGTGGGCAGGGCTATGAAGGCAGTGGCTGCTACTGGGAGGAGTCTGAAGGTGACAGGTCCTCCTTCAACCTGGGAGAGAGACCCCCGGGCCATGGACAGTGGTGATTGGGGACCTGGGGACCTGGGCTGAGGCTGGTGCCTGGACCCACTGAGTAGGTAGGCGAGGAGCGGGCTGAGTGTGTGTGCGCACGTGTGGGTGTGTGCAAGTACGCGTGCACGCCTGTGTGACAGCGTAGCGGCCCAGGCTCTGGGCCAGGTGCTCAGTGGGGCTCCCTGCAGGTGGGGTGGGTGCAGGGGCTGCCAAGTCAGCAGTTTGGACAAAGAGGTCACAGTCCTTGCTCGAGGTAGAGGCTCCTGGAAAGGCCAAGGGTGCCCGGGAAATCCATCGCACCGTGGCCTTGAAGGGCAGGGGGAAGTTCCCATGGCCGGGCGAGTGTTCCTGATACCAGCGGGAGAGAAAGAAAATATCAAGAAGCCACGATTATCTCCCCAGTAAGGAGTCACACAGACCAGCCTTGAAAGCCTGACGCAGAGAAAGCATCCCAAGGCCCAGGCTTAACCCTTCGCCTCCCCTCCCATCTCCCGGGGGCCCATCACAGGCCCTGGCCCAGCAGCACCCTGCACAGCCTGGCTTGGAGCACAGGTCCTGGGGACCCAGCACCCACGGGGCTTCCAATGGGTGCCAGGCCCACAGGAGCCTCTGACCCTGGACACACTGGCTGTGCTGCCCCGGCCCAGGCTCCTACTTGGGAAACCCCATGCCTAGTGGCCCTGGGAACCGCAGGGGTCTCCGCCTGCCACCTCTCCTTTCTCCCAGCAAACAAGTGCTCGTTCGAGGCCCAGGCCTGGTGTCCTGTCACCCCAGCTCTCTGAGCCCACACCCTCTCCACAAACGGGATGTAAGGGTGCCAGAGTTAACAAACGTTCAAGACCCAGTTAGATTCCAATTTCAGATCAACGATAATTTTCATGGGTGAAATGGGTGGCTGCTGGGTGGTGCTCGGTGCAGGGCCCCACCAGCCAGGTGCGTGCTGTCTGCCCCGCTGTGAGTGGGCCTCGGGGAGGTGTCTGCTCTGAGGACACCCTTGTCCGGTCTGTTCAGAGCCGGTGCTTCTCTTCCTCTGGGGAACACCTGAGGGTGGGATTGCCGAGTTGGGTCAGACACACACTTAACCTTATGGCTCCAAAAGGGTTGGCCGTTGTCAGCATCTGCCTGACAGGTGGGGGAACTGAAGCCAGGAGAGGGCTGCCCAACGCCGTCCTGCTGAGCTGTGATCCAGGCCTCAGCCAGTGCTTTGTGGAGGGCCACTGACCCTGCCTGGAGTGCCACTTGGGGTGGAAAACACCAGGGGACAGTTACTCGGGGAACTGCAGTGACACCAGGGGGGTGCAGGGCAGGCACCAAGGTCTCTGTGCCCCACAGTCCAGTGGGCTGCACTCCGGGAACAGGCCAGGAGAGCCCCCAAGGGTTAATGACAGGCTACCTTCAGGGGCTGGCAGCTTAGGCAGGAGGTCAGCAGACAGATGTGGGAGCCCGCCCCCCGCCCCCCGGAATGGAGCAGGGAGTGAGGACCGAGCTCTGAAGGCCACCCCTTATCGCCCTTCCACTCCAACTCACTGCCAAGCACGCCTTCCCAGGGCCCACAAGGATACTCGGTCTTGTAGGCAAAGGGAGGGCTGGGCCTGGCATGTTTGGTATTGCAGGGGCCACTCTGGGGGTTCACAGTGCCCCGGTTTTGGCTGGACCCAACAGGGGGCTCTGCCCCAGGTAACAGGGACCAGGACACAGTGCCCAGAGCCTGCATGCCCTCTAAAGGGTGGCAAACATGAAGGCTTCCTGGGGGCAAAGTTCTGGCTGGAGGCCCCAGGAGTAGTGGGCAAGACCCCTGTCCCTCACCTGGCCTGCTGGACTCCAGCCTTCATGTCTGCTCAGCAGAACCATCCTCCCTGCTGTGCTCCTACGGAAGTCTGGCCTGGGTCCCCTGCCAGGCAGAGCAGGGCCGTGTGGCCCAGTGTTGGGTTTCAGTGGCACACTGAGCTCAGGGCCTGGTGGGCGAGTCACGCAGCCAGTGGCCCCAGCGTCTGTCCACCTGCTGGGGCCTCCTGACCTCAGCTCCCCAGGCTGGAGCTGCCCTGAGTCCCTTCCATCACCTGCCTGCATCCACAAAACAGGCATGGGTGGGGGGCTTAACCCCTGGGGTGCGGGCTCTCCAGGGGCCACAGCCAGGTCTGTGCCTGGCCCACGGCTGCCTCCTCCCTCTGACCAGCTCCACGCGGCAGCCAGACGGAGGCTCCTGGACCCAGAATCTACTGCGTCACCCACCGTCACCACCTGGCTCCCCATGGCCTTCTGGAGACAGAGAGAGTGGGTCCAGCCCTCTCCCCGACTGGCCTCCCACCCAAGCCCTTGGGCTCCTCAACTTCAAAGGGAAAGGCAGCAGGGCCGGCCGAGTGGCGCGATGGTTAAGAGCTGGCTTGGGACGTCAGAGGGCCCCGGTTCGCATCCCACATATGAGGGCCAGTGACACTGCCCTCCACAGCTAAGATGCTGAACAACAGCTCAGCCTGGAGCTGGGCTGCCGTGAGTCACCGGGGACGGCGTGGGCTGCAGCCCCTGCTGCAGTGGGTTGCCATGGGCTACTGTGTGTAGCCAGCAGCCAGCGTGAGCGGCCCTTAAGCCGTGGTAAGCGGCCGTCCAGAAGCCGGTGACTGACCTGCCTCACCCAGGAAGAGCACAATGATGGTGCCAACTTGGGCCAGTGAAGCGACGTCCTCCACAACTAGACTGAAGAACAAAACGACAGCAACTTGTCTGTTCCCCTTCCCCAATTCCCCAGCGCTGTTCCCATCCCCCAATTTCTCAATAAAAATCTTAAAAAAAAGAAAAAAAGGGAAAGGCAGGGGCAGGGGGTAGTGATCGGACAATGAGCAGGGGTCCAGCGACACCGGACGAGGGGAGAGGGCGGCCAGGGGGCCACATGCGGGGGCTGGGGTGGGGCGGGGCCAGAAACACTCAGATTGCGATTGCGTCTCTCAGTGGCGTGGGGTCCCTGCCCACCCCTGCCCCGGTCATCTTCACACCCCTCTGGATTTTAAAAGTGCTTTATAACCAGTAGGCATTGATTTCATAATTAGGAACAGACGTTTAAGAAAACGAAAAACTCGGTGGAGTCCTAGGACAGCCCAGGGCCTCTCCCCACCCCTGCTGCCCTCTGTCTTCATCTGCTTTGCGTCTCCTTCCTGCCCAGACCCTGCAGCCCCAGGAGACCAAGACCAAGCGCAACAGTGCTCTCCCAGGAGCCCTGGGAAGCAGCTGAGGGGAGAGAGTTGACTGAGAGGGGGGCTCAGGGCAGGAGGCCCCGCAAGGGCTCCGGGAGGCAGGTGGGGCCTCAGAGTCAGCCTGGGGCTCCGTAGGGGGCTCCCCTCTAGGGCCTCACTGAGCATAAGCAAGTGCTAGCCTGTCTGAGCTTTAGAGCACGCCCCTCCATCAAGGCCTGCCCTGCCCGCCTCCAGCAGAGGACAGGATCCATCAGACGCCCCTTTAGACCCTGACACCCCAGGGGGCTCCTGCCCTGCCAACCCTCTGGCCTCTCTACTCCTCTGCCCCCCTCACAGAGCAGTGGTGTAAAGTCCTGGTCAGAGTCTGGGGGGGCCCCCACAAGCCCCTGGCACAGGCAGCATTGTCCCCAGCTGGCCCATTGTCCCCAGCCCAGCCCAGGCTCTGCAGTTTCTCAGTCATACCCTTCGGTCCACACAGGGGTCCTGGCCATCATGGGGGTGGGGTGTCAGGAAGGCCTGAGCCAGGCCGGCAGGGGGCCAGGCATGTCCAGGGCACATGGATGGTCACGCTCGCTCACCTGGTTTCCTGCACCTGTCCACTCGTCTTTACCCACCCAGGTGCCCACACTCAGTCGGAGATGTCGATGGTACAGCCCGACAAGCCCCCACCCCCACAGGTGGGGTAAGAGCCCGAGGGGCTGCTGCACGCGTGCACACACACATGGACACACACACAGACACAAGGACACACATGGATTCAGGCCTCAGGGCAGTCGGGCAGGGAAGGTAAGTGCTGGCAGAGCAGCCTCTGGAGGAAGGACATGGGGAGGGCAGTGGGCTGTGGGTGCCGACGGCAGGACGACCCCAGGACCCCGGAGACAAGTGGGGGACCTGAAGGCCATTCACTTTCAGACTCAGGCCACCACCTCTGACACTTCCCACAAGCCAGGAATTCCTGTGAACAGCAGTGGACAATCACCCACGTGGACCCAGCCACCCCCAACTCCAGTGGGCAGACAGGGCACCTACTCCACACACAGAGGAGCTGAGCTGCCCTGCCTGGGCCCTCCCTCAGCCGGGGGCACCTGTCTGGGAGACGGTGGTGTGTGTGTGGTCTCTCTGTGTGGGCCTTGGGTTAGCTGTCCCCGAGGTGCTATCTCCCTTGCTTGTCTCTGCATTCTTACCCCCAAGGCTGCAGGGCCCCTGCCCTTCTGACACCCCAGGGGTCTGGGAGCAGAGCTGACACATGTCAGGTGTGTATGGCCCCGGGAGATCTCTCCCACCTGATCCCCTGGGCAGACTGGTGGGGGTGGCAGGTTCCTGGGGCTCTCTGCTCTGGGCAGTGGGGCAGGAGGCTGGAGGTGCTGCTGTCCACGAGCTGAGAGCAGGGAGGGGAGGGACGCCCCGTGTGCATTTTCGGGCCCTGACGCAAGCGGTTGCATGTGGGGAGATAAGTGCTGGCCAGGGCTGGCCCCGTCCCAGGCCCTGCCTGCAGCCCCCAGCCCAGTGGGCCACGCCGCCCGGCCCGGTGGGGCACAGCTCAGCACTCTGCTCAGAGCAGTTCTTTGTGCCCTGATCTCGCAGGTGCGGGGGTGGACGGGGCCTTGGCCGGCGCAGCCTGCGATCACATGTGACAGCTGCTGCCCTGTGTGCCGGCTGCCAAGGTCTCTGTCGAGCATAAATGGGGCGTGTGGGTCGGCAGCGGCAGAGCCCAGCGGTCAGCAGACGGCTCTCCTCCACGCTCCGCTCGCCTCGCCGGCCGCCCAGGACCTGGACAGGAGGCAGGACCAGGTAAGGGGGAGACTCCCGGCCATGGGACCCCCTCCTCATTTCCGCAGCCCCTCCCGCTGGCCTCGCAGGAGACTCGCAGCACCGCCGCCTGGGCCCAGCCGCCGCCGCCGCCGCCGCCGCCGCCGCCGCAGCGTCTCGTGGTTCCTTTTTCCTATGCATATACTTCTTTGAGGGTCTGGCCTAAAGAGGTGTAGCGCATGGGAAAATGGGGTGACGAGGTCCTCCTCCAGCCGCACCTGTGTCCTGACCTGCCTCCACTTTTCTGGGGCCTAGAGGCTTCCTTGCCCCACCTCGGACAGGGTGGGTCGAATCTCCGAGGCCGGGATCCGGAACCTTCGCTGCTGAGGGCGTGCCCTGGAGCTGTCAGGGTGTGTGGTCCAGTTCCCATCCCCATCTCTGCCCCCCAGGAGCCCCTGTGACAAATCTCACCAGGGATGTCCTGAAGAGGACCTGGGTCAGCTGTCTGGGGCCACACCAGGTCTCGCTGTGGCTCAAATGTCAGCAGGGGTCCTCGCGGGTGGTTTCTGCTTCTTACACCTCCCTCTTGCTTTTGTAATGATGCTCGAGTTGACGTCCTGAACATAAATGTCAATAAAGCCAACTTTCCTGTAAACCTGAGTGTGAAGTTTGACATGAGTTTAAAACCAAACTGTGGCCTTGGGCCCCGGTTTCCTCTCGTCCGAGTCGGTGGGTCACATCACTAAGTGGTCTTGGGAGAAAAGGAACCAAAAACACTCCAGAGGGCAATGAACTGACTCCCAGGCCCATGGCTGCGGGGGTGGGGGGTGTTCCTGATAACCGGCGTCACTGGAGGCGGGGACCCCCCCCAGGGTGCCTGGTGACACATGATGGTGATGGGCGGGCCAGGAATGCCAGGGCCTGACCATGAGGGCACAGTGTGCCCCGAACAGAAGCCTCGGCCACCTGGGAGTCTGGTCTTAACTTCCTGGTGAGGAAAAGCGGACACAGGGGCTCCCGTGAATTGTCGACTAACATCGCTAATCAGCCCAGCAAAGTGCAGGCGCCCCTTTATCAGCAGCCCCGCCCAGGCTGGCCGCCCCCCTAATCTGTGCTAGGAACCGGCTCCTCCTTCAGAGGCCACAGCCTTCGGTGGGAGGTGGGAGCGAATGGGCACAGCAGGGGCGGCGACACCAGGAAGCCCTCCGCTCAGACAGCCCCGCCCCTCCGTCCTTCTTCGCCAAGACTGGGGGTTGGCTGTACTGGTGAGCCCCGTGAGGCTCTCTGCGGGACAGTGGGGGCAGGAAGCGTGTATCGCAGCACCCCCAGCGCATAAGCCCCAGCTGCACTGAGGCAAACGCCCCTGTCCCCTGAGCAGCGAGCCCTGGTTGCAGGCATGGCTGGAGCCAGGGAGTCAAAAGCTCTGCTTCACTCCACTCTTATCCCGATAGCAGCTGCAGGGCACCACCCTCAGCGTCACCACACTGGGGGAAGACGCACGACCTCCCCAGGCCCCTGACTGGCCTTGTGGGTCACGTGCTTCACCGCAGTCCAGGGGTCAACAGCTCCCTGTGCAGGGAGAAAAGCACGGGGTCCCCCATGGCTGGGCAGAGTAGTCAATGTGTCCCAGAGAGCTGCATTTTAAGTCACTGTACCAGGGGGTATATAGTCACCCCAGATGCCCCTGAGAGACCGGAGGGGCTGCATCTGTTCAGCAAGCCCAACATGTCCACTCTGCTTGTGGGGTTCATGGGAGTGTCTATACCCCCTCCCTGCCCCTGCCTCCTACCCCCGGGATCACAGCCTGGGCACCAGAAACTGGGGACTCAGAGTGGGGATGTGTGTTTGGCCCCGGGAGAAAGGTCCAACTTTATTTTTTCTAACTGGGAAACCAGTTTATCCGACACCTTATATTGAATAAATTATCCTTTTATCACATGCTAAAAGCCCAGCACAGAACAAGTCCGCTTCTGGCTTTTGACTTCCTGAATGAAACCTTTAGTAGCTGTCAGGGAAGGAACAGCTTTAAAATGTCTTCAGCTGTAAACCCTCAGAATCTTAATGCAGGTCAGGGTCCCGGGTCCCACCTGTGAATCAGCAGGAGGCCCCACCAGGATGTCAGTGTGATATCAGTGTAAGTGGGGAACGTCTGTCTGGCCAGGTAGATGCCAGGCACAGCTGTGAACACACCCGGTGTGTGTAAGACGGCTGGCATGTGACGCCAGCTGCAGGCTTCCGGGCAGCCATGCATCCTCAAAAGGCATCCCCAGTCTCCGGCAGGAAACACAGGCTCCAGGACCCCGTGGACAAGGCCAGGCCCAGCGCGTGCACCTGGCTCCCCGGGTCTGGCAGGCAGCACAGCAGAGGCTGCCTGCCGCTTGGGGCCCACGCTGAGGCCACGGAGGCGTGCTCCACTTGGCAGGGGCCCCAGAAGGAGCCAGGGGGCTGTGCCAGCACCAAGGGCTGAGGCAGGGATGCCCAAGGGTACAGCAGCTGCAGGCCGCTGTCCGGAGCAGAAGGTGGTGGGCAGAAAGCCAGGGGCGCGTAGAGAGCTCCAGGGAGGCGGGCGCTCGGCTGCGAGTCCTGCAGTTGGCGTTTGTGTTTCATTCGGCGGTTCTGAAACCATGTTTTTATCTGTGGGGAAGACAAGGTAAGAGCGAGGGGAACAGCAGGCCATCGCCCTGCCCCAGCGCGGCCCACGGGCCTCACCTGCACCTCGGACAGCCGCATCTTTTGCGCCAGCCTCCGGCGCTCCAGGGGGCCCAGGTAGCGGCGGTGCCGGAAGGAGCTCTCCAAGGTGCTGACCTGCTCCGCCGTGAAGGCCGTGCGCACGCGTGGAGGCCGCGCGCTGCCTGCCTCCTTGCTCATCCCTGGAGGAGGGCGGAGGGCGCTGAGTCCATCTAGCTATGGGTGCAGCCCACATGTGACCCACTCCCCTCGCCTGGCAGGTGCCACAGCGCTGTGGCTGCAGATGGCAGGCACAGTGATAAGAAATATGACTGGGGTGTCAGGAAGTGCAGACCGCCCTCCCTTACCTCACTTTTGAAAACAACCTCCACTGCTCTGCTGTCCCACAGCCCCAACCCCCAGCCAAGTATGGCATAGGGTCCAGAGATGTGGCTCCGGCAGGGGCGTGGCTATCACAAAAAGATGGCTGGGATGGGACAGTAGTTCTGGCGCAGACCCCTCACCCGCTGCCCCAGAGCACTCGGTCCCCTCCTGAAGGGTGGCCTCCACACGCCCCACACCCACCCAGAAAGCAGTTTCTGTTGCCTGCAGACAAGGAACTCCCTTCACTCACCAGGTGAGGGGTGGGTGGCAGTGAGGGCTGGTGGAGCCCATTCTATGCAAAGGCCTGAGGGGCTGGGAAAGCAGCCTTTGTCACCGCGAACCAGGATCTACTGTGTGTCGGGCAAGTCTGCTTTGGAGACAGGAAGGCAGCTTCCTAGCGTTGAGTTAGCCAGAAAGGTCAGCTGCTGGAACCCGATAAGTTTCACAAATGTCGGCCCTCAGGTACCACCTGGGGACCATCGATGGGCAAGGAGCCTTGCCAGGCAAAACGCAAAGATCCTCGTAGCAGCAACAAGGGGCTGTCCCTTTCACAGCACATGTGCAGTAAGGCCAAGCGTATCCCTAACGTGACCTTTCCCTAATTTAAATACTAAAAACCACTCCTGGGGTGGAGATTTTACCATGCTAATGAGACATGCGCGCAGGAAGACGCGTGTAGCCGCACTGCGCAGGCGCCAAGAGACCCCGCCCCGCTCCCTTCAACCCTGCCCCAACTGCTTTCGGGGAGCCACCCGAACCGTCCCTTTCTCGGTGTTGGTTCCCTTTTGCGCAAGCTTAATAAACCTTTGCCTCTTGCCTGAGCTTTCTTGTGGTGATCTGACTTCCATCCTGGGAGATGACAAGAGCCAAGGATGCCGGTACCATTTTCTAATTTCTAAATTAGGAGATGGGGGATGGCACTCAGCACCCCCACGCCGTCAGGTCAGCCAGTGTGGGGTCTTAACACAAGTCTGACCAAATGCCAAGCGGTTGTTTTAAGGGAAGCAGGTTTTACAAAATCAGTTTTAACTCTTACCTGGAAGTGTGCACGCACAAGAAGGGCACGCCCTGGCTGTGGAGGAGGGTGGGGTGGTGGGGGGTGTGACTGGTCAGCGGGAAGGGTTCTGATGCAGGGCGTTTGGCTGGATTTTGGAGGGGGCTACTGGTTGCAGAGAATAAATTTTAAAATTCACCTCATCAAAGTACAAAACTACTTAATCAAGATTACTTAAACTTGCTTAAAAATGAAAACTTAACAGATATCAACCTCCACTTTCAACCATGTAGGATTTTAAACCTAAACCAATGGTTAAGTCACAAAGAGTGAAAGATAAACTGAGTAAGTGCCGCCAGCAAATGACAAAGGGCCAGATAAGGCTCAGGAGCCGCCGAGACCTAGAGCCCAGCGGCAGAAAGTCACAACTTGACGCCTGTGGAAACGCAGAGGCTGCGTCTTCAGGCAGAGTCCTGGCCGCCCAGGAGCCAAACCTGCAGGATCGCAGGTGGACTGTGGACTGGCCAAAACCTAGATGCCAAACTGAAGCGCCAGCTTTGTGGGGGTGTGTGGGGGGGCACAACCACCCCTGTGACCTGGGCAGGTGTCACAAGCTTTAAGACACACTTATCTGCGACCCTGTGGCACGTGTAGAAATGAGTCCAGGACTATTACGGACTTGAAAACCATGTGCACTGAAGCGCTAACGCCGGCTCAGCGTGGGGACCTGGGCGGGGGGCAGGGGTCCAGCCCCTCTAGGGGGAGGCTGCAGAAGAGGAACCCCAAGGGGTGGAGGAGAGAAACCCGTTGTGGCTTTTGCTTCCCGGGGGAAGCTTCCACTTGCCAGAGGGGTAAGGCGGGACCCCAACCCCAGCCCCTGGGTCCCTCATCCTTCCGGGGCACACTGGATGTGGCCGGGCATGCTAGCCTCTCTCCAACTTCCATCCCAATCTGGTAAGGAAAGGACCCCCACACTCCCAGACCTACCAGCTGTGGATGTCCCTGGCACAGACGCTTCTGAGGACTTCAGCTCCTCCACGCCCACGGTCTGAGGGGCCTCCCAACTGCTGGACACCCTGGCTGAGACAGAGAGGCTCCCCCAGGAGATGTCAGCGGGTCTGGAGGTGTGCAAGCACCCCACGTGGCTGCTCTGGGAGAGCCAGTCCACAGAGCCAAAGCTGGAGGCCGGCTTTCCGCCGCCGGGCGGTGTGGAGGAAGGAGGCATGACTGGACGGTGGGGGTCAGGCGAGCGGGTGGGGCCGCGCTGAGCACTGGATCGCCTCAGGTTTAGCGGGGCTGGGCTGCATTTATAAACTCAGGAGAAGCGGGTGGGAGGTGGGTTTGCATAGATGGCTCAAATCCCCCCAGATAAGTAGCATCTAATTGCCTGCAATTCAGAGGCACAAAGGAGGCCATTCACACCTCCCCCGGCTCCAAGATGTCTGGGGGAGGGGCGGGGCTGCGGTCAACGGTTAAGGGAGATGTGGTGGCTGCGGACTTGTTACATCCCTTTATCTCTCCCCACCCCCACCCCAGCAGGCCTAGGTTGTCGGAAGGTGAGGATGGCTCCTCCCACCTCCGCTCCCAAGCTGAGGGCTTGTCCTGTGGGGTGCCAGACCATCTTCTCTCCCCTGGTTGCCTCTCCATCCGCCCTGTGGGTCTGCAGTGCCGAGGTGACAACTGTGCAACTGAGAGAGAGGTTGCTTCCCAAGACAGGGTGGGTTCGACCAGTGTTTGCTGTGTCCAGGTTTGTCTGGCTGGGTAGGAATGTAAGGCTGGCATTCATGGAAGGCGACTGCCACGAGCCAGGCACCGCAGCCCTTCGGTCTCGTCACCTCCAGCCCACGCCCCTCCCTTCTGCTGGGTTTCGATCTGGTGCCAGAAGTTGCCTCCAGATTTGGGTGACACAAAGGAGGGTCTGCTGGCTGAGGGCAGGGGCACCTGCCTGCGCGCTCGCAGGAGGAACCCAGCAGGAAGGCCAACAGGCTCACCACCTAGACGGCGGGTTGTAACTCAGTTGCTGCCACCTTTGGGACCGGAGGCTATGGAGCCCGAGCTTCAGGGGAGTGCCCTCAGGACGGTCACCCTGTCCCTGTGGCCGCTTCACTCCTGAACTGGCCAGGACCTGGTACTCTGGGGGAGGCAGCAGGCTCAGCCTGGTGGGCACAGCGCGGCGCTCGGCCCGACCCCGAGGCTGGCGCCGCCTCACCTGGACCCCTCTCCCAACCTTGTCCGACCGCATCTGTCTCCTGGACAGGACCCGGCAGACGCATACCCGGTGCGTTCAGGGCAAAAAAAAAACACTGCCCGGAGCTGAACACCCCTCGAATGCCGGCTCGGAGTCCGCGAGCGCCCCCGGGGGCCGGAGTCGGGTGCCGGCTCTGGTCCAGCCTCCAAGCCTACGCCGGGGCTTTGGTGCAGACCGTCGGGTCAGCAGCTTGGGCTCCTGGGGCGCCGGCGCCAGTCTGGGCCGGGCACCGACGTCCACCTCCGCGCCCCCGTCCGCGGAATCAAAGGGCCCGCGGGCCTCGCCCCGGGATTAACACCCCAGCGCCGCCTCCCCAGCCTCTCTGGCAGCAAGGGGTCAGGAATGTGGGAGCCGGACTCCCACGGGCACAGCAGGAACCGGCCGCTCTGGCCCCGGGTCTGGGTGAAGGGTCGGGTACTGACCGCAACGCCTCTGATTCGGGTGTTCCTCGGGCCCCTGCACCGACCGCATTCGGTCACCGGACTCCGCGGGGTTGAGGATGGGGATTTGAATCACTCGCCATGTATCCCTGGAAGTGACCAGCGGGGCCCCAAGACGCGTGTGTGGCAGGCTCCTGGGGCCAACGCGACGTGGACGTTCTGCTACCTGGCGACAGAGGCCTGGCCGGTGGGGGCCTGCGCAGAGCTCCTCTGGGACAGATGGGGTGGGGGGTGGGGTGCCTCACAAACCCGGCAGAAGGAAGGATTTCCCCCAGGACAGCTCCACGTGCTCTAGATAAAGAGCTACATTTGCTGGGATTGCCCAACTGTGCGCCAAAGCTGTAATTTAGGAAACGTCAGCGTTCACACGCGTCGCTGCTGCTCTTGGCATCTGTCCATTCCTAGTCTTTGGGGGCCGGGCCTCTGGCCTTTGGCCGACATGCCCGCACCTCCCGCGGCACCCCCACCAGTGCAGAGAGGCTTCCTCCCTAATCCCGGACTGTAAGGGCCTCCGCCTTCACTTTCTCAGGTCCCCGCCCCCCTCCCCCCAACACCCCTCCTGAGTCCAAAGGAGACGACGCCTCAGCGGGTCAGCGAGCCCCTCCTTCCGGAGCCCCCTCCAGCTCCAGGCTGCTGTCTGGGCGGCCCCCTTCCCTCCCAGCGTCCCTCTGTCGTTCCTTCTAGCACGGTCAGGGGCTCCGGCATGCTGCCCTCTCGCCTGGCTGCTCCTGTCCAGTGGGGTCTCCCGTCCCCTCCTGCATTCCGGGTCCGTCCCTCTAACCCTGGCTGCTCAAGCCAGTGACAGCTGTGTCACCCACGCCTGGCCTCAGCTTCCTCGCTTGGCTTTGGAGCAGCCCTTGGGGCTGCCGGGACCCCGCCCTTCCCCTGGCTCTGGGACCCGCACCCCGGGGTTGGTACCCCGCGGCAGCCCCAGGCCGCCTTCCTCGGAGGCCTCGTGATTGCTTGCGGGCGTGGCCTGCGCTCTCGGCCGCGGGCCGCTAAGCCGGGGCGACATTCCCCAAACCCCGCGCCTGCAGGCGGCGGAGTCGCCTCCCACCTGTCCCCGGGGTGGCGGGGCGTGGAGCTGAACGACGGACGCGCTCCGCACGCTCCCAGTGCCGCTGTCACTCGGAGGCCGGGCAGCCCCGCCCAACACGCTTCCAAACTCACCCCCCCCCCACGGGCTTTCCGGCGGCCTCAGCCCTGCGTCCCGCACCCGGTCCTGCGGTCCCGCCGGCTCGGACCGTCCCGTCCTCGCCATCCCACTCTCGGGCCCGCCAGCCCCTCCTCCGCCTCGGATCTCACGGAGTCGGCCACGCCCCCTCCCTACCGCCACGCCCCTCCCTGCCGCCACGCCCCCTCCTTGCCGCCTCGACCTTCGCAGTCCCCTTGGACCCCTCTACTTTGGGGACCCCAACTGCTTGTTTGTGGAACGCTCCAAGGTGTGAGTGTGGGGGCGAGGTGGGCATGACCCCGCCCTAACTGGGTGAGTCTCGGGAGAGGGCACCTAATGGGTGGGAGTGGCAAATTCTTAAGGCTGCAGGTGTGATAAGGTAGATCCCCGCCTGCCAATCTGAAGGTGGCTGGCCCTGGGGACAGGCTCACTTCCGTCTACCTGTCAGGGTCTCCCTGCCCGTTGAGTGGGCTCCTCTCTCGCGTCCCCCCTTTCCTAGGGGGCCCAGGTCCCTGTCCCCAGGGCAGAGCCTTTGCCTGCTGCTGCCACAGGCGACGTGGGGAGTGGGCCCAGCCTCCCATCCCGCCCTTGAAGCGTGAACTGTCAGGGGCAGGTGGATGAGGGAAGGCAGGGCCCTGGAGGGCAAGGCTGTTGTGGGAAATGGGGGTCCCAGAACCCAGCAGGTCAACAGCTGAGACAAGGAAGAGGTGTTGTTGGGGGTGACTCTTGGCAGGTCCCCCTACAGTCAGCTTCTGGGCTTAGGACGCTCCTGCCAGCACAGTGCGTTCGAGCTGCCCACTCAGGCCAGCGCTGATGTGAGGAGCACGGAGAGAGGAAAAGAACACAAGCCATGAAGGGTCAGCTGTGCGGGACACAGGTTGACACAGTAAAGGGATGTGTGATTCTTAAAAAGGATGAGACCTGTACACGGTGGCCGACAGCAACGTCAGGCCTGAATCGCTTCAGGTCACTGCTGGAAGGTCTCACACTTTAGTGAAAGAAATGGGATTTGCTGATCGAATTAAATATAAATTTAAAGGCGATATTCTGAAGATAGGACCTTAAACCAACGACATACAACACTAGACTAGAACAGAATTTTATGTAAGGACTGAATGTGGAATCAGGTACATCATATCTCTAACTGTGTGTTGCAGACTGCTGACTGGTCCTTAATGATGTGTGTTCATAAGGTGATTTAAATTAGTTTAGGTTTAGAAACCAGTTACTCAGTTGCACTGGCCACGTTTCGAGCTCAGTGACCACACGTGGCTGTGGCAACGGACAGTGCAGCTTCAAAAAGTTTCTCTCCCAGCGTCTGCTGCACATGTGTTGTCCAGACACAAAGGCTGTGTGTATGTGCCCGGTGTTATCAGAAACAGCAGTGAACCAGACAACTCAGATGACAGGAGACACAGTGGTGCCTCCTTATAAATATGATAAGGACAGTGATCCCTGGGTCTTCAGGAAGGGACCCACTTCTGGGAGATTCTGGTGACAAAGATGACAGCTGATGCAGATGGCATCAGCTAGGGGACTAAAGAGAACTCTGGTGACGGGGGACACAAAACAGGCTCACCCACAGATGTGGAGTGTACCTGGCTGAGCACACCACACACAGACCACAGAGCTCTAACAGCGGAGGTGGCCCTGACCCTGGGAAGGCAGGCCTGCCAGCAACTGGAAGCAGGCCTTAGCGGTACGCAGCGCAGGGTGGCAAAGCGAAGCCAGCACGGTGTGGGACAAGGGCCTCTAGTTCTGTTTACCAAGGCAGGCCTCCTGGGAGAGGGTCCTCTAGGGACGATGACAGATGTTAGTGAAATACCTGGTAGCAGACCCGCCAGAGAGTGCAAGTGGGGTTAGTCGCCTCCCAGTCCAGCCAGTCAGGAGTAAGGCCTCCTGATCTGAGGTTCCCTGGGGCCAGAAGGGCCCTTGAAGGAACAGATTGGAACCAAAGGCTCAAAAAACAAGAGTGGGGACGGAGTGCCCCCGGGTGCCCAGCAGGTGAAAGGAACAGACGAGACCCATTGTGTGGGTAGGAAAACCCGACTGGGAAGGATTGTGGCACCCCCTTGGATGACGGCAGGAAGGCCTGGCACAGTCACGCCCCAGCGCTGGTGCCCAGGGCAGGAATGGTGAGGAGAGGACAGGAGTCATCGACTGGCTGGCAGACTCCTGCTGGAGTGACTCGGTGTTGAAATCCGAATGCCCCCGTGTGATGGACTGGGAACAGCGTGCCTGGTCAGTTCAGGCTCTGCCGCAGCAGCAACACAGGCTGGGCTTAAACAACAGACGCTGATTTCTCAGGCCCTGCAGGCTGGAGGGGCCTGGTGGGCGGTTCCACCACGGCCACTTCCTGGTAAACATGCCGCTTCCCTGCGGTGTCCAACTGGCCGAGCCAGGACACTCCTGTCTCTTACAAGGGCACCAATCCCATCATGGGGGCTCTACCCCCACTTCCTAACCCCATCATCTTGGGGGTTAGGATTTCAACATGGGAATTTGGGGGCCACCAACATTCAGTCCATAACAGGGCAACATGGTTTCTGGCAGACAACTAACTTCAGCGGCAGAGCCATGCAGGAGGTAAAGTGGGACCAAGAGCACTGCTCCGTTGGCTGGCGAAATGGTCGTCTTCCATGGCAAAGGCCGCGTGGGGGAGCTGGAAAAGAGGGCCTCCGGCAAAAACTTGCAGAAAATAGAGGCGTCTTCCTTATCTCATAAATCACATGAGGGATAAACGTATTTGCCAAAACCTTGGGGATATGTTCTTTGCAAAAACAATAGGTCAAGCCCGGTGGGGCCCACCTCCCCTGATGGCAGTAGAATGTCCCAAGTGTCAAAAAACGTTTATCTCAGGAGCATCATGCAGATGATATAACTCGAGGGACAGATGGAAGAGGCGCTAATTTGGACAGATGGACGCTGAAAACGCAGAGGATGGGCAGTTGCACATCAGGAAGTTAGAACGGAGGTTTGTTCTCTCGGCTGCTGTGAAGCTGAGGAGACCCTGGGTCTCACTGTCTCTCAAAGGCCCTTGGTTCGATTCCTCTCCAAAAAAAAAATAAAAATAAAAATAAATACATTTAGTTCAGTTAAATTTCTAGGGACAATCGGACATCAGAGGGAACACAGGTAGCAGACCTAATTAGAGTGTAGCTCTAGCCAGGGATAAAACAAGGCCCTGGGTTGAGAGGGTTACTTGCATCTTTGGAGAAAACACATTTAACACTTAGGTGTTCCCACACAAGCTACGTACCGAGCATTAGAAGAAGCTGGTTTCACTAGGGCTGGGCAGTGCTGACCCTTGATGTGTGAGCCTGATGTGTGAAAACACATCTGCTCTGGTGCCAGCCCCGAAGGGAGTCGATGTGGGTGGGAGGCCCACGGCCCCGGGCACTTCGGGGAAAGAGGAGCTGGCTCCAGCCCACTGGCTGCCCACACAGAAGCAGAGTGGCCTCAGAGCACGCCATCGCCACAGCAGCTTGTGACGGGGCAGATGGCGACAAGGACTCAGGTGCAGTCGTGGCGTGGGCCTGAATGTCCTAAACACACAATGGTGTGGCACAGAAAGGCCATGGGATAAATGGGAAAAACAAAGCCAGCCCATGTCTCTGAAGCTGCAGCCATGGTCACTGCTGGTCATCGAGCTGGTGAGGGACATGAGTGACGTGCATGCTTCATAGGCCTCCACACAGCACAGAAGACAGTAAGATTGCTGGTCACCAGGAATTAACACCAGAAAATGGTCACTGGCCAGAAAGACAAGCTAGGTGGGTCCACCAAACAACTGGACAGGGCATGTGCAGTCATCAAGGTGGCACCGACCCCCGTAACTGCACATGCTGTAGGACAGCCACCAAAGGGTGCCAACCTCACCTGTTAGGACAGCCACTGTCAAAAAGACAGACAAACGGGTTGGCCAAGTGGCTCAGGTGGTCAAGAGCTCTCTCAAGAGTGCGAGCTCTGAGCAACAGTGGTTCGAATCCTAGCCCGAGCTGAGCTGCCAACAGGTGGCAGGATGGCTCAGCTAAAAAAAAAAAAAAAAAAAAAGAAGACAGGGCCGGCCGAGTGGCGTGTTGGTTAAGAGCTTGTTTGGGACGCCAGCTCTGAGCAGCAGGGCCCCGGTTCGGATCCCACATATGAGGGCCAGTGACACTGCCCTCTACAGCTAAGATGGTGAACAACAGCTCAACCTGGAGCTGGGCTGCCCTGAGTCACCGGCGACGGCGTAGGCTGCAGCCCCTGCTGCAGTGGGCTGCTGTAAGCTACCATGAGTGGCCGGCAACCAGCGTGAGCGGCTGGCAGCTGATGTGAGCTGCCAAGAGCCGCCATGAGCGGCTGTCCAGAGGCTGGTGACCGATCTGCCTCACCTGAGAGGAGCGCAACAATAACACCAACATGGGCCAATGAAGCAACGTCCTCCACAACTAGACTGAAGAACAAAAGGACAGCAACTTGTCTGTTCCCTTTCCCTGATTCCCCAATGCTGTTCCCATCCCAATTCCCAAATAAAAATCTTAAAAAAAAAAAAAGACAGGAAATACGTGCTGGGGGCACGTGGAGAGGTCGGAACCCTGTGCGCTGGGGGCGGGATGTGACACGGGGTGGCCGCGGGAAAGCCGTGTGGTGACCTCAGAAAACCCCACACAGAGCCACCAGGGGACCAGCACTCCCTTCTGGGTGTCTGTCCAGGACAACGGAAGGCAGGGCCTCGGACAGGCGCTCGCACCCACGTCCACAGCAGCACGAGTCCCATGGCCAAGACTTGGAAGCAAGTGTCCGTGGAGGGGCGAACGGGTAACGGGAGTGTGGCGCATGACGCGGCCTTCAAAAGGAGGGACATTGTGACAGGTCACCACACAGATGGACCAGGGGACGTGGCGCTCAGTGCAGTAAGTGTCACAAAAAGACAAGCATGGTGGATTCCACTTAGGAGGTTCCTAGAGGAGTCCTTCAGAGGCAGGAAGTGGAATGGTGATTCCCAGGAGTAGGGAGGGGCAGCTGGTGTCTGACGGGGACAGCGTTTCAGTGTGGCAAGATGAGGCGGCCTGGGGATGATGGAGGTGACAGCTGCACATCAGTGTGTGTGCTTGATGCCAGAGCTGGGCAGCTGGAAATGGGTACGGTGGTGAATCGTATGTTGTGTATTTTACCACAGTAAGAGGGAAAGGTGTAAATCTGACCAATGGCACCTTAGTGAGAAGAGGGGACTAATGTGCAGACTGGAGTGGTTCCGGGCGGCCCTCCTGGAAACAATGCCCGGCACTCGTGGTCAGGCAGAGGGAGATGTGTCAGCAGCCAGGGACAACAGTGCCACCACGGTGTGTTCACCTCACGTGCCCAGAGCCAAGCCGAGGCTGCCCAGCATGACAGGGCAGGGACATGCCTCACCCCACAGGCACAGGGAGTCACTGGCAGGGCTGGCGAGGAGGGATCGGGGGTTCCCACAGCATCAGGAACCGCAGTGGTGAAAACGGTAGACACTAGCCACGGGGCTGGGGCACTGCACTCGCCCACACTACTCCACCGCAGACCTGCAGCCATCCAGGAAGGAGCGTGTGGATTCATTACCTCAACACAGAACCAGGGCGCCCCAGGAGGAAGCCGTGGACATAGCCCCCAGCCAACGCGGCAGGAAGGCAGGCGGATTTTCCTTGTCTCAAACTTGAAGACTTAGGTTGATTTTTTTTCTGCCTCGAAACAGCCCTTTCCAGGGCCGAGGGTTCTGGGTGACGCGAGTGATGGCCACACCAACGCCAGTCCCTACCCCTGGGGGTCGGCAGGTCTGCTGGGATGTGGCCCAGTGCTGTCTCAGACCCCCAGCCTGTGGCTCTGACCTTCCAGGTTGAGTGGGGGGTGGGGGATGTTTGCAAACAGGCTTCGGGCAGCTCGGGACTGAGGCAGGCCACAGCAGCGTGTATTACAAGCGGTGACACTCGGAGTCGCTTCTTTGGGTTTGGTCTCTCCCAGAGCCCTCAGGTCCCGCCACTGACACACAGCAGAAGGTGGGCTCAGGTAGGTCTGGAAAGATCGCCTCGGCCCCCCTGGGGAACTTGGCAGGATGAGGGTCCAGCGGGGCCTCTTCTCCCACAGCTCCTGAAAAGGGCGTGGGGGAGGGGCTGCAACCCAGCACCAGCTGCTGAGGTCTCAGGATGGTTGGAGCCACGGGGCCAGGGAGGGCGGGCCCAGAGCAGCCACTAAGTCCTTCTGAATGAGCCCCTAGTTGGTGCAATGGGCCCCTCCCACTCTACTCCGGTTTGCATTGTTATGCTGGTGAGGCGCCTCAGGCTACTTCCTCCCTCCACCAGGCAGGGGCCGCACTGGCCCCACCCAGTCCCTTCGGCCTGTCCCGCTGGTTGGGGTGGGGCCCTCAACCACGAGCTGGTAAACGCTCTGGGTGACTTTGATAGCCTTAAAATTGCAGGGACCCTGACTTCAGCCAAGGTCGAAAGCCTCAGCCCTCCCAGCCCCCAACCCCCTGGCGCATCCAGGACAGTCACCTCCCTGGGGGCAGGACCAGCTCCCCCGCCTGTGTGTCCCCGGCCCCGCTAAGGAGTCGTTTTGCAGATCCAGCACCGCGCCCGGGGCTGGCCTGGCCAAGGTGGGACTTTGGGAACGCCCTGCCTGCTCCGGCAGCTAACACCTTCCCCACAGGGTCGGGCAGAGCTGGGCCACCCATTCCCACCCCCGCCGCCTGCTCAGCAGGCTCCGTGCGAGGGTGGGGTTAGTGCCCCGCCCCCCTCCGCGTGGCAGGTCTGTGCTGGTGGGCAGTCTGGCCTGACCTGGGAGACCCCAATCTCACGTTCCAGGTGCCAACAGACCCGTCCCCCTGGAGACTGGCCTCCTGGGGAAGGCCCTGGCTGCCACCCCAACAGACCCCAACCCACCCAAGGAGCAGGCCGCCTGGTGCTCTCGGCCCCTCCCTAGGATCCCAGGCCATTTTAACCCGCCCAGAACCCTGCGGGCCCTACCTGCAGGGGAACGTTCCTACCTAGGCGGGCCCTGCACACATTCACGGGATTAAAACGCGAAAAACAACCTTTTTTATTGAACGTACCTAGATGTGGGGGAGGGCAGCAGGACGGGGTCAGGGGCGCTACATAGGGGCAGGCCTCACTCGCGCCGGTCGGCCAGGACGCCCCGCTCCGCGGCGGCGCTGCCTAGGATGAACCCCACCGCCAGCGACACGGTCTGGTCGAAGGAGCCGCGCAGCTGCTCCACATGCTGGTTCAGGGTCAGCAGCTGGTCGCGCAGCGGGCCCAGGATGGCCACGATGTCGCCCAGGTGCCCCAGGGTCTGCAGGAGGGCGGCGTTCAGCGACGGGGGCGCGGACTGTGGAGGCGCTTGGTTCTCCGGGCGGCCGGGCGGCGAGTCGGCTTCTTCCCAGGCGGGATCGGAGGGCGGCGGCGGCGGCGAGTCGGGGCCGTGGGCGGGCGCGTGGTCCTCCGGGGGGCCGGGCGCCGGAGTGAGAGTGGGGAGCGCCGTCGGGGAGGCGGGGGCGCGGGGGGCGTCCGCAGACTTGGCCGGGGACGAGCTGAACCTGAGCGTCCAGGCTGGGTCTGCGTCGGGGTCGCGCTCGACCAGGAGCGGCGGGGCGCCTGGAACGCGGAGCGGGCGGTGGGGTCCGGCGCCCGGGGCGCGCCCGCGGCTCCCCGACCCCCACCCCGCACCCTTCCTACCTGGCTCGACGGCCACGCTGGGGGCCGGGCGGCGGCCGCGCTGGGGGCGCCCGGG
>NW_017731435.1:314669-333881 GCF_001890085.2 Hipposideros armiger
TGAGGACCGTCCGCGCAGCCGCCGTCAGTCCGTCCGTCAGTCCGTCCGGGCCGGGTCTGCTCGGCCCTCCCTCCGCCCCGCCCGCGCGCGCGCCCCGCCCCCTGCGCGCGCCAAGTTCAACCCCGGCGACTCCGGCGCCTCGGTCCCCCGCGGGCCTCGCGGCGCCCCGGCCGTCGGCCCACAGCGGAGCCCCGCCTCCGCCGCCGGGGAAGGCGCCGCCGAACGACGCGGCGGCACTTTTTAAGCTGCGCGCGGTGCAGAGTCACACGGCGACGCGCTTCGGTGCAAAGTTCAACTCGTGTTTACGCATGTGCCGTGCCCTCTCGCCCTGCGCAGGCGGGCCGCCGGGCCCTCCGGAGCGCCCCCTCGCGCCCCCTCGCGCCCCCGCCTGTTGCCTCGGGTGCGCCCCGGGACGCTGTTGGCCCGTGAATCTTGCGCTGGCTCCGCCCCCCGCTTCTGGTGGGGTGCGTCGCTGCCTGCGGGCAGCCTGGGGCTCGGTCCGGCGGGGAGCCGTGCCCGGTAAACAGGAGCCGTGCCCGTTTACGCACACACTTCGCAGAAAGAAACTTCTGGGCAACGTTGCAGTGAGTGTCGTGCGGTGAGATTCGGAACAAGAAGGATGCCCAAAGTGACCGCTTCTGTTCAACATTGTTCTAGAAGTCATAGCCAGAGCAGTAAGACAAGAAAAAACATTGAAGGGAAGAAATAAAACCGCCATTATTTGCAGATGCTATGCTTGTGTACATGTAAAGTACAAAACCTACAAGCGCATTATTAGAATTGATAAATGAGTTTAGCAAGGTCATTGAATGAACAGTAAAGAAAAACCCATTTTATTTCTGTATTTTGGCTACAGTAGTGTGTACAGCTTTGCAGTTTGGGGGAACGATTGGCAGTCAGGCTGCAAACAGCGAGAATCCCTGCGCGTCCCCGCCGTGCTCCCTTTACGGGGCTGTGGTAGGCTTGTCAGAGCTAAGGAATTAGTGTTCCCTGAGCCACAGACTTTATTTGGGTTGCACCAGGTGTCCCTTTTCTGTCCCAGGGGCCCCATCCGGGAACCTGCATTTGGTCGTTGTGTATCCTCAGTCTCTGGTGGGGCGTGGCAGCCTCTCCGTCTTGTTTTCCTGTCCCTACACTTTCAGGACACTGTTCAGGTGTTTTGTGGACGGTCTCATTCGGGTTTGTCTCCAAGGCTGCCCAGCTCCCACCGGGCGCGGCCCCTGTGCATGCCCACATGCAGGCCTCAGCAGAGCCATGGCCTAGGTGGCCGTGGGTCAGCCATTCTGGGTGGTTTGCAGCCCTCTCCTCCAGAGGCAAGTATTTCCTCCTGCAGAGTGAGTTTGCTGTTCACAGGCCTGCAAGTTCTGGGTTCTGGGACCTGGATGAGGAACGGGCCGGCTGACTTGCCCGTCCCTGTGCCGTCTGGCTCACCCTGACTGTCCTCATCCGGCCATGAAGGAGGCCACCCTGATCCACAAAGCAGCATAACTGTGGAGAGGCACAAGACGAACCACAGGGACGCTGTCTTGGTAGAAATGATTTTATTTAGAAATTTGTACCATGTGACACAAGGGCGCCATGCAATCAGTCGTGCTTAAGCCCAGAGCCAGTCACTTCCCCAAACAACTTGTCACAAGTGGAATGTGTGTTTGTGCTGGACATTAAGTCCGCTTCAGGCTTTGTGACACTGTCTTTATTAAATTCAAAATCTGAAGACGGGAGTTCATTGGCAGAACGTAATTCTCATATAAAAGCCTAAAAAAACACGAAGCACAATTTGCACGGCCAGGACTGCCTTTTCGAGCAGGACCTGGGTGTCTCAGACGGGTTGTGGGAAACACGTTGACATTGGAAGTGCAGCCTTGTATCACAAGTAGCAGTTTTCCTAGAAGTACCGCTAACCGGTTGCCCTAAATCAGTAATTCTAAAGCTCAAAAGAGTGATTATGGGTCTTGCAGTGATTTGCAACTGACCACATTGGCGCTGGGGATGGTGCTGGGGCCTGGCCTCACGCTGTGGGGAGAGGCCCCTGTCCGAGGGCGTCCCCCACCCACTGGGCAGCACTCAGCACCAGCCGTGTGCAAGAGCTGGCCACTATCGAGGCAGCAAACTTCATTTCCACGTCGGTGCTGACAGAGCGCTAGTGAGAGTGGGGCGTGGGAGCCCGGGCACAGGGCGCGCGAATCATGCATGGCTGCTGAGGAAAGGTGGGCAGTGGCCACAGCCCTGGGGCCCTGAGGGCACCCCACAGGCAGAGGGACGCTCTCAGGGCCTGAGGCCACCTCTCTGCCTTGGAGCTGCTGTGTCCTGTGTGCTCTGCTGGGAAGCAGAGCCCTGGCCAGGCGGCACAGACCCCACCAGGAGCTGTTGTAAGTTGGGGGGAGGGGGGAGCGGGCGCCTGGGGGCTGCCAGTGTGGAGCATCCGGCTCACGGGAAAGGCAGGTGGGCTGGGAGCCATGGGGGGGGATGGGGGAGGGGAAGGATGGGGGAGGCCCGAAGGTGGGACGGCTCTGGCACCTCTGTGGGGCTGGGGTTCCGTGAGCCAGGTCATCAGGACGGGTGGGGGTAGTGGGGGAGGGAATGTAAACCAGGTTGGGGCTTGGCCGACAGGAAGCCTCAGGGGCCCCAGTGGAAGGGGTCAGAACCCTTGGGAATCTGCAGTTGGCATGGGGGTCAGAGGTCAGTCTTGGTCCTTTGTGTCTGGGAAGACAGAGGCCAGACCCATGAAAAGTGCTCAGAAAGCAACTGAACATCTGTGGGTGGGTCTGCGGGGTGGGCTGGGTCACTGGGGCGGTGGCAGAGCCCCCTCTCCCAGATGTGTGAACGGTGTGCAGGTCCTGCTGAGCTAGCTTACTCTATTTTCACTTGAATGTTAAGATTTAATTTGTAAATATTCTCGCAGAAACACCCCAACCTCCACTGGCGCCCGTCCTCTGGGGTTGGGGTTCCTGGTGCCCTGTCTGGGCAGCGGGCAGGCGGCTCCTTTGTGTCGCGCGGGTCTGGCTGTGGACCCCACGCCCACACCACGTCCTCCGTCACTGGAAGGTGGCTTTCATTCTGCGTAACTTCTCCTGGATCTTCCGAGAGTGCTTCTCGCTGGCTGCCTGGTGGAGGCTGGTCCTGCTGTCTGCCGCCAGGATGGAGACGTCGGCCCCGCTGAAACACGCGATCCTCTGTTTGAGACACGACTGCAGCTTGGGGTCGGCGGCGAAGGTGTAGGGGTTCTCCTGGAACGCGTGCACCTGGCTTGCCACCTTGGCTATGTTTCTGGTTGGGGGAGGGAGGGACAAGGTCAGTCTGCAGGAGGCCGCACCCCATGTCATTGCTAAGGCCCGCCCTCCCACCCATCTGCCCGTCCACCGTCATTCCACAAAAACATTGATGATGTTACCCACTTGGCGCTGGCACCAGTGTCAGCTGCTGACGCACAGGAGCGCAGGGAATGTGGGTACCTAAGCGGTGTTGTCAGTGTGTGCTGGGCACAGCTGTCGCCAGCACCGTGCTTGGTGACGTCAGCATGGCAGTGGGACAGCTGCCACTGTGTGAGTGTCTGCACCCGGGAACCTGCCAATGCTGTGAACCAGGGCTTTCCCTGAGAGCCAGAGGCTAAGCAGTGACCAGAAGCCCCTGTGTGTCATCCAAGAAAACTGGGAACTCTGAGTAGAAGCCCTTACCTGCGCCTGGGGGTGCGGGCCCTAAGGATACTCCTGCCCTGAGTCTGGGTGAAGAGGCAGTGTGTCCAGTGTGAATGACCCCGTTCTTGTGAGTTACAGGACAGCCCGTGTGCCCGTGCCGGTCAGCAGCAACACCAGCCTCAGCCCACCCTCTCTGCATCGGGTATCCCGGTACATTTTCAGTCCCCATTCTGCTGGCTTGGGTTTCTGATCTCATGCAGCGTGTGTCCTGCGGTGTCTCAAACGCTGTTTACAGGTGGTGACTGGGAGGGGCCTTGCTCAGAGGGGCTGGAACCACTGGTTCCAGGTCCCCGGCCGTGTCCTGTCCAGTCCCCACCTGCCCGCTGTGTGGACAGTGAGAGGAGAGGAGGGAGAATAGGGTGGGCATGGAAAGTGGGGTGAGGACCCCCTGGAATGGGCTGGCCCAGGGCAGCATCAGACATGGACCTGGGGCTTCAGGGTGGTGGCAGGGGGCTTCTGAGGGCACAGCTGTGCCAGCTGAGGTAGAAAGGAGCAATGTCTTCTTTGGCTGGGGTTATGGTGGTGGATTTTACAACCAGATCCCCAATCTGCGCCTCTCAGCTGGGCCCCCAGGTGTGCTGGGGCGGCAGGAATGGGCTGAGGGCTGACCATGAGTCTACACTACACAGCTCTAGGGATGGGCCTGAGGGGGACGGTGGAGGCAGGGAGGGGAGATGTGACAGCTGGGGATCATGGAGGGCAGTCACATGCCACTCGAGATGAGGTTCAAGGTAGGCCTGGACCTCCCAACAGGAAGGTCACAGCAACCTTGGGGCAATGTTTTGGGAGCACGTGTGCCCAAACTGGGAAATGCTGGCACTAAGTCTGCAGAGGACGAGGTGGCTGTAGTCACTGGGGCAGCGGGTGGGGAGGCCTGGGCTGGGGTGAGGGCTGGGCGAGGGGCGGGGGCCCAGGCCTCAGGAGCGGAGGGATGGGGGAGACTCCCACCTGAGCTTGCTCCACCTGTGCGCCCCATTGGTCATTGTGAAGCCCCCGGTCTCCAGCTGCTGGATGTGCATGGCCAGGAGACGGGCTGCCGGCAGGGTGGGCTGGGCCCGGAAGCGCCGCCCTTCCATGAGACACAGGCTGTCACTCTTCAGGAAGACCTGGTGCGCCGCCAGGGGTGTGGGCGGGGGGACAGGCCAGAGGTCAGGCTTGGGACTCGGCCAGGGCCGCTCAGCCCAGCCGACCCCAGGCGGCGCCTGTTCCCGAAGCAGAGCATGGCGCTGGCAGCACTCTGACTTACAACCCATCCAAGACGCACCCTGGATGACTGGATTGGGGACTGAGGGTCTAGGTGTCTTAGCTTGCGGACGCCGAGGAGTACTGACACTCGTCGGACAGCTGCACACCTCCCACTACTGAACTGGCCGGCTCCCGTCCTGACTGATTTCCCCACGACCTCCAGAAAGGCGCCGGGTGACCAAGTCCCAAACGAGATGGAGAGCCGGGCTGGCCAGCTGCAGGGATGCGGGTCTGGTGCCAGCCAAGGGCACACACAGCCCTCCCCCCGCAGGGAGCTGTGTCCAGGGTGGGGCTGCCTGGACATCTGCGGCAGTCCGCTCCCGCTGCCTTGTTGGGGGGAGGTGCCCGTCATGACAAACAGTGGTTCCTGACTTAGCATCTCGTGAGGCGGTGCTGCCAGTCAGCCAAGCTCAGATCCCCTGGGCATCTGTACCGTGCCACTGGCCGGCAGGTGGGCCCTGGAGCTGCCTGTGCCCGATGGGCGAGGTGGGGCTGCTCCAAGCATGACCCCGAGGGGACCATGTGGTCTGGGGGCCATGCTGCCGGCTCTGCTGGGCCGGACCCCCAGGTGTGCAGAGCGTGTTGCTAAGGAGGGGCCCAGGTGGACACAAGCTGCTAGAAGCTCATGCAAAGCAGCCGTACCTCCACGGCTTTAAGCTCCTCCATGACCTCTGCTACCTTTGCGGGTAAGATTCTCCAGGCCTAGAATGAAAGCGCAGGTGAGGCGGGCAGCGTGTGGGTGCCCGCCCCCACCTTGCGGCCTCCAGGCGGACTCACGGGGGACTGCCTCACGGTGATGTGCTCCAGGCCACCCAGGATCTGCATAGCTGTCGCAAAGTTTCTGTGCTCATAGCACAATTTCGCAATCAGCAAAAATTTGGACAGCAGAGTCACCTGCAGCTGAAACGGGAAAATGGAGTGTTCAGCGTCTTGCAGCTACAACGGACAGATGGGGGAGAACGTTTTAGGGCCTGTGGGAAGAACACAGTGTCAGGGCGTAAGGAAGCGTGTGCCCCACCGAGTGTGCAGTGAGCAGGCAGGTGGGCATTAAACACAAACAAAAAGCAAATGCCCAAATAGTGTACAGATGTGCAGCAAACTCAATGTCACGTCTCGGTGCAACCACTCCTGGAACAAACCGCTGCTCTGGAGTGGCACAGATGGGGGCGGGCACAGCTGCAGGACTGGCAAGGCAGCCCACCCGGGAAGAGGCAGCCGATGCATCCAGAAGCAAACGGCACAAACGGCAGCTTCTACTGCCCGCCGGGCCGGTGTCCACCGCAGGATGCGGGTTCAGCGCCTGACCAGGACGTGGTCCCATGCGGTCTCACTGCTACCTTGGTGGCAAGCTCACAGGATTTGATGGGAAGCCCCCGGTGAGCAGCTACCCAAAGGGACGTCATTCCTAACGGCACCACCTCACACCAGACCCGAGGGCCCACGGACAGCACTCGGCGTGCACACAAGCTCAGACTTCTGGAAGATACTGAATCCAGGTGACTCCTCCTTTCAGAGCCGCCTCACCCTGCAGACTGTTGCCGTGGCTGGGGCCAGCCTTCAGGCGGGCACAGTCCCTGATGCCCGTCCACTGGGCTTGATCCCGTCTGTGGTCACTCGGATGTCCCTGGAGGTCGCTCCCTGTGTATGCTCCCAGCCATCTGAATGGTGCTGAGGGGTCTTGAAAATCGTTTTCCTACTCATGTGCTTTGACATCTCACGTGTTTCTTCGTATATTTAAGTAGATGCAAAGTGTGCAATGTCAGACACTTTCAGATAAAACTGTTCCGTTGCCTTTGGGTCTTTTAAACAATTTTTTGTGGTTAATAAATAGTAATATAAAATTTACCCATTTAGCCATTTTTCATATAGTTCAGTGTTGTTAACTATGTCCACCGCTTGTGTCACGTCTCTAGGACTCCTTGTCTTGTCAAACTGACAGGGTCCCCACTGCACGGCGCCCGCCCCGCCCACTTCCGTTCTGAGTTTCTCTGCTGCAGGCCCCCCTATGGCGGCATCAGCCGCACTTGTCTTCTTGTGACGGGCTCGTTCTCTCCGTGGGATGTCCCCACGGTTCACCCACGTGTAGCTGGGGCCACGATCAGTCTCCTTTTTCAGGCTGAGCAGCACCGTGTGGACAGGTGGCGTTTGTCACCTCTCGGTGGTTTCCTTCTTTCCTTTGGCTGTTGTGTTCCATCGCTTTTACACTTATCTGAGGAATAAAAATCCTGCTTTGCCTTCAAGCTCACCAATTTTCATCAAAGACAAAGCTTTTCTTTAAGGTGAGAAACTTGACTCTGTTTCTTTTTCTTCTTGAACTTGGATTTCCACCCCATGGCTCCAGGGTGTCATCTGAACGAGATGTATTGTTCTCCCGAGGGCTTGTATTGACTGCCTGGCTCAAAGTTTGAATTCTAACAACTTTCTGTGATCAGTTTACACAGATTAGAGTTGGTCCTCTGGCCTGTCCTGACGTCAAAGTAACACACAAGGCGTGAAGACAGCAGGTACCTCAGACATGACGGGCACACGGGCTGAAGGCCCACGTGCTCTTTCTCAGAACCGTGTCCCCTGACGGGACGCACTGGGCGCTCGCTGCCATCGGTTCCTGCTTCGTGGGTGAGTGCCGCTCGTGGGAACCGTTCTGTTTCTGTCTTTTGCTTACAGGCACGTGGGAGCCCGTTCACGTCCGTGGAAGTTTTGTCAAAGCGACGCCCGCAGTCTTTCCGCCCTTCCAGGCCGGGTGCCGACGCTGACGGCACCGCATGGGGATGTGCCAGGCACCTGCAGACTCAGGACGAGAGCCCACCTCTCAGGCTGCAGGGGGGCCGCCTTCTCGGGGGCTCAGGATTAGTAAAGGTCCCGGGAGGCGAGGTCGGTGCAGTGACTGTCAACTATTCTTGTTCACATTCCCCTGGAAGGTCCTTGCGAAGCCCAACTACACAGGCCCCTCCCTGTGTGACGCCCGGGTAGGGGCGAGCTGCATTCGATGTCACTCATGACATTTGAAATACCGTGGTTTAGAACAAACCAGGTCCCTGTTCCCACATCCTGGCAGAGGGAGGATGGGTCCATCTGTCGGCTAATAAATCCCTGAGCTCGGAAATGCACCCCAAAAAGGGAAGGAGTAGAAAACTCTGCATTTGTTAACAGGACTTGGGGTTGCCCTGTGGAGTTTGGGGAAGGGGACACAAGGGACTATGGCGAAGGAAACAAAAGTTGCAGAGGCCGGGTCAGTTCGGGCTGACACACCCACAGTCCAGCCCAAGCCCCACGGGACCCAGACGAGCCGGGCCCAGTCCCGGGAGGTGGGGAATTGGCCTTATGGGCCACCGACCTGAGTCACTTGTTCTACAAACTGGCTCAGGACACACAAGGTGCTGCCTGCAGGGGATGTGACAGTGACCAAGTCGATCCCCACCACCAAGGCGTTCAGGACGGTGGGACAGTCTGGAGTCACAGTTCCCAGCCCTGGGACACCGCTCAGGCAGGAGTGTGGTGGGAGTCCCAGGGGGAGTGTGCGCTGGACCTCGAGTGTGGGACTGCGTGAGGGGTGTGTGTGTGTGACAGTGACTGCATATGAGACTACGTACAGGACAGAGCATATGCATTTGTGTGAAACATATGTGTGTCTGAGTGGCATACGTGTGGGGACTCCATGGTGGACTGAGGCTTGTCATGGTGGCTCAGAGCCAATGTGTGTCTCCAAGACTGAAGAGCTGTCCAGGCTGGGGTGTGTGACAGGCAGTGCGTGTTGGGTGGCTTTACCCTCGGCTGGGTCGGCTCTGCGGATCCCCGGCACTTGGAGCTACAACAACCAGGGTCCCACAGGAGGTGTGGTCAGACCCCATACCCAGCTCTGAGATCAGAACTGTGTAGGTGCCAACCTTAGAGGTGTGGCTGGTCACAATCTCAGCGGCCACCCAGGTGCTGACGTCGTCTGCATTTCTTAAAAGGTGTAACAGGTACTTGTCCTGGACATAATTGGGCAGAAATAAGCTGCAGGTTTTGGCCGACAGAGACTCGGAGCTGGGTCTGGAAGAGACAAGTGCATGGTCAGTGAGGCTGGCTGTGCGGAAGGGCTGGCTCGGGCCGTTCGTGACACCAGCATCTCTCTTTGGCCAAGAGTGTCCACGAGACACTTCGGTGAAGCCTCCCCGCCCCCGCCACCTCCAAGCCCCTCCTGCCAGCCATCCATCCCAGGACACTGGGGCCAACGCCACAGGTGGACACTCACTTGGGGATGGCCGCACTTTTGTCCGTGACACCCAGGGCCCGTGAGTTTAGGAAATGGACGGGATGGCACTTTTGAAACAACTCCTGCCAGAGACAAGGACACAGATGGTCAGGGCACCTTCCCTAGGAACTTCGTGGTTGAAGCTGGGGGTGATGGGGGCATCTCTGCAGTCAGGAGGTCAGTGCCCACCCAGTGTGCTGCAGGGCCCGGCCCTTGGGGGGCTCTGGTGTGTGTCCAGCTGTGATTGTGTCTGCCCAGCTGTGATCATGCTGGGCCTCTGTAACTGCTGTCACCTTTCAGGATGGTGGGGTCCAGGATGGCGGAGGGCCCTGGAAGGGGATGCCTGAGGGCTGGGCTCCGGAAAAGGGGCGAATGAGCCCAGAGACGCCTGAGCCCTGCAGTGCAGGGGCCCAAAGGGCCACTGCCCGTCAGTCCAGCTACGGGATACAGGAGGCCGGTGTCCCACAGCAGCCCGCAGGGCGCCCTCCAGTGCTCTTGAGGTGGGAGTGTGGGGGACGTAGGCGTTGGTGGGCGGTGGGCCCTATGTGCCCTTTGTGGGCCCAGCGCCAGTGCCCCTCCTGCGCCCCCCGAGGTGGCGGCTCCCCCGGCCCATGCATCTGGCAGCTGCCCCCGTCAGTGCGTCCACGTGGCTCTCCAGCACACGTCTGCGGGGCCCGCGCCCCCACCCGGCCTGGCAGGCCCTCACCTGCTGCAGCAGCGTGAGCTGGATGAAGAGCTGGTGGGTGCTGTACTCGGTCAGGAA
Source organism: Hipposideros armiger (assembly GCF_001890085.2). Taxonomy (NCBI): domain Eukaryota; kingdom Metazoa; phylum Chordata; class Mammalia; order Chiroptera; family Hipposideridae; genus Hipposideros; species Hipposideros armiger. The sequence continues at coordinate 324,607 of NW_017731435.1, forward strand.
GTAGGGCCCCTTGGCGCTGGCCTTGGTGTAGGGGCCGCACAAGTCCTCGAAGAAACAGGGCTTGGGCAGGGCGGACGCAATGCTGTACTGGTGCTCCTTGTGGTGTGGCAGTGCCAACCCATTGCCCCGTGACAGCCTCCAGGGGAAGCTCTGCGGGGCCAGTGGGGTCAGGCGGTGGGCGGGGCACCAGGCGGCTCCAGGCCCGGGACCCTTCAGACCGGCTCAGGTACAGCCAGAGAACAAATGCCTCCCGCCCACAGACATCTGCCTTGGTCATTTCAGCGGGTCCCCCATGGACAGAGCCGCTGAGGTTCGGGACTGTCCCCATAGATTACAGAAAAGTTCCCTCAGACCCTGCCCCCGCCCAGGCCACGCCCTGACAATGGTTTCTTCCACATGGATCTCTGGCCCCAGGGTGAGGAAGGAGAGGTTATCTGAGTGCCTGTCTTTGCCCAGGGTGACGGGACCGGACTGCAGCCCCACAGGGCAGGTCCCAGGCCTGGCAGCACGGGAGCAGGTGTGCATGTGCAGGGCGTGTGTGCGTGTGTGTGTCTGTGCGCTGCGCATGCACGCTGCGGGCTGCGGAAGACCCCACCTTGCGGGAGATGCCGTCTTCCGAGAACCTCTTACAGAGGGCGTTGAGGGGTCTGACGTCCTCCTCGGCCTCCTTGGGGTCCTCCAGGCCTGTGCCGCGCGGGGCGCCCTCGGCCCACCGGTCTGCGCTCACTTCCAGGAGGCCCAGCAGGTGCTCCGCGGAGCCGTCCAGGGGCAGGATCTGGACAGAAGCTGAGGGGTCAGTGCTGCTTCCCGGACCGGGCAGTGGTTCCCACTGGTAGAGTGCTGCCCGCGGGCCGTTCTGGCCACCGGTCTGCCTAGTGTCACCTGGGCGGAGATGAAGTCCTCGAGCCTCCTCAGCAGCCTGGCGTTCCTCTTGAAGTCCACGGCGTAGCAGTCGCCCACCCAGGCCTGCAGGAGGCAGAAGCTCCTCTTGTAGATCTTGGTGAAGGTCGAGGTGGGGTCTTGCTGGGCTCTGGAGGCAGATGGAGGAGACCTGAGCCGCTCAGGGTCTCCTGCCAGCACGTGGTTCTGTCCTGCTCAGCGTCACCCCTCCAAGCAAGGGGGGCGGGTGGGGTCTGGATGCAGCTCTGCCTTCAAGGGGGCGTCAGCCCTTACCCTGCCTGCCCAGGAGCTGCAGCAGCCACGCTGGGGGGGCCCAGGGCTCAGCGTCTGGGGCGGGGCCTGTGCGGCTCCTGCACCTGCCACGCCCACAGCCAGTGCCCAGGACACCAGAGGGGCAGGGAGCTGTGGGAGGGGCTCCCATCAAGCAGGGTGGGGCCTCCTGTGAGTCCCGCCCCCACAACAAGGGGCGGCTGCCGCCGGCCCCTGGCTCCCAGCCTGCTGAGAGGGTGCGCAGTGCTGGGGGCGAGGGCCGATGAGCCAGCTCAGAGCTGGCGGAGCGGCCCACCCTCCACCCTCCACCCGAGCTGGCCAGCTGTGGGGACGCTGCTGGTGGCCTGCAGGACCTCCTCCCCTCGCGTCCCGGTGCTGCCCGCCCCGCGGGCATCGCAGCTTCTGGGTAGGCCGCGTTCCCTCCTGCCACTGCGGGCTGCCTTGCCGCCTCCTTGTCCAGCCGGGCTCCGCCCTCATCCTTCCTTGTTAGGGTCACCAGGGCGCATGTCACCCGCCCTTCACAGCCAGCAAATGAGGTGCGGGGTGCAGGGGGCTTTGCATACCTGGCCAGGGCGCTGCTGATGCGGTCGAGCAGGAAGTGCAGGAAGTCCTGCGGCGTGCAGAAGTAGCGGAAGGTGTACAGAAACTGCTGCACGTAGCCCTCCAGGAAGGCGCCGCTGTGGGGGGCGGGGGGGCGGGGGAGGGACGTCAGGCCGCCGGGCCGACCTGTGTGTGTGGGGGGCTCCCACAGCCTTCACTGAGGTTCTGGGATAAATGCGCGGGGGCGTGAGCGTGTGAGCGTGACTGAGTGCTGTGTAACTGTGAGGAACTCCGTGTATGAGCGTGGAGCTCAGAGGCCCACGAAGGACGCGGTGCTGTGTCTGCGGACATGGTGGGCAGAGCGGTGGAGCGGCGGGGGTGCTGGGGTGGCCCAGGGTCCCTGTAACGCTGAGTGTGAGTGGACGGCACACCTGCACTTAATGGTCAGGGTGTCTGCAGAAATGCTGCCATCCCTGGGGAGCCAATCAATTGCAGGGTGTTCTGACTCAGGGGAGTGGACGGGATCCAGGCGTGTCCCCGCGGTGCCTGTGTGTGTTTGAGAGGCCCGTTGGGCAGTTAACCATGACTGAGACCCAGCGCCCAGGCCACAGGTTTGTGTGTGGCGGGGCCTGTGGCTCTGAGGTTGCTCAGGCCAGGAGTCTGGCAAAGGGGGCACGTGGCAGCTAACACCTCATCTTAAAGCTCTGGTGAAAATCTCTGCTACATAAAACAGTGTGGGCCACCTCAGAGAGGCAGGCCTAGGCTCTCCCCGTCCCGCCTCCTCCGGGCCCATTTCTTTGTTCCTTTTCCCTTTTGCTCTCGCGGGAGCTGAGGCCCATGCCCGCCGGGCACCAGCAGCTCTACCTGGAGTAGAGGTACGCCATGAGCCCCAGCGGAGTGCCGGCCTGCAGGGCGCGGGCCTTCCCCTGGCGGCTGCTGCGCGGGTGCTTGCTGACGTTGTAGAAGATGAGAGAAGAGGATTCGTCCAGGGGGCTGAAGTCCAGCGCGTCGCAGCGGGCAGATGCGACGTTCACGGCCAGCGGCAGCGTGCAGGGCTCCAGGCCCCACTGCTCTGCGTACGTGACCTGGGGGGAGAGTGGGTCACCACTGCCGGTTGACCTGCTGCCACCAGGTGTGTGCGGGACAACGGTGCCCAGTCACCCTGCCACTGACCTCAGGGGCTCGCGCAGCCTGTGGTTCCTCAAAAATCAGCGTTTGTTTTTATGACCGATCCAAGGTTTTAACCACAGGAGACGCGAGGGAGGGAACGGAACCGGGCGACTCACCTGTAGGTACTTCTTGACGAGCCCGAGGAACTGCACCTTGGACTTCATTTCCTCCAGCTGCCCCTTCAGTTTGGACAGCATCGTCTTGACCTCAGAGCCTGGGGGCAGGGCAGAGTCAGCACGCGGCGGGCCTGGCATGTGGGGCCTCCGTGCCACCGTGCAGGCCGGGCGCACACGGCACTACCTTTGCTCCGTTTCTCCTTCTGCAGGAGCTTCTGGTAGAACTTCAGCGTCTTCCGGTAGTTCCTCTTCTCCATCATGAGCTGCTGCTCCAGCTCCTGCAGGGGACAAGGGACAGCTGGCGAGTGCAGGGCGGCCACCTCCCTTGGCGGGCGCCTGGCCTCGGGAAGCACTCAGACAGGCTTCCCTCTGCCCGCCTGCATCCGCATTTCTGCAGGGCCCACACAGGACGCAAACATGTTAGCACGAGGGGACACACAGGGCTCACGAGGAAGTCCTTGGGGTGCCGGCTTGCAGCGAGAGAAGGTGTCCGTGCACAAGTGGGAGTCAGAGCCCTGCCGTGGGTGGCCCAGGGCAGACCCGGGGGCCGAGGCACACAGGTATCTCAGTAAACTGACGCAAAGAAGTGGATTTGACTGACCCACTTAAAAAACTGCAGCCAAAAATCACCCTTTACTAACTGCCCCCCAAGAACTCCAGGCCCCCACAGGCCCCCAGGACAGAAAGGCAGGCAGAGGAGGGTGGGGGTCTGTGTCCAACGCTCGGACCTCCTGGGACGCGGCCCTGCCTCCCAGGGACCTGCCCTTCTGGCGAGTTCTGCAGACATCACATTGTAGTCAGGAGGCTGGACACCTGGGGCAATGCCTCCTTCGGGCCTCCCTGGTCCTGAGGGTCAGTCATAGGGCGGCAGCTGTCCCCGCCTAGGCATGTGTGGTCCCAGGTGTCCCGGGTCACAGGGACAGATTCTCAGTCACAGGTGTGCCCACCAAGGCCCCCACCCCGCACCCCTCGTCCCAGCAACTCTGCCTCATGGAAGGAGGACCCCCCCACCCACGCCCAGCCCTGCAGTCTTGCTGGGGCCGCCTCTCCTTGGACCACGGAGGCTGCAGCGGCCGGAGGCCTGGGCCAAGCGCTGCAGGAGGCGCCCTGTGTTCCTCTAGCAGCCACTTTAACAGTTGGCGTGAATGTGCCCCAGGACGAGGACACAGACCCCAGCGGATGGGCCCCTGCTGCCAGCTTGCGTGGGACTTCTGTCCAGAGAGCTGACAGTGGGGGCTTCAGCCAGGTCACATCCCCGTGAGGAAAGCAGCCCCAAGACCCCCAGGTTGCAGGGGAGCCGGGGGCCCCAGCTCTGCTTCATGTCCCCAGCAGCACTGGGCCCAGCTCCTCCCTGGAGAACTTGTTTTCAGAAAGAGGGTGCCACGTCCTCCCAGGAGAAGCCACAGGCTTGCCTGGCAGGGGCCACCCCACCCCCGCAGTCCTGTGGGCACAGTCTGGTGCTCAACACACAGAGGTTGGGCAGGGACGCCCGAGGACAGGCCGGCTCAGGTCAGCAAATGTTAGCAATGACCCCAGTCTAGACAGGGCCCCTTCTTTTGTAGGTAGGACAGCCTGTGTGCCCACCAGCCCCAGGCTGAGGAGGGAGGTGGTCCTGGGCTCCCAGTGAGTGGGGCCTCAAGTCCAGGGGGCTTTGGCTGGGCTGTGAGGTCGGCTTTTCCTGCAAGAACAGGATGGGTGTGGAGGGGCCACAGTGAGGCCAGGGCAGGGGGCAGAGGCCCAGGGACCCTCAGGCTCCTGGAAACTGCGCCCTGTTAACTGGGCAGGGGGCCCAGGCACCACACTGACAGGGTGTTCACCTGAAAGCAGATGCACCCAGGTGCTCGTTTGGGGAAACTGCTTCGGCTCAAATGCAAACAAGCTCCCCCAATCTCATCCTACGGCGGTGGCCTCTGCTTTGTTGAGGGCATTTGTTGCTGACCAATTCTGCAAAACGAAAAGCGCAGGACCTGTTTCTGTTTAAACATTTGAATGCCCTCTATCTGGTGGTTCTGCTGAGAATGTGGCCCCACAGCTGTCTCCTTCCAGGAGCCGGTATCTTGACTGCAGGGCAGCCGATGGTTGGCACCTCCTGGCCAGGGCTGCGGGCAGGCGGTGTAGACTGAGCACAGCACAGCCCTCTGCCCAGTTGGCTGTGTGCAAACTGCAGGGGAGGCCGGCATACTGTGAGGGGTGGCCGTGGTCTCCACAGAACACAGGTGAGGCGGACACTCCGGACGAGGCCTGCTGAGCGCCGCCATGAGCTGCCCCAAGCTGGTGGAGCCTTCATTTTCCTGACAGTGTTTCGGGGAGCCTGGGCTCTGCTGTCACACTGCCCGTGTCCCACTCCGGTTCCCCCACTTGACAGCTGTCCGCCCCTCAGCACTGGGGCTGGGGTGTGGAGGGGGCACCAAGAGCCGGTGCAGGACCTGTGCCTCCAGCATGGAGCCACCGGCCACGCGTGGCGTCTCTAGCATTGAATGAAAGGAAAAGGCCAATGCCTCCATCGTGGGGGCCGCACTTCAAGTGCCCAGGAGTCCCTCACGGCCAGGGGCCGCCCTGCAGGCCACACAGATCTGGAACACGCCATCATGGCGGAAAGCCCTGTCGATGGCACCAGTGGCCCGAGGAGCTGTGTTCACAGTGGGACTTGTCCTCTGCTGTCTGTACGTCTGGTTTGAGTGAGGTCTGAGGGCCCCGCAGCCCCCTGCACGCATGCTTCTCTGATCCTGGCTTTCTGACGACAGTGGCAGTGAAACTGGTTGAAGTCTCCATAGCCTGGAGGGGCGGGTGGCCGGAGCCCTGCGTCCGTCTCCTCCTTCCTGGGCGGCGTGGGAGGTCACCCTGCATAAGGCTCCTTCCAGCTCCATCGTCCCTTTGTCCTCTTATCCAGACGCTGATGTTGACCCCCCCACCCCCTCCCGAGCGGGTCTGAGGGCAGAGGCGACCGGACGTGCCCCTGCCTGCTCCCACATCCGGGTCAGCGTCTCAGGAACCTCAGAAGTTAGTGTTAAGTTCTGCAATTTCACAAACTACCGAACTGCAGCCCAATTCTTCGAAAAGGGCTGTTTTAATTGATTTTAAAGATAAATCTACATGGATTAAAATTCACAGCAGCACATGGGGCGACGGAGAAGGGAGCACTCAGCTGTGTGTCCCCTGACGGCGATAACCCTGGCAGCAGCACAGGAAACTGGACTGCAGGCTGACGCGGGCCGGCTGGGCCCACAAGAAACACTTAGGACCACCTGAGTTTAGCTGTTTCTCTGGCCTGACCCGACCAAGGGCTTTTTCAGAATTCAGAGACTTAGTTCATTGGAGACATAGCTGTGACTGATGAGAGTTACAATGCAGGCACTGTGGCTACTGGGTTTTAACGGACCTGAAGCCGGCCCACCATGGGACGCACACAAACCACTGTCGGGAGGGAAAAGCCAGGAATTGTAGGGCCAGCCGACTGGCGTGTTGGTTAAGAGCTGGCTTGGGACAACAGTTCTGAGCAGCAGGGCCCTGGTTCAGATCCCACATGAAGGCCAGTGACGCTGTGCCCTCTACAGCTAAGATGGTGAACAACAGCTCGACCTGGAGCTGGGCTGCTGTGAGTCACCGGCTGTGGCGTAGGCTGCAGCCCCTGCTGCAATGGGCTGCCATAAGCTACCGTGAGTGGCCGGCAGCCGGCGTGAGCTGCCAAGAGACGCTGTGAGCAGCCGTCCAGTGGCCGGCGAGCAACTGCCTCACCTGGGAAGAGCGCAATGATAATACCAACATGGGCCAGTGAAGCGACGTCCTCCACAACTAGACTGAAGAACAAAAGAACAGCAACTTGTCTGTTCCCTTTCCCCGAGTCCCCAATGCTGTTCCCCTCCCCCAAATTCCCAATAAAAAATCTAAAAAAAAAAAAAAGCCAGGAATTGTAGATTGTAGACAGAAAACAGAGCGATGAACCGAAACCAGGGCTAGTGCTGAAAACAATGGCTGTTAGCAGCAGGCAGAGTGGACCAGGCACCTGGACGGAGGTCAGAGCTCCGGAGGCGTCTGCAGTGCTGGGCACATGAGCCCAGGCATGCACGCCAAACATGGCCCACGGCCACACTCCGGGACACGGGCCCGTGGCCCATGCAGCAGGTACACAGGTGCACGGTCGCCCGCGCTGGACGTTCACTGCCGTGTGTGTCAGTGCCCTCAGCTGCCTGTGCCTGGTGCACACGTGTTCTCTCTTTGGGTACAAATGTGAAATGTGTCCGTCCCTCTCGTTTTTGTTTTGAAGCAGACACAGTGGGTTCTCAAAGAGAAATGGAAAACCACGGCCATGGGCGGGTCTCCTAGACCCGGCCACGATGCAGAGAAGGGCCTCGAAAACTCACCTGCCTGCATTCAGGTGCCAGGACAGCCGTCTTCCCAGGCGAGCAGGAAAAAGGGAGACAAGGTCACTCCTGGCTGCCTGCCCCACAGCGTCTCCCCAAACCACTCGCTGCTGCATACTGTCCCCACAGGAGCCACCTGCACAGTGACAGCGGGACCAAGCACAGTTCCCAGGAGTGCCTTGTCCAGGATCGGTGTTTCAGAGACGGGAGGCCCAAGGAAACTTTCTTGTCCCAACTGCACGGTCATGACCAAATAGGAACAGACACCGGCCCCCAGCAGAGTCTTTGATCCGAGCTGGTCTCAGAGCCCACATTCAAGAACAATCTAAGTGAGATGCAGGGGTGACCCGGGCTCACCAGGGGCGTGTCTCTCTGCAAGGGGCCACTCTGTGAACACGGGTTGAGGAAAGGGCCCATCAGCCCAGACCAGGCACCCCCACAGGGAACCCATGGGGCCCCAGACGAGCTTCCTTGTGGAACTGCCTTGTGGAACCCTCTACCACCTGCCCACAGCTGTCCATAAGGACGTGACTGCCATCAGCAAGTGTGACCTGTGACATCAGAGGGTGACTGGTGACATCATCAAGGGTGATATCAGAGGGTGACCTGTGATGTCAGCAAGGATGACCAGTGACATCAGAGAGTGGCCTGTGACATCAAAGGACGTGATCTATGGCATTGCAGGACACATCTGGACTCCGGGATGGAGCTGTTGGGACTGTCTGCGTGGATGCAGGAGCTGCCTCTGAAAGGGTCACACGTCCCTTTGGGCTGGTGGTCGCAGGCACCCGTTCCCCACACTCACTGGCCCCAGCTGAGGTCAGTGACAGAACAGTGTGCCTGATGGGACGCTGTGAACGCCTGGGCTCGGAGTTGAGGGGAGGGCAGGGGGAGCCCCCAGTTTCTTCTCTGCCGACTTAGATTCAATGGAAATGACGCCTGCAAGCCTCATTCCAATCCTCAAGTCCCCAAGGCCAATGCTTATCTCTCCCCCACTTTTGTTCTTTGACTCATTTCAAAAACTTGTATTTTGAAAATTTTCACTGTGACGAAATATACATAATATAAAATGTACCCTTTTAACCTTTTTTCATCATGCAGTTCAGGGGCATTAAGCACCTTCACACAGCTGTGCTCCTGTCCCCACTGTCACCCCCGGACCTCTTCATCTTCCCAAACGGAGACTCTGTCCCCCTCAGACACTAACTGCCCAGCCCCAGCCCCGCACCCACCGTGCTGCATCTGCCTCTGATTGTGACGACACGAGGGCTGTGCCTGAAGTGGAATCACACAGTGCTTGTCCTCCTGTGATGGGCTTGTTTCACTCAGCACGATGTCCTCCAGGTCCGTCTGTGTCGTAGCAGGTGCCAGGGTGTCATCCTGCTTGTTTGAAGGCTGAACAACAGTCCATTGTCTGATGGACACATATAGCTGTTCCTTTATCCGCCCAGGGACACCTGGCCGCCTTCGCCCCTCGGCCACTGTGAGTCACGCCGCTGTGAACGGTGTGCTCCCACCTCACATTGTTTGGGCGCCTAACAGACGTGGAGTTGCCGGGCCACAGGGCAGTCCCACCATTCATTTTGTATTTTATTATTTATTTTTATCAGTTTCAAGTGTACAAAAAACGAAGTGATTAACAGTTATATGCCTCACAAAGAGATCACCCCAATAAGTCCGTTACCCATCTGACACTGTACATAGTTACTGCAATAAAGTGCTATACTTTACATCCGTGTGATTATTTTTTAAATGATACTTGACGTTCTACCGTTAATTTCTGAGCAGTCGTACTAACTAGCTCCCATAGCGGCTGCACCATTTTCCATTTTCACTGATGGTGCTCAGGTTTTCATTTCTCTACATCCCGCCAACACGTGTTTTCTTCTTTTTTAAATGTAACGTTTTTTTTTTTTTT